>NW_012115932.1:1040337-1117394 GCF_000951035.1 Colobus angolensis palliatus
AGTGGGGCTCTGGCATCACCACCTGAACCCAAACCTTCAGTGATTTATAAACCATGTGGCCTTCAGCAAGACACTTGTCTGAGCCTCAGTTTATCTGTCAAGGGGATGTAATAATAGCACTTCCCTGCAGTGTTCTTAGGGGAATCAATGAGATAACATATAAAAGTGTCAGGCACATAGACCGTGAGTATGACACTTCATGCTCCCCAGGTGGTGACGGGCTCAGGGCTGGACAGCCAGAAGTCAGACGAGGAGTATCGCGAGCTCTTCGACTTAGCCCTGCGGGGTCTGCAGCTTCTATCCAAGTGGAGCGCCCATGTCATGGAGGTGGTAGGTGTCTCTGGGTAGAGGGCCTCACACTGACCTCTCTTTCTTTGGAATCTGCCTCCATCTCCCCCTAGCGCTCTCTTTTTAACAGATTTATGGAGTTACAATTCACATGCCATATCATTTACCCATTTAAAGTGTAAGTTCATCGGTTTTTAGTATATCCACAGAGTTGTATAGCCACAGTCAAATTTAGAACATTTTCATCACTTCAGAAAGTGTTGTCTCCCCTCCCATCTCCCTAGCCCTGAGCAATCTGCTTTCTACCTCTATAGGTTTCCCTATTCTGGTTGTTTCACATAAATAAAATCATATGATACATGGCCTTTTGTGTCAGCCTTCTTTTATTTTGCATACTTTCAAGGTTTTTCATGTTGCAGCATGAATTAGTACTTTATTCCTTTTTTTCAGCTGAGTAATATTCCATTGCATGGATCCTCCACATTCTGTTTGTCTGTTCATCAGTTGATGGACATTTGGTTTGTTCCCACTCTCCCCAGTACTCTTGGAAGCTGGTTCATCCCACAGACAAGTTCTGCAACAAGGACTGTCCTGGCACCGCAGAAGAATATGAGAGAGCCACGCGCTACAATTACACCAGTGAGGAAAAATTTGCCTTCGTTGAGGTAGGTACAGACTCCTTGCATATCCCTCTGTCCCCGAGGCTGTAGCTCATGGTGGTTCCTGAGTAGTTCTGAGCAAGAAAACAACATCGGTTGCCCCAATTTGCATGCTCTTCCCTGTCCTCCCATCTAAATTAATTTGTCAGAAGTTATTCTGTTACTCAGAATTGATTAGAAACTCATTCTGTTCTTAAAAATCCAAAGAAAAACATCCATTCCACGGGAAAAATGGGCACAAAGAACCAACAGAAGAAACAAACGCAAATGGCTAAAAAAGGTATGAAAAATGCCCAAAGTGATCAGTGGTCCAAGAGCTACAGATTGGAATAAGATGGGATACAGTGTTTACCATCAGGATAGCAGAGATTTGACAGCTGGGTGATGCCTGTTGTAGGTGAAAGTGCAGGAAATAGACATTCTCATGTCTTTAGTGGTCAGTCTACATTTTATAGGCTTTCTATGAAAGCAATCTAATTATATGTACTCTCGTTTTTAATGTGCATACCCTTTGGCCAAGTTCTTCTTCTGGGAATATATCCCAAGGAAATAAGCCAACTGTGCAGAGATCTATGTACATGGATATTTATCACAATGTTGTTTATAATACCAAAATATATGAAACAACTTAAATGTTCTTCAATATGGAACCAGGTAAATAAGTTAAGACTCAGGTATATCATTGCATACTGTGCAGTCTCTAAAAAAGATATACCATGGCTCACGCCTGTAATCCCAGCACTTTGGGAGACTGAGATGGATCGATCAATTGAGGTCAGGAGTTCAAGACCAGCATGACCAACATGGTAAAACCCCATCTCTACTAAAAATACAAAAACAATTTAGCCGGGCATAGTGCTACACACCTGTAATCCCAGCTACTCGGGAGGCTGAGGCAGGAGAATCGCTTGAACCCAGGAGGTGGAAGCTGTAGTGAGCCAAGATTGTGCCACTGCACTCCAGCCTTGGCGACAGAGTGAGACTCTGTCTCAAAAAAAATAAGTAAATAAAAAGTAAAAAAGATATACCTACGTGGAAGGCTATGCTCAGCATATTGTTAAGTTAAAAAAGAAACAGTTAAAGAACAGCATATCTGTAGTTTTCATGCATACAGGGAAGAAGCAAAAATATATCTAGAAATAAATATGCATATACACATAAATGTGGATATTTTTAAATATGTAAAGAAATATGTAATATATCTAAGTACATATTGTCAACATATAAAAAATGAAACTCCAAATATAGACATTTAGACCAAAAACAGAACAGCATATAAAATGATTCCACTTATACCAAAATATAATATACTTTTATATATTTGTGGAAAACTGAAGGACATAAATATTTATGATGTATACCAAACCATGAACAGTAGTAATTTCTGGAAACAGGACTGTCTGATTTATACCTTTTTGTATTGTGTTTTGTTTGATTACAAAATGATGTTTCTATTTGGGAGGAAAACTCCTTTATACTAGGTTGTGAGTGACAGCTATTTCTTTGAGGACCATTTGAAACCTACAGGAGATGAATCTAGAAATCAGAGACCTGGATCCCAGCCCTGGGCCCTCCGGTCACTTCAGCTCTCAGAGCCTCAGATTCCTTATCTGTAAAATGGAGCTAATCATTTCTCCCCTGCTGCATCCCAGGGTTATTATGGAGAATCAAACAATAATTGTCAAGTACGATAATGAATGTAGATGAGCTCTGAAAACTTACAGGGTCATACAAATGTAACGGCTTAGAGTCGTCGTCTCTCCAAGTTCACTTTAAAGGACTGAGGCTCGGTGGCATAATTTCAGAAAGGAGAAAAATCATAATCACACTTGACATTGTCCTGAGTGGCCCCAGACCCCTTGGCACTTCCATTACTAACGGGCAACCTGGAAGAAAGTTTTGCAGTCATCTCTAGAGGACAAAGTCATCCTGAAGCCTATTTAAAGTGAGACAGTCAGAGGGTAAATGCAACTTTATAAAACTATTTTTGCACTTATTTCCTTAATAAAAGGGATGCATATGCACTGTAAGTGATTTAGAAGATGCTACCCCAACCCCACTTCTACCTTCACCTTCCCTCAACCTCATATCGTCATCCAAGCACAACCACCAAGAACATGTCACTCGATTTCCTTCTAGTCATTACTTTGCTATACATTGAGAGATTTTATCATTTTTATCTCATTAATAAAACATGTTTAAAAAAATTAAAAAGAAAAGTAGTTCAGTGTGGCCTTTAAAAATAAAACAAAGTGAGAGTAGTAACCTGCCTGCACCATGCCTTTCCAATCTGAGTCCCCAAATAGGAAACACCATTCAACTTGTTAAGTGATTCCTTGTAGTATTTGTCTCCCTAGTTCTAACGAGACTATTTCTTGGTTTTTCAATTTATGACATTTTGTATTGATTCTATACTTTGGGAAATGAGGATATAGCTCTCTCCTTCCTACCTCCCATCCCTGCAACACACCTGGTTTCCTTCCCCCATCTTCCCATCTTGGTAATTTTACAGTTTTTGGTAAAAAATCAATAGTTACCTTTTTATTATTATTATAACCAAGTAACTGTTGTCCATCACTGAGCCACATGATCTAATGTGAATACCTTTATTTTCTTGCACAACTTTTTGTTCTTCATAGAATTAGTAATACTTCATTTTTTGTTTTGTCTTCTATGAGTCTATCAAAGAGGCAACCCCAGACATACCAACAAAATGTAGAACTCCTTATAAAATAGTCCATCACTGTCATCATTTGATGAGTTTTGGTATTATTCTTTTCTTCTTGGAGCCATTCTTCCACAAGCCCTCTTCTTTCCAATCTGCATGGGTTTGTCTCTAGACCAGCCCAGCCACTGATCGAAGAGTCTCCTCATTATGTATTATCTTGAGAATTCCCTTTACCTCTGTCCTGTCTTGGATCCCATTCATATGTCTTCCTCTGTGAAGTATTGAGATCTTTTGTCCATTTTTTAAAAATCGGGTTTCTGTCTTCCTATTACTGAATTGTGAGAATTTGTTCCATATTTTAGATTACAAGTCTTTAGTCAAATATATGTTGCAAATAGTTTTTCTCATCGGTGACTTTGCCTTTTCATTTTTGTAAGGGTGCCTTTTGAAGAGCAGCTGTTTTACATTTTGATGAAGTCCAATTTATCAGTTATTTGGTGGTTTGTGATTTGGGGGTTTCAGCTAAGAAATCTTTGCCTTGTCTAGAGTTGCAAAGATTTTTCCCTTAGATCCAACAGGCCTGCCCACTCCTCTGTGTTTGGGGTTAGTCTGAGACATCTTCATTATCTACTCCTTCCTTTGTCCTGATGTCTCCTAGTTACATCTGTAGCCAGGAGCCCAGATTCTGTTATGATCCAACAGTCCTCTAATGCTTCTCTCCCATTATTTCTCTACACCAAAAGTTATCACCAACAAAATTGTTGTACTGTTGGTGCCACTGAAAACCATCGCCTCCTGAGTTGTTTTCATACCAGTTCTATCTAAAAATGTTCTTTTTCTTCCTTTAAGTTTTAGAGAGAAAAAAAAAAAAAACAAGCTTAGGATCTAAGCTCATTCATTCATTTATTTGTTCCTTTTCAGCAAAAAATGTGTCTGCCCACCATGAGCCCAGATGCTGGCAGTTGGGCGTGCACAGCATAGCTGGGCCCTGTCCTGTGTGTTTCCAGTCTGGTGTAGAAGGTGGAACATGCCATTATGGGTGTGATCTGTGTGGCAGTTGTGAGGTGGACGATCTGCCACATGTCTTTGCCTCTGAATTCTGAATCAATTGAGAAATTAATGTTAGAGGCCAGTGGAGTCAAAGGCTCAGACTTACTGCTGGTAAAGCTGAGCTAGATAATGTGGTTTTCACCCAACGCCACACCAGTCTTCCTGTGCCTCCTACATCTCATTAAACTTGCCACTGGGTAATAGGTAAAGCAGCTGCATAGATACACGCTTCCCTTCCTCGGGGCGGGCAGGGGATGGTCACTGCAAGAAGTGGCCAGAAACCTAGAAGGGAGGCCACGTACTTGCAGGCAGGCAGGTCCCAAAAGAGCAAGCCAAGGTCCAAGCCAGGCTCCTCTCATCACACACGCCTGAATCCCAATCTCTCCAAACAGATAAATGAGTTAGGGTAAGGAGAAGGGAAATAGAGGAGTAGAGGCAGTCTCCCCCATGACTTCTGCAGGAGAAATTTTGGTCTTATAAACTCAAGCAGTAACTGGCCAAATGGTTTTAAAAACAAAGGTTGTAAAAATTCTTTAGAAAATTTTATGTTAAAAAAGTTCTATTTGATGTTGTCTGTGGGTGCTTGGTCTATGGAGGGGCCTTCAAAAGCCAGGGCACTTCTCAAACTGCTCAAATGGTGGCCCACGGGCCAGCTGCCATTTGTCAGCAGCGAGCAACAAAATCAGGAGCTCATGCCAGGATGAAAATCAGTTGCATTGCGAAGAATGCTGTTAGTTGACCTGACATTTGTGTTTTGTAGCAAGACTTTCTCAATGAATGAAGCTAAGTGCTGATGTATGTACATTCTGGCACACGTCCTCCTACCTAGCCACGCACTGGCACTTTGAGTAGCACTGGCCTTATGCCTCTGGATATCATTCCCCGCCTCCCCTGGCGAGGTGATGATGGGTAGTAGAGAGCTGGTGTGCTGGACATGGTGAACCTGACCCTTGGCCTGTTCCTGCCCAGGTGATCGCCATGATCAAAGGCCTGCAGGTGCTCATGGGCAGGATGGAGAGTGTCTTCAACCAGGCCATCAGGAACACCATCTACGCAGCATTGCAGGACTTCGCCCAGGTGACGCTGCGTGAGCCCCTGCGGCAGGCGGTACGGAAGAAGAAGAACGTCCTCATCAGGTGGGTTTTCAGATACCTTCAGGAGCGTATCAGACATAAGTATGCCAGATGCCCTTCAGAGAGGACGTCCTGGCTCAGCCACTGAACACACACGGGTTCTTCCAGCAAGCTCTAGAGGGTTCTTTAGGAGATTGGGCATTTGGGATGAATTAAGCCTTCATCTCTGGAAGTCCATATCCACTGCTATCTAGCTGTGTGAACTTGGTAAAGTTACTGACCTTCTCCAAACCTCAGTTTTCCTCATTTGTAAAATGGGGATTAGAATGCCACCTGCTGCCTGTTGGGATGATGAAATGAGATGGTCCACAGATAGACCTAAGCACATGTAGCATGGAGTAGGTATGCAGTACATCTAAGCTATTATGAAAACTAAGCACACACAGATTTCATAAGACCAATGAGACTCCCCGATAACCAGAAAGGAAAAATAGACATCTTGCCTCACACAAGTTCTGTCTCACTTGATGGGCTCAGAGCTGAGTTCTCAGACATCCCTTGGACATCAGAACCATGTAGGACACTTGTTTAAGCACAGATTCCTGGACCGTACCTTAAATCTGTTAAACCAGAGTTTTGGAATGGGGGCAGAAATGAGCATGCTTTACAAACACCCCAAGAATTCAAATGTGGGTGGTCCTGGGACACCATGGGCCCTAGACACACAAGCTTGTAGTGTCTTTTTCCCATGGTGAAACCTGGTCTGAGTCTTAGTTCTTCCTTCCCCAGTGTCCTACAGGCAATTCGAAAGACCATCTGTGACTGGGAGGGAGGGCGAGAGCCCCCTAATGACCCATGCTTGAGAGGGGAGAAGGACCCCAAAGGTGGATTTGACATCAAGGTGCCCCGGCGTGCCGTGGGGCCGTCCAGCACACAGGTAAGCGGCTCCAGGCACAGGCCAGTTGCATTGACTCAGAGGCCAGCCGGGCTATGGTAGATCATCATGGCTGGCCATGGGCAGTGGGACTGGGAGCCATTGGTCAGGAGGGGCAGGGTTGAACGGCTGCTCTGGTCTTATTCTGCCATCTTGTTTTGATATAGGAAGGAGGACCACTGGCTTAAGATTCAGGAGACCTGGATTCTAGTCCTAGATACCTGTGTGACCTCGGGCGCGTTACACATCTCTCTGTGCCTCAGTTGTTTAAACTGGCTAATGGGGATAATACCACATCCACCTTGCCTGGCTGTCTTCTAGTCCTATGAAGTATAGATTCCAAAGTGCAGGAGGAGGTTAAAGTGGAATCTATACACATCTATCCTGTCCTTCTTTAATAAGCCCTGGCCCTTTCCCCTAAAAGTTCTGCCTCTGACTTGCTGTGTGATCTTGGGCAAGCACCTTGAGCTCTCTGAGCTCTGATTATCTTCTCTGCAAAATGAAAACTTTGGATGAGATTGTGTTACTAACAAAATATCCCTTAGTTCCACATCCTTCCAAAAGTGCAAGTGTTGAAAGCCCTTGTCCCCTTAGAGGAAGTCTAGTATTTGGAAACACTCAAGAGTTGCCAGCCAGAGCTTCTGCGCAAGAGGTCGCCTGTGGCTTATCCAGAGCAGTCATAACATTACAGAAAAAAAGTCAATAATCTGAGCATCTCCGTTAAGTCCCTGCTACCTACTTAAGGCTAGGTAGTTCCTGGTAGTATTTTTGATGTACTGGAAAAAGCAGATGGTTCTCATTGCAGGTTTAAGGGTCTCAGAGGCCTGACTTCCCATGACCTTTAAGCCTCTCTCTGCTCTCAGTCACCCGAGATGGACCGTCCGAGGCCCACCCCCTGACCCTTCTCCCTGTGTGTGTGTCTGTGTCTGTGCTGGGGCCTGGGGCAGGGGAGAGGTGGGTTCTCGGCAGGGTCGTCTTAATTCCCCTCGGCTTGACAACCCTCTGCCAGTTTGCATCAGTCTCACTGGCTGGTTGTAGAATGCCCGAAGGAAGCGTCTGCAAACAGTTCTGTGTAGTATCAAGGATTGAGGTCCGGGGGACACTGAGCAGGGCTTTCAGGTGTTTCTGTAAGTTTTAAGACATGAGTGAGCAGGAGACAGACAAGGCACAAAAGACACTGGAAAGGAGGAGGAGGGGGCTTAACAGGCAGAGAGAAAAGGAGAGGTGAGGAAGGGAGGATTTGTGTAGATAAGTGAGAGGGGTGGGTCACCAGCAGTAAATCCCCCCTCACCCCCAGCCTCCACCAGGTCATGCTAGGGTGGCACAGACATGTTGAATAGACTCCTAGACCACCAGAGCTGGGAGAGCTCTTAGAGAAACCTAGGCCCTCCCCCTATCTTGCAGATGGGGAAACTGAGGTCTAGAGAGGGGAAGTGACTTGTCCAAGTCACAAGGTGAGTCCCAGGTGGAGGTGGGACAAGAACCCAGGTCTCCTGACACCCACCCAGGGCTCTGGTACGGTCTACAGGACACAGTAGACGTGGGCATCTTGCATAGTTGGGATAGAGACTGGTTTGGTGAATTAAATGCTCTGTTAAGTAAAAGTACATGGGAAAAGAGTTCACCCTCTTATAGGTGAAACCAGTTTTCAGATAGTTAGAGTTGGCTGTCAATCAGACAGCATCCACAACAGATTAGACTTGGATTCTTCCTTTGAGGACTTGAGAGGCCGTCATGAGAAGAGTGCTTCTCGGCTCTTAGGGATGATGAGACGGGCCCCCCCAAACAGGCCTGCAGATAGGGGACTGTCTGAGGCACTGACGGCCACCATGGCTGCTTTCCCACAAAGGAAGCCCTGTGGCAGAGATGGTGGGTCACGTTTCTGTGGCTGCCCTGCCCGCATCAGTGCGAGGTGTGTGGTGGGGAAGATCCCAGGGAAGCTCCAGAGGCAGCGAAGACGAACGCGGTTGCTGGGAGGTTGGAGTGTCTCAGAGGCAGCCCCCGGCAGTCGCGGCGGCTTTCCCACCGTATACAATACCTCTTGCTTTTCTCTCTCTCTCTCTCTCTCTTTCTCTCTCTCCCTCTTCCCTGTCTCTCCTGCCCTCCCTTTCCCTCTTCCTTCTCTCCTATCTGTGTCTTAGGCCTGCCAGTGGTCCCCGAGGGCTTTGTTTCACCCCACTGGTGGCACACAGGGCCGAAGAGGCTGCCGATCCCTGGTATCACACCGCCTGGCTGGGTGGTTTGGGTACCCTTCTCGAGGAGGCAGCAGGAATGGACTAGCCTGGCTCCTCAAGGCCCCTTCCAGCCCTAAGATTCACAGACAAATGATGTGGAGAGATCTAGATTAGCAAAGAGAACCACCCCACCGCACTTGCATCCTTTGCACTTAAGGCACCCTGTAAGCGGGAGTTAATTGTCTAGTAGCCTCCTGTGTAAGTACCAATGTTAACCCGCCTTCCACCCCGGACTTCAGCAGGCTGTGCAGTGCAGCTGATGCCACCAAGGGGGCGCCATTGCTCAGCCTCGGGGTCAAAACGCTGAGGGTCAGAAACAGGTGTGGGAGGGGGTTCGTTCTGATCTTATCCCATTTCTCAGTTCCTCAGAATGTTAGTTCTGAAAGAGACTGGTGTGAGAAGGCATCTGGTCCAATCCCCTCATGTTACATGAGACAACTGAGGCCCAGAGTGGGGGCTTTGTTGCCTAAGGTCACACAGCAAATCAGCAGCAGTGCCTGGCCTTGAACCCCGGTCTTTTGACTCCCAGTCCAGTGCTCCGCCCATGGCATCTGTGGCCCTCTGGGAGTGACTCCAAGGTGACATGTAATGAGGTTCTCCTCTGATGTACACACCCTTGGCCAAGCAGAGCAGGGAGCCACCTGCTGTGGCCAGGTCCACCGGCCCAGGGATGCCACGGGGCCCGGGTTGGCCATGAAGGTTTTCACAGTTCCACATTTACTTCTCAAACCCTAAACTGGTGCTTCCTTAGGACAATGCTTTTTAAGAGCAGACATCTGCAGAAAAGAATAAATACATAAATACAACACGAAGCAACCTTTTCCCCTGGGGTAGAGGGCCAGCTTCTGACCTTCTCATCTTGCCTTCTTTTTCAAGCTGTACATGGTGCGGACCATGCTTGAATCGCTCATTGCAGACAAAAGCGGCTCCAAGAAGACCCTGAGGAGCAGCCTCGACGGACCCATTGTCCTCGCCATAGAGGACTTTCACAAACAGTCCTTCTTCTTCACACATCTGCTGAACATCAGTGGTGAGCTGCATCCCATCCCTGCTAAGGCATGGAGGGAGGGGATGAAGGTCTCAGAGCCACTAAGACCACCAAGCCAGGCATGGCAAAGGGACGTGATCGTTGACCCTAAGGGGCACATATCACTGGCAAGGAAAAAACACACACACTTTCCAGTGGGCTTTTGGAGCTAGGAAAGGCCAGGTTCAACTCAGCTATTCTGACCTAGCTAAATTTGTCCGGGAGATACTTGTGGCTAATTTGTCATAAAGTCCTTAGTAGAGAGGGATCAAAAACAAGAATATGCACATACAGACACATGGATGCTGGACTTGCTACTCAGCCGCAGCCGAGTGCTAAGTAGTACTTGTTGCTGCCAGCAGGGGAGGCTCTCGAGCTGCATCCCAGTCCTATGTTCTTCACACTTCCTCTCCTTTTAGTAAGATGTATGTCTAGGGCAGAGGAAGAGTAGTATCTCAGGGACGCGAGTCTTCGTATGTCTGCTGGGATTGAAGAGAGTGATGACTGTAACAAGCAGTATATTCTTCTCCATTAGAGAGTAGCCCGAGAAGGGCCTTCAAGGCCTCTAAACTGTATGGGATCTAAGAATGTAACACACACAAGAAGTCAAGGAGTCACAATCCAATTGAAAGTGGGCACGTGGGGGTCTGTCTTGACACTGACACTGTATTTGTGTAATGAACACACTTTCATTTCGTTTTGTTTTGTTTTTTGAGACGGAGTCTTGCTCTGTTGCTCAGGTTGGAGTGCAGTGGCACTATCTCAGCTCACCGCAACCTCTGCTTCCCAGGTTCAGGCTGGAGTGCAGTGGTGTGATCTCAGCTCACTGCAACCTCTGCCACCCAGGTTCAGACAATTCTGCTTCAGCCTCCTGAGTAGCTGGGATTACAGGCGTGCACCACTATGCCAGGCTAATTTTTTTTTTTTTTTTTTTTTTTGTATTTTCAGTAGAGACGGGATTTCGCCATGTTGGCCAGGCTGGGCTCAAACTCCTGACCTCAAGTGATCTGCCTGCCTCAGCCTCCCAAAGTGCTGGTATTATAGGCATGAGCCGCTGCGCCCAGCCATGAGCGTACTTTTCAAGGTTAGGTTGCAGGTTTTCAGGATGACTTTGTAGAAGGGTGATGGGAACTATAGGGGCATCTAAAGCTCTAAAACATCACTGCCTCCTCTTCTCCCCCGCCAGCCCACAACCACTGCCGCTCAAGCTTAACAAATGCTATTTTCCAAGTAGATATTAGGCTTGTCTTTAAGTAAAAGACAGCAGGATCTACTAATCAATATTAGTACCTGCTACATACCTAACACAGTGACAATAACAATGAAAATTAATAAAAACAATGAGAACTAAGGTCTTTTAGTGCTAAGAGTAACCCAAGACTCATTCTCTTATGCTTTCAGAAGCTCTGCAGCAGTGTTGCGACCTCTCCCAGCTCTGGTTCCGAGAATTCTTCCTGGAGTTAACCATGGGCCGACGAATCCAGTTCCCCATTGAGATGTCCATGCCCTGGATTCTAACAGACCATATCCTGGAAACCAAAGAACCTTCCATGATGGAGTAAGAGGCAGGATCGGGCCAGCAGGTGGCTCCTGGGGTGCAAGTGGAGGGCAGTTTACCAGGGAGCTCCGTTCTTTCCAGAAGAAAGCACTGAGTTGACAAGAAATGAGGCCATGTGCCCCACCACGGGGAAAGCTCAGCCAGACAGAATCATTTAATTCAGCCTTGCAGATAAATTCTGAAGTTTCCCAGGCCAGCTGCCTTTCCTATGCTTTGTCAGCCTCATAACAGCTATGCTCAGAAAAGAGTAATCTCAGGAGCAGGAAGCTCATATTCTTAACTGCCACCTGATGTCTTTTAGTCCCAGATACATGTTTACAAGTCCTGGTTTTATTTGCATCTTGGACTACTTACTTCTTTGGGCTGACTGTAAAATAAGTTGCTCCTAAGCGATGGAGGCTCTGGGAACATCAGAGAGGGCTGAAAGATGGTCTTTTCCTAACTCTGAACTTGTTTCTATTTCCCAAGCAAGTATAAAACTGTCTTCCTTAAGGGAAGTCATTAGTAAGCGGCTGGCTGTGTTTTTCCCTCTTCAGGTATGTCCTCTACCCTTTGGATCTGTACAACGACAGCGCCTACTATGCTCTGACCAAGTTTAAAAAGCAGTTTCTGTACGATGAGATCGAAGCTGAGGCAAGTGACGTGCTTCTCTTTTTGCTCCTTTAATCTTGTTCCAAATTCCAGACTTTTCAAGTCTTTTGCTATTAGCATGAAGTAGGAGTATCAGTGACTTGTTCTAGGAGAGGAATCTCTGTAATCATGGCCATCAGAAGGCCTGTGTAACGTTTGAGGGCAGAAGTACAAACTGAGACACTCAGCTCAGGACCTGCTGCCTTTCTCTTCCCACCCACAAACTCTGTGCTGCACCATGAAGGGCTTCGTGTGCGTGTGTGTAAATACCCAAGCTCTGCCTGTCAACTCTGCTCAAAAACAGTGACCCTCAGCCAGACCTAAAACCTATGGTCACACACACCCGTAGTGCAGTCCATCCTCAGAGGGGAGGCCAGAGAAGAGAGCACGTGGCCCTAGAAGAGCCTTGAGCGGCCTGTAGAAGGCTTCTCAGAGCTGGTTCTAGAAGGGGAGAATGGGGCCTGAGTGCACACGCCCACCTTGACCCTATGGATTCTTTGCCTGGAGGGAGGTCTGCTGATGACCCTTGAAGCTCAAAGTGCAGGGCAGCGGCCTCAGTGACCTAGGTCTGAGGAAAGCGCTAAACACAGCGCTGGGGTTTTGTGTTCTGCATACCACATAGGGTATGAGATGAAAGATCTGAAAGCTTTTTGAATCATTAACCTTATGGAGCCAAGGGTCTGGTGAGAAAGGATCAAAGGTTAATCACGTAAATATTAAACATGAAGGACTTAAAATATTAAATCTGACAGTAAATAGGATCTGTTTCCTTTGACTTACCTAGCTACTGCCTTTGCCCCATCTCATGGTCATGTCCTGCTCTTGCCATTTTTGGAATATTTGGTTTGATTCTCTGTGTATGGTGGGAATTATCTTCCCACCTGAGCATCACGGTCTGTCACTGATGGTGAGACCCTGAAATGTCAATGCTTTCTTCATTGAAAACCAAAGCTACGTAAGCAAAGTTGGAAGGAAGGCGCTTTGAAATGTGACTATCAACTTCATAAACAAATTTGTGGCCAGGTGTGGTGGCTCGAAATCCCAGCACTTTGGGAGGCCAAGGTGGGTGGATCACCTGAGGTCAGAAGTTTGAGACCAGCCTGGCCAATATGATGAAACTCCATCTCTACTAAAAATACAAAAATTAGCTGGGCATAGTGGCGGGCGCCTGTAATCCCAGCTACTTGGGAGGCTGAAGCAGGAGAATCGCTTGAACCCAGGAAGCAGAGGTTGCAGTGAGCCGAGATCACACCACTGCACTCCAGCCTAGGCGACTTGTCGAGCGAGTCTCTGTCAAAAAAAATAATAATAATAACAAAAACTTAGCTGGGCATGGTGGTGGGCGCCTGTAGTCCCAGCTACTCGGGAGGCTGAGGCAGGAGAATGGTGTGAACCCGGGAGGCGGGGCTTGCAGTGAGCCGAGATTGTGCCACTGCACTCCAGCCTGGGTGACAGAGCAAGACTCTGTCTCAAAAGAAAAAAAAAATTGCAAAGCAAAGTAAAATACAATGAAAAATAACGTCTATCAGAAGAGATAGATGGGGAGGCCGCCGAGTTAGCAGACAAATTTGAGCACTGATGGGTTCTGACGGTCTGTGCGTTGCATCCCTCCAGGCAGGCAGCCTCAAAACAGCTGAGGAGGGCGGCCGTGGGGAGGTTGGTTCCTTTTTGAACTTTGCCTTGTCTGTTGACTGACTGAGGACCCTGAGAGCAAGGGACCAAACCTCCCAAACTTAGCCACAGAATCTTCTTTTTCCCCTTCAAAGCGTCTTTCCCCAGAATGCACTTTGGGCAGTCCTGCCCGACTGCCCTCTTTCAGTTTCTGTGATTAAGCTGAACGGGCGCCAGTGATGTTTCCTGCTTCCTCTCCACCAGGTGAACCTGTGTTTTGATCAGTTTGTCTACAAGCTGGCAGACCAGATCTTTGCTTACTACAAAGCCATGGCCGGCAGGTAGGAAAGCCCCAGAGCTGTGAGTAGCAATCTCTTAAGACTGCCACCTGGAAGATGTGATTTTCTGTTGTGAAACCTCCTGTCTTCTTTAGCCCCTGAGGAAAACAGAGCCATTCCACAGGCCCAGACTGGGTGCTGAAATAGAGTGGAAAGGAAACTGAGCAGATAGAGGGCTCACCTCACACCGACTGCAGTCTAGCAGGAAAGACGGACGTTGACTAAAAGCCAATGAGTGCACAGTGACAAGGAGGTTACATGCTGTCTGTGAGGGAAAAGCTCATGGGAACGTACAACGGTTAAACCTTTGGGGGTGGGGAACTAGAAAGGCCATCTTGCGGAAGTGGCATCTGAGTTCTTATCTGAAGTTGGTAGGAGTGAAGAAAGTAAAAGGAGGTGAAGGATGTGGCAGGAAGTTGCAGGCAAAAGGAACTGCTTGTGCAAGGTCCCTGTGGCGGGAGTATAATAACAGCCTGCGAACCTCACAGGGCTGTGGGAGGATTCCTGTGGATTAATGCATGTCAGTGTCTCTTCACCACCACTAGAGGGGGCAGGCTGCCTGCTAAGGCTCGGGAGGTGGGCAGGGCCAGAGCACGCCGGCTTTGTAGCTGTTTCTCCCAGGAGTGGAATGTCTCCGAATGGTTTCAAAAGTACAACAGTGACCCGATTCGATTTTTATTTACTTGTGAAAGTTTGCTCTCTTAAAAATATAAATGTACGGAGAATGAATTGGAGAAGAATGGGTGTGTGCAAACCAGACAGGAGGCCAGTGAAGAAGTCTGGATCAGAGATGTATCAGGCTTAGAGGCTCCTTGATATTGCCACTATATGTTGGTTCAAACCCTCGTGAGTTCCTGGGTTTCAAGAACCTGTAACAGCACTGATCAAGGAAAACCTCAAATTTATATATAGGTATTTCCATTCTTATTGGAAATCCAAACATACCAACCAGTAATTTCAAGGATAGTGCCTTACTTTAATAATTTCTCTATGAAAAGGATTTGCTTCGTTTTGCTTTTAACAGCCAAAGTAGCCCTGATATATTTCAAATAGGAGTTGATGTGCAGTACACACAAGTTTGTGTTAACATAGGATGTGCATTAAGTAACGCAACTCTTATAGGCTGGAAAGCATAGAAAGCATGCATGTAAGATTTCAAGGAAAGCAGAGAACACAGCCTTTCACAAAGTAGTCAATAGGCGTCTGTGGATTGAATGGGGTGTGGTTCTAACAGTGAGTTGGGTTTCTGGCTTCTGTAAGACAATTCTGATTCCAAATACACTGTTCCATCATCTATAGAAACAGACTCAGGCATGTCAAACCCTGGGTCTTCCTTTGTCTACCTTATGGGCTTTTATCTACACCCTTCCCTGTAAGATCAGTGATTTTTTAAAGTATGGGAAGTTGAGGAGGTTGAGAGATTCGGAGAAAGCCCAGGAGGAAAACCATGAGCTAGGTCAGTCCTGTTCATTCGAAATGCCACGCGGCCACAAACGTGAGCCAGAGATGTTATTTTAAATTTTTTAGTAGAGGTATTTTAAAAAGGAAAAAGAAGCAGGTGAAATTAATTTTAATTTAGTTAACCCCACATATCCAAAACATTATAATTTTGACATATACTCAATATAGGAATTAGTAGAGATTTTTCATTCTTTTCTTCTAAGTCCTCAAAATCCTGTGTTTTACAGCCCATCTCAATTTGGACCAGCTATATCTCAAGTGTTCAGTAGGCACATGTGGCTGGTGGCTACTACTTTGGACAGTGTAGATTTAGATGATGTCTCTTTCTTGCATAAAACCTTTAGGTGGCTTTTAGTTATGTCTAGAATACACCTAGCCTCTTTACTAAGATCTGTGTGGCCCTACCTGGTTTGGCCCTGGTCTAATGTTGTAAATTCATTTTGCACCATACTGTGCAACCTGCACTATACTTTATCCACACTGGCCATCTTTCCTCTTCTCAAACGTAACCAAGCTTATGGTATCAATGACAGTGCTCCCCTAGATCTTTCCGATTTTATCATTCAGGTCTCCATTTAGCAAAACTTCTTTAGAGAGACTTTGCCTGACTTCCTAACTCCAAATGATCCCATTTTCTTATTTTTAAAGCACTTGCTCCTCTGCAATCCATGCCTCAGCGTGAAAGATGGTAACACTCCCAGCTCATAAGGTTGTGGAGAGATTTAAAATGACGTGTGTTTGTATGTGTGTGTTTAAAGTGTCTGGGAAATAATAAACACTATGCAACTATTACCTATTATCTGAAATTATTTCATTCCTCTGTTTGTGTTTATCAGTCTTTCCTCATTGGAGTATGAGCTCCGTGAGGACAGGCACTTTGTATGCCCAGTACCCAGAATGTTTCCTGGGATACACCAAGCAAGCACTCAATTGCTTTTGTGGTAAATGAATAAAAGAGGAAAGTGGCTCAAGTTCAGTGTTGCCCATCTTTAACTTAGAAACTCTGTTTCACATATTGAGCTTCTGTGACTGAAAAGAAATTTGAAGTAACTTATCTAGAGCAGAAAACAATTTTGCTTAAGATATGTAAGATAGTGCTCTGTGGGTAGATTCTATGATTTGAAATAGAAGTATCTGGGCAGTTGAGAGTCATTCACTGTCTGTTTACTGGCCTTGTTTCACTTTTATTCCTTCCAGTGTCCTGTTGGATAAACGTTTTCGAGCTGAGTGTAAGAATTACGGTGTCATCATTCCTTATCCACCGTCCAATCGCTATGAAACACTGCTGAAACAGAGACACGTCCAGGTATGGGGAGCGGAAGCCACTGTGGAGATGGAAGGGGCAGGAGAGAGCAGCTGTGAAGTCAGCCTAGAGATCGGGAATCAGGCGTGGGTACTGTCTTCCCAGCATGTTGCCACTGTGGATTTCTGAGCCTGGGCGTAGCACAGCCTCAGGATCTCATAAACAATAAAGAGGCATTGGGCTTCCTTTGGCTCAGGTTCTGGGCTTCTCCACCCGTCGATAGCTGACCTCTGACAAGTTATGGCAACCAAAGCCTTCGTCTTCTCATCATAAGCTGCAGCCCACTTTTTCCGGTTGGGATGCCACTCAGAGATGGGTAAATCTGTCCCTGAACAGGGCCCAAGTGCCGGTCTAAGTGAGGAAGACCGTGGCGCCTTTGAAACGAAAGCATGTCAGGGCAAATCCACGGTAGAAATTGGTTTTTTGTGTGTGCAGAGTTGGTTTCTATTAACATTTGACCCTAGATATAGAGGAAATGTTGCTGGGAACTGAGAAACATCCCCACTTAACAATGTTAATGTGAGGCAGACAGACAGCATAAGAGATGCCCCAGCAGATGGCGAGCCCTCCTCCTAGAGCCCTGCTGTTGGCCAAGTGGGTGACAAAATGGCCTTTATGCTGTGATGTCTATGTGCTTATTATGTGGTCCTGATCTTTGTGATACCATAAGCTTAGGCTCTGGCTGAACCTAAGCCCATGCCAGAGGTGAAAAGGAAAGAATTCATCTCAGAAACCCTGGACATTCCCATTGCGATGAGAAATCCAAGGAAATGGAGACTCCTTAAACGGGGCGGGGGAGGGGGCAGGGAATAGAATTTGTACTTCTGTCAACAGCAGGGGCTCAATGAGAGCTTTTCTTTCAACCTCTCAGAAGATTACTGCTATCAGTTACAATGCAGCCAGAATTAGCCACAGGATATTAAATAGTGAGGGCTTTATGTGTGCATAAGATGGCTATAAGGGGCCCTAGTCAGTTGGTAGAAAATTTATGCTAAAAGAGAAGTTGAAAAATAAAATAGTTAAGAATAATCATTTGACACCTAGCAAAGTGCTGTGGACACAGCAGGTACTCGACAAATGTTCATTGCTATCTACATAGCAGCTGCAGTAATGTCCTCATGTAACCCAGTGGAAAGTACCTTAAGCTATATTTTCCATCCTGTAATCAGACCTTCATCCTCTTGCTTTTAAATTTTCCCTCATGAAGGCACGAAGTGGGCCCTTGCTGAGTCGGCTGCTGTGCCCTGGTGACTGAATTGAGCACAGGAAAGATGCAGGAAGCACCTCAGGGCTAAATTTAGGATGTCAGCAGAAACATTTATGGGAAGCCAGAGCCTATCCTGAACCTCTTCCCACAGCCTGAGTGAATCGTATTTTTCCTAAACTTCCTGTGTTTCAAGCCTACAGGGAAGTTGAAAGAATAATACGATGAACACTTATTATCCTGTAGCCAGGTTTGCAATTATTTATGTTTTACCATATTTAGTTCACATTCTCTCTGTCATGTATGTATGCTCTCTCTAGCACTTATACAGTGTGTATGTTTGTGTGTGTGTGATGAATATACATACTTTTGTTCTTAACCATTTGAGAGATTAAGTTGCCAAGTCATGACATTTCACCCCTGAATGCTTCAGCCTGTATCTCCTAAGAACAAGGACATTCTCTTATAAAAACAGAATAGAATGATGATACTCAGGAAATTTAACAATACTGCTTTCTAAATACAGTTCCCATTTGTCCCAGTTATGTCCTTTGTAATTTTAATCCAATTTCCTATCAGTGCATGCACATACTTGTCAGGTGTCAGTGAGAACCTTTATTTATTTGTTTTTGAGACACAGGGTCTCTCTGTCGCTCAGGCTGTAGTGCAGTGGTGCAATCATGGCTCACTGCAGCTGCAAACTCTTGGGCTCAAGCTGTCTTCCCACCTCCGGCCTCCCAGTTAGCTAGGACTACAGATGTACACCACCACACCTGGCTAATATTTTTTATTTTTTGTAGAGATAGAGTCTCACTATGTTGCCCATGCTGGTGTCAAACTCCTGGGCTCAAGCTATCCTCCTGTTGTAGGACTTTTTCTCATTTCAGCTAAAGATGGGGTTCTTGTCTGTCCCATGACCATGAAAACTTAGGCTTGCAGACTGTTTAAAGGGTGGGTAAAGCAGGGTTTTATTGGGTGAAAAGGGAAAAAAAAAGGGGGGGTGGGGAAACAGGGACTCTCACAAGGCTAGAGTCCCTTAGCTAGAGAGCTTCCTGACAGGCCGTTGGAATCCCCGGTTCCACACAGGAAGAGGAGGGGCCGGACTCCTCCCTGCTGGAAACATCATAAACTTCCTGAGCCTCCACCTCAATGGACAGGCTGGTTGGAGTTTCTCCAGGAAACCCCTCCCACCTGGCAGTCTCACTCCCACCTTAGTCCCCCAGAGTGCTGGGATTACAGGCATGAGCCACTGCACCTGGCCAGTGTGAATTTTAAGTAACTTTTCTCTCTCTCTCTTCATCCAGCTGTTGGGTAGATCAATTGACCTGAACAGACTCATTACCCAGCGCATCTCTGCCGCCATGTATAAATCCTTGGACCAGGCTATCAGCCGCTTTGAGAGTGAGGATCTGACCTCCATTGTGGTAAGAGTCTGGGAGCGTGTGGGATTTCTGCTCTGGGATTTCTCAGACTAGACGCCTAGATGGGGACTGTAGTTAGTCTAGTGATGGGCCAGTTAAAGAGGGGCACTGAGTCTCTTTCCCATCTGAATGGAGCTGGGAAATAAAAACTTACACAAAATAAGAATAATCTTAGGTTCCTGATTGCCTTGGGAATGACAGAGTGGAGGGGGTCTCCTTGAGATTTCTAGAGATGGCCAACCCTCAGACACAGCTGCATGTCCTTAGGATCCTGCAGGCTGAGCAAGTAGGTGAATGGTCCTAAGAAGCTAGGGAAATTGCACAAGAGGGTTGGCTTCACGGGTGTACAGTAGTATAAGGCCCAGAAGGGCTTTGCAGCTGGTTTACTGCTCTACTGTCACCATCTTGAAATTCTTAAACGAGGGGGCCCCACATTTTCATTAAACATCGTACCCTGTACGTTATGTAACTGGTTCTGATGCGCAAGCCTGGAATAGGCCTACTCCTTTCTCCCAGAAAACAGCAGTTTAAACGACTCTCTACTAATTCTCTTCAAGAGTTAGAGTAAACTTGACTGGTTGTCCTTTCAGTGAATCAAAGGAAGATTTCACTGCTTTCAAAAGCAGATGAACAGAAGGAATTGGAAATGGAAAATCACCATTAGAACATAATAAAAATTGTAGGCAAGAGCTGTCAACGGTTGCTAAAATAAGTGGGCAGAACTTTGAGAAAAATACTGCATGATTTCTCTTATATGAGGTTCCTACAGTAGGCAAATTCATGGAGACGTAAGGTAGGATGGTGGTTGCCAGGGAAGAGGAAGATGGTGTTTGATAGATCCTGAGTTTCAGTTGGAGAAGGTAAGTTTCACTTCTAGAAAAGGATGGTGCTGATAGTTGCACAACAATGTGAATGTACTTAATGCCACAGTACACCTAAAAATCATTAAAATGTTCAATTTTAAGTGCATCTTACCACAATAAAAAAATTTTTTAAACCAAAAAATCTTTGAGAAGAAATAGGGTACTCGCATAGTCTCAAAGTACCTCCCCTAAGATACTTATTAATTACAAAGGGAAGAATGACTCTACAATGGAGAAAAGATAGCAGACACCATCTTAACCAAAAGTTAATATCACCAGTAAAACATATTATTGTTGTCATCATATATTCTTGCCAAAATGCACAATCTCAATCTAATTATGAGAAAATATCAGATGAACCCAAATCGAGTGCCATTCTAAAAAAATAAGTGAACAATATTTTTCAAAAGTGTGCAGGTCTTAAGACAGGAAAGAGTGAAAACTGTTACAAATTACGAAGGAATAAGGGAACATGACAACTAAATGCAACATGGAATCCTAGATTGAATCTTAGAACAGAAAAAGGACTTTAGTGGGAAAACTGGTGAAACCTGAATAAAGTCTGTCATTCAGCTAATAGTGTTGTACCAACATTAATTTCCTTCATTTGATAATTGTACTGTGGTTCTGCCAGAGGTTAACAGTGGGGAAGCTGGATAAAGGATATGCAGGGTATGCTGTTTTTACAACTTTTCTATGAGTCTAAAATTATTTTTAAATAAAATTGGGTTTTATTTTAAGTGGACAAAGTGGTAAAAAATAAAGTGGCAATAAACTAGGACTCTAGCATCATACCTGCAGTCCCAGTCCTCACCGTGCTACTTACTAGCTGCGTGATCTTGTGCAAGTTACTCAGCTTCTCCAAGTCTGTTTCCTTATCTGTAGAAATGGAGGGAATATCAGAATCCACCTCTTAGGGTTACTGTAGGGATAAAATGAGATCACTACCTGGAAAGAGCTTTGCAGAGTTTGTTTGTTTGTTTTTGTTTTGTTTTCTTTTGAGACAGGAAGTCTTGCTCTGTTGCCTGGGCTGGAGTGCGGTGGCATGATCTCAGCTCACTGCAACCTCTGCCTCCCAAATTCAAGCAATTCTCTTGCCTCAGCCTACTGAGTAGCTGGGACTATAGGCATGTGCCACCAGGCCCGCCTAATTTTTGTATTTTTAGTAGAGATGGGGTTTCACCATGTTGGCCAGGCTGGTCTCGAACTCCTGACCTTGTGATCTACCTGCCTCAGCCTCCCAAGAGTCCTTTGTATACATAGTTAGCACTTAATAAATAATAGCTTATGGAAAAAAGATGAGAGAAAAATAAATTTGGGGCTGCAATGCAATAATTTTGGGTGAATTTTCAACAGCATTTCTTAGGGGCTGCCCTAACCACCCTCCTTAGTCCTGGGTCACTTACTTCAAGAGACGGTAGCACAGCACGCATTTTGCTGAAAAATCATTTGCTCATCTCTATTTTGAGAAACAGAGTTATTCTTTATGCCAAATGGTTAGCAGTGATTAGCTCCAAGTGGTGGGATTTTTTTTTTCTTTTTTGTTTATCTGTATCTTCTAGTTTTCCAATAATGAGCATATCTTATGAAAAAAAAAGATTTGGGATATATGTGTCTCCATGGCCTCTTCCCACCTGTTTGAAAGCACTAAATGTTCTTTTAGCTGAGAACAAAATCAAAACAAGCAGTGAAAGCCCTTGTTTATCAGGCGAGGGCAATGGCTCCCCAGAGAACACCAGTTCCTGGGAAGCCCATGAAGAGACCTCAGGGAAGCACTCTCCCGGTGGGTCAGGATGGCCCCTGCTTGCCCTGGCTGAGAAGCTTCTACCTCCTCCAAGAAACAAAATGAGGAGTGCGTTCCCCTCAGCCTTTCCCTCCGCCTGAAAAACTCCATTCTGAGATGGGGAGACAACTTGATTCTGAGTTGGGAGAGGTTGCAAAGATTTGGGGAGTTAGTCACCCTCATTTACACAGCTGAGCAAACAGAGTCTCAGCAAGACCCGATGCTGAAGTTGAAAACGGGCAGCCCGCAGGCTGTGTTTTGTTTAGGTGGCATAGTACATTTGTAATTTTGAGCCAACATTTAACATTGGGAAGAATTCAAATAAAAATGCAGAAGCTCTGGCAATGCCAGACCAGCATTCCCGGATGGTAACGATTGCCCAAAAATGACTAGAAGTTCCTGTGAGATGGGCTGCACTTTCTTCAGCTCGCCACAGCCCCACTGGCAGGCTTCGTTTATGTGTGTGACCTCCCAGGCCTCACTGTACTGAGTTTGAGACCTTTGCTCTCTCACTTGCCTGAGGTCACAGAGCTGGTTGACAGTTGAATGTGGTTAACAGTCAGGTCTTCTTTCACTGAAGAGCTCTTTCTCCCACTACTCTGAAGTTGCCCATTTGGGTGTTTTACTGCCCCGGTTCTGTTTCTCTGTGTTGCCCTTTAGTAAATCAGCCTTACTGTGGAAAGCTGTCATCCTCTTAGGAGACCCCTAAACCGCCCACATGGCTTTTTAAGCCTTTTCCACGCTTTGGTGCATTGAGCCCTGCATCCAGCTGGCACATGCCCTCTTCTGGTTTTAAGACCAGAAGAACAAATTCAAAATGTGCTGCAGAAACATCATCTGAGTTACATAATGTGCAGGGAAAAGTGGACCTGCGGTTCAGTGGATCTGCCTCTCCTTCTGTCTGCCTTGTGAACATGGATGTGTGTTGTGAGACTGCTAAAGTCACAGAACGATAACGCAGAATTTGTTCCACAGCTTCTCAGTTGTCTTCCCAGTAACAGGCACCGCAGTGTGCCAGGCGACTCAGAGATCTTAGAAATACATTGAGTAGTGCTTACTCCATGTATTTTTTATTTCTTTAGTACCCATCCTGAGTGAATCAGAATAAAGACATATTCCAGCTAGCCAGGCCCCCAAGAGACAGAATCAGCAAGCTGATTCTGTATTTCTGCCCTTCATTTACTTCATGGTACACAATGACTGGAAACTTATTCCTCCGATGCTGTTCCAGAATTCAAATTCTGACCTTCTTTTGAAAAATTGCAGGATTTACCATCACTAATCCCCTACTCCAGCATGGCAGCAGTCAGACGGAGTATCAGAAGTAGTAGCTCCACCTTTACCTGGGCAGGGCCCTCCAATGTGTCATAGACGGACTCACTCCCTAAACTTTCTGTTCACCCCAGTTGATCTCACTTACCTGACCTGTCTGGCCTCTTTAGCCATGTATGTTTGCAAGCCTTCAACCATTTCTGCACACTTCAATTTAGAGCCACAGAATCTGAGTTTCAGAGAGGCAGAGCTCTAAAAATTGGAAGCCTAGCCTCGGATCTCCACCTGACCATACTCTGGTCTCCATCTAGAGGTCTTTGTGGCTCATGAGAATGAAATTGAATCCCTGGCATGAGGCTGCCTCCTGTGGACATATTCCAACCATTACAGCAGACCCCATGGTCATCCCACCTGGCCATGCTCTGATGAATTGGCCTTGCTGATGTTCTTTTAGCCTTTATGTTGTAAAGCTATCTTTGCCTTTGAAAGAACTTTCACAGCTCTTGCATCCTTATTCCGGGGAACTGTGTCACAGGAGCCAAGAACACATGATTTGGAATTAGGAGACTTGGATTCACATCCTAAGGCCTATTGTGGTGACCTTGGGCAAGTTGCTTAACCTTCAGGGCCTCCATTTCCCCTCTCTGAATGAGGGACCATTGTACCGATCTTAAAAGATGGCGTAACCAAAACAACACAGGAGTGGCCTAAGGTGCTTTCTGTCTCTACACAAGACTGTACTTTGGTTCCTTTTGATAGCAATGGCGGGAAGTTGCAGGACAATGAGGGACCAAAGTGTGTTGGAAGAGTTACACTTTTCTTTCATTTCCCAGCAAATGCCGTGTCCTGCTGGGATTCAATGTTACTCTGTCCCACTTTGCCTGAAGGTGGGATTCCTTTGTTCAGGGCCCACAGTGCACATAGATCCCGATCATCATGAGCTGACTGCAGACTGCTTGCCCATGGCTTGTAGCCATGCCTTTGCCAACCCCATGTGATACCTCAAGGGGCCTACACTCCAAAGGATGAGGCATTCTGCTCCCATCTTTTTTTATAATTTCTATAGCAGTTAGAATATATAGTGGTTAAGAATGTGCACTTTGGAGCCCAGCTTCCTGGATTTGAAGCCAAGTTACTTTACTTCTCAAAGCCTCGATTTCCATACATCTAAAATAAGAACAGCAGCAATACTGACCTCATAGAGTTTAATAAGCATTAAATGAGTTGACGCATATAAAACTGGCACATACTGATTTGGCTGAACCAGGCAAAATTGCCAATAACCTAAAAAACCAGTAACGTCATAGGGTTCAACCTGATAGTAAACCCTTAATGAGTGGTAGCTCTTAGTATTGCTTTTTTCTCATCGATACAGAAACTGGAAATCTAGTAAGCTTGTTCTCTACCCAAAGGGGATTTGCACATGGTCCATGGTCTCCTTCCAGGGGATAGGCATGCAGCCTCCTTTCCCCAACCTTGCCCTTAACTCTCTGGGCCTCCATCTCTCTCAGTGTAGTCTGACAATCCTTCCACTTCTCAGAAGAAGGGAACCTTGTCACTTGCTACTGCAGGGGTCCTGGTTGCCATGTAGATGGTCAGGAGGTTGTCTGAGCAGCTGTCACTTGCATGAACAGAAGCAGTAAGATAAAGCACACATGTAATCCTTACAAGCAATTCCTCAGCAGTTGTGGGTTCTCTCTCTGGACAGGAGCTGGAGTGGCTGCTGGAGATTAACCGGCTCACGCACCGGCTGCTCTGTAAGCACATGACGCTGGACAGCTTCGATGCCATGTTCCGGGAGGCCAATCACAATGTGTCCGCCCCCTATGGCCGTATCACCCTACATGTCTTCTGGGAACTGAACTTTGACTTTCTCCCCAACTACTGCTACAATGGGTCCACGAACCGGTAAGGGAATCCCTGTGCAGAGGGGGCCGGGTGGGTGTTGGGGGAATGACCAGCTGCCTCCTCCAAACTAGGCCCAGTACACATGTGAGTGGTTCCTGCAACAGGAGTCTCTCAGACCCCCTCCTGGGCACAGGCTCTGTGCTCTGTCACTTGCCTGAGGTCACAGAGCTGATTGACAGTTGAATGTTGTTAACAATTAGGTCTTCTTTCATTGAAGAACTCTTTCTACTACTACTCTGAAGTTGCCCATTTGGGTGTTCTACTGCTCCAGTAAAACATGGGGCATGCCATGGTGAGCAGATACCTTCCTGTCTCTTGAGTCTTCAGACTAGAGGAGGATGTAAGTGGTCAAATAATCACATGACAAATGTACCATTACAAATAGTGAATAAGGAGATGAAGGAAAGCCCACAGGGCCATGGCAGAGGTAACAGCACCACCTGTTCCAGTCCAAAAAGTCATGCAAACCTCAAGGGAGGCTGCCTCTTTGAGCAAGTAATGCTGGAGTTAAGATGCAAAGGATGAGTAGGAATAAATAAGGGCAAAAAGGCAGGAGAAGAATATTCCAGACAGGTTTCTAAGGGTTTCTCCAAGAGGTTGATGAGGATAAAACTAGTCGGGTGGGAAATGGTGCCATGAAAGATAACACAGGAACAGGTTGTGCAGTACTCTAGAGGCCAGGGCAGGATCGTGCATTTTTATTAACCCTGAAAGAGTTTGAGGAAAGGAGATGACATGATCAGATTGTATGTATGTAAGGATATCCACATATCTAAAAGCATGCATGCAAAACAGCATACATTTGCAGAGCACAAATACACATGACAAAGTGGAACTTGCCTCCTGCAAGGTGCACACAGCCCTGGCCAGGCACTGAGGTAGAGGCAAGACCTAATTTCCTCATCCCCAGAAAGTTCCATAACCTGGTGGAAGAGGTAAGGCATATATATTCACATACAAAATAAGTATGTAAGGATGCAAAAAAATGTATTAATCTGCAGTTCTTCTAGGTATCTCCAAGCCTTGGCTCAGGGCCAATATTAAATGAGTATGTGTTGAATGAATGGAAGGGTATGGGAGATACCCACAAATGTACCTGAATCCACACACTAAGCGAGATAGATTTCCATTTCTATAAAGATACAGGAGTTTTAACGCTCTTGATCAGGGAGCAGCAAACTGTGGCTCACAGACTACATCTAGTTGCTGACTGTTTTTGTAAAGCCCATGAGCTGACAATAGTATTCACACTTTTGGGTGGTTGAGGGGAAGAAATCCAAAGAAGAATAATATTTGGTGACCAGTGAAAATGATTTGTAATTGATAAAGTTTTATTGGAACTTGGTCATCCATTTGTTTATTATTGTCTGTGGGTGCTTCCATGCTGCAACAGCAGAGTTGAGTACTTGCAACAGAGACCATCTGGCTTCCAAAGTTAAAAATATTTGCTGCCTGGCTCTTCTGAGAAAGAGTTTGCTGAACTCTGCTCTTGAGAAACCAAACTGGAGGTAGAGGAGTGGAGCCCCAGGGAAAGCCATGTTTAAGCCCAGCCTACTCTTATTCTTGCCTGGTGTCATTCTGAGCAGCCACAAGCCCCGGTTTGAGCCCGGGAATCTAGACTGAAGTTTTCCCATCTATGGAAAGGAGTTGAATGGGAAGTTGAATGGGAAGATGTCAGAAGAGTTTAGTACCTTTATAGTCAACCACCTAACAAACAGTGCACTTGTACCAATGCAAACCTTCACCTGGCCAGGAAGCACTCCTTTTATCTGTGTCCCATGAAGAATAATATTAGCACCATATTAACTCTTTCCCATCCCTTTGCTTCTACTAGTTTTGTGCGGACTGCCATTCCTTTCACTCAAGAACCACAACGAGACAAACCTGCCAACGTCCAGCCTTATTACCTTTATGGATCCAAGGTAAGTAGTCCTGCCCTACCCTGCCTAGAAGAGGGTTGGTGAGGAAAAGCAAACAGAAAAGTGTCCCTTAATTAGAAGAGTAAGAAAGTGGAGAGATAAATGCAGCAATGAGGTCAGTCACGGTGGCTCTTGCCTTTAATCCCAGCACTTTAGGAGTCCGAGACCGGTGGATACTTAAAGCCAGGAATTTGAGAACAGCCTGTGCAACATAGCGAGACCCTGTCTCCACCAAAAAAAAATTAAAAATTAAAAAATTAGCCAGACATGGCGGCATGCACCAGCAACTACTTGAAAGGCTAAGGCAGGAGGATCCTTTGAGCCCAGGAGTTTTATGCTGCAGTGAGCATGATTGTACCACTTCGCTCCAGCCTGGGTGACAGGGCGAGACTCTTATCTTTGAAGAGAAAGGAAAAAGGCAGCAATGAGATCCAGGCAGAAACAGCTGTGAGTATATGAATCTTTATTTGTTCACAAGTAGCAGGAATGGGGGCAAAAGCAGACCTCCACAACTGGGTGCTGAGCAGGGAATGCATGAGGTAGGCAAGGGAATAGGGATGTGGGGCTTCTCGTCTTGGCTTCTCAGCTCCTGCTGTTTCTCAGTTGATTCACTGCAGTGTCGTCCTGTGATTCTGGGATTTTGTGCTCTATAGATATAGGAGGGCACTGGGAAGGTCTTAGGATGATGCTTGGAGAGTGCAGGCATCTTCTCCAGAGCAGCCCGCCTAGTCTGGTCAAGACAATTTTCTCAAATCAAGGGAAGCTGACTGACAGGTGGTTCACAGACATGGCATTTAACTAACACTGACTCATAAAGTAAAAACAGTACTTCCCTTTTTGATTCTCTTTCAAACCTTATGCTATATCAAGGAGAAAGACAAATATTGGTGCTAATATGTCTTTATTACCTCTCCAACACTGGATCTCCCTTTTTATCAAAGACAAGCAAGCAGGCATTAAGCTCAGAGTCACTGGCAGGCAATAGAAGCTAAGTCAGATTTAATATTATCTTGTTTTCATGATGTTTATTCTTATGTCTCTTCCCTTCTGTTTGTAGCAGGAGGGTGCTGGCTTTTCACTTATGGAGTAAAATAAGGCTGTCTTTGAAAATAAGTTTACACCTAAAAAAGGAGTCAATTTAAAGAGAGAAAAAGTATTATAATAGTAAAGATAATCCATGATTTAAAAAAATAGAGACAGGTGGTGTGTGATTGCCTAAAAGTTGGAAAACACTCCAGAGCAAGGGTTCTCACACTTTTCCAAGTAATCCCCTCAAGGGCAGAGGAAACTAGACATCCACCTTTGCCCAAAAGTGTACCTCCCAGAGCGTACTTGCAACTCAAACATTTCCTTCAAGTGCTGTTTTATTTAAGTCATGCAAATTTTTGCTTTCTACTTTATAACATATTCATGTTTGTTTTAATGTTAAAACAAAGATTTCAATTCTTAACTGTGTCCTCCGAGTGGACACTGCTGCAGAGATGCCCTGTTTGTGCCTTGGCATACCCTGGGGGACATACCCTGGGGGATACATTTTCCAGCTTGAGAAGCTTTGTCATGGGGCATTCATCCAACCCAGGTGACCCAAAATAGCAATGACATTTGATGGGAGAGAAATGGGTTGCCTATAGACACGTTTGTACAAAAGACCTACTGTGTGGAAAGCTTTAGGCTACATGATGCGGGCTGTCTCCTCCCCACTCTCATTCCCCACAATGAGGCAGTATGGCGGGTTGGTCACCACGCCCCCTCTGTAAGGCATCCGCATCAGGGGCATCCTGGTTGGCTTCAGGATTCAGTTCAGCTTCATCTCTGGAGTTCTTGCGTGGCACTTCCACCAGGGGGAGCCCCTGCAGGTCTTCCTCCCTCTGACCAAGATCCGGGGCCTCCTCTGGCCATCTCACCAACCCATTGGCCTCCTCCATGTGGCCAGCCCTGTAAGACCATCGCGGCTCATGGCAACGGACACACCAGAACTGGAGGCAGATGAAAGCCAAGACAGCTGTGAAGCAGGCCAGCAGAATGGCCATCAGCACCCAAAGGGAGATTTGGGGGTCTACCAGGGAGCTTCCAGGAGCCAGCGGACTCTTATCCAGGGTGTGGAACATGGTGCAGTAGTGCCTGTAAGGGAAGGCAGCCTTCTTACAGCTGATGCACAGGAAGTAGAGAGTGGAAGGGGCGAGATGTTCCAGCACTACGGAGCTGATCGTTCGAGGCACCTTCTCCTCGTGGTGGAAGCTGTAGCGAAGATAGCCAGAGAAGATGCTGTTCCAGTTGGGCCTATACATAATATGGTAATAGTCCTCCAGGCAGGGCTCCGAGGACGACCAGGAGATGATGGCTCCTGTATAAGAAATATTCCCCACCTCGATGTTCATCCCGATTCTAGAACCAGAATCAAAGTGAAGAGTGACATCCCCCGATTTAAGTATATATTTATCATAATCATAGCCACCATTTATTGCACATTTGAGATGGTCTCTCATATTGCCCTCATCTTACAGACAAAGAAATGGAGGCCTAGATGTTCTGTTATTTAGGCATAGCGAAAAAGTGGCTGGACAAAAGTTAAAACCAAGGCCGTCCCATGCCAAAGTTCAGGCCTAAAAAGAGATGCACCCATGTAATCCCAGCCACATCCCACCCTAGCCAAGATCCTTCAGATAATAACATTGTTCTCATCCCCTTAAGAAAAAAGACGAAAAAGTAGGAAAAATCAGTAGAACCTCAGAGGCTCACCTTTATTCTCAGGTCTGTGACCTCCCCTCAGGCAATTGATTGACCTCAATTTTCCTTCCTGACCTTCTGTTTCTGCTGTAAGTACTGTGAACTCAGTGATCTAGAACATTCTGCCCACTGCTTTTTTTAGCCTCCTGGTTCTGTTGCCCATGGTGAGTGGAAATTCGCTTCGTCACTCTTTAGCAGCTGATTTCACCCCAAAACTTCTCCTGTTTTGTTTGTTTTTTCAAAACCAGCGTTACCAGGTAATTTATTTTATAGGTGAAGATAATCATCCCCTAATATCAGCATAACTACCACTATTTAATTCTGCTGGTATTATGAATGTTAATCATGGTAATAACCACTCACAGTAAGTGGTTGCTATGTCACTGGTCATGCTAGATGATTCACAGACAGTAATTAATTTCCTTTATTCTTCATCACATCCTCTGAGCTAGATTCCCATTTTACAGATGAGCAACCTGATGTCACACCGTGAACATGTAGAAAAAGGACTCAATGCTGCCTAACCACTACATTTCCTAATGCAAGGCTGCCGGGTTTAGTTACAGACGTTATTGCAAAATGAGGTGCCAGGACTGAGACCCAGTTGCTGTTTTTCTAGACAAATCAAATGAGCCCTCTTCAGATTGTCAGGCCCCGCTTTGATAAGAGAGAGCCATCTTCAAGTATTTTAGTTTCTCTCTTGCAGTTCCCTCTACTGATTTCCCCGATCAGAAATACAGAGACAGTCATAGTCAGCCTACGTATGTTCACGTAAAGGTCTCACCCTGCTTTGTCCTCTGTTCCTCCTCCCTCACATCAAATCCAGTAGGTTTCATTTTGGGTTGCAGTGACATAGTAAACAGCTGCCAACTGGATTTTCGCCTGCATTGGATGTTAAGCCAAACCAATGGCTATTATGACCTGCCTTTCTCTCCTCTCCGCTTTCCCCCATCCTCTTGTGTTTGTGCCCATTTTCCTCCAGGAGTGGAGCTGCAGAAAGGTGCACAGCACTGAGTAATTTCTCAATCCTTGTTTTTCTTCTGTAAGGGTGACAGTGAGCTAAGATGCTCAGGAAGGTGAATCGTGTCTTTCTATGTGGCTGAAAATTTCTTCCCAATAAATGGAGAATGAAAGGGATGAGACAGATGTGCTCAGACCCTTCCAGGGAAGGTCATAATGAAGGAGACTGAACGTTTATGTTCCCTTACTTGTTGTCCTCTACACACTCATCTTCCCCACCCCACACACCCCTATAAATACACTTTCGACCACAATGAAAAGAGCCTAATTCATTACTTATGATACATAGGCAGCCACCTGTGTAAAACCCTTCCATCAGGAGTAATCAGGAATCCTGTTTCTTGTCACGCACGAATGTTCTCTTGGCTTCCTATCTGCCACTAGCTATCTGTACAGATGGAATTACCTCAGCAGACATTTGTAAGAGATTTCTGTCAAGACGCAAATAGCATCCTCAGCTTTTAGGACTAGGTCCATCTCCCTTATTGATTGTTCTTCCTCTGTTTCCATTTCTAAATTCTCCCCTATTTTTAACTATTCATTTACCGTTGCCCAGCCCTTCTCCAAGCAGAGTGTGAAAAGTCATTTCCATTTCCAAGAAGAGCCATCTATATTTCTTACCTGATGCTCGCAGCGTGTCTGGTTAGAGCTCTGCCCTCCGAGGTGGAGTAGATTAAAGCTGAGAGAATGGTGCCTTCTCCCTCCTCCACTCTGGGCTTTCCGTGTTGTTTCTCTCAACACTGAGTAATCCCACTGCTGCCCCTAACGCTCATGTTATTCATTTCTTCAGATCAGCATCATTCACCATGGCAACCAGCAGGCATCTGTACGCACGATGCTTTCAGGGACCAGCCTGGAAAGGCTTTTGCCCAGTGAGAGGAGCTCTCATTCCTTTGGCTGGAAAAGGGCAGATGATCCCCTGCAAACTGATCCCCAGTGCGGTACTAATTCTTTTAACACTCCTACATTTTCTCCCCAATTGGCTGGTTATTATTTTCTCGTCCCATCTAGATCCTCTTTGGCTAATGGTTTTAAATGCAAAGATGCTCTTCTCAGTTATTCCACAACCAAAACAGTAATATTCATCTTCATCCCCTCCCACCCCTACATTTCCCCATCCCGACTGCCTACCCCACCTTTTTATCTTCGTTTTTCTCTATTCTTGACTCTTGTAGCATTACGTAGTTATATGATACTGGTCAAGACCCTTTTATTTGTATTGTCTGAACCTGTTCTGCCATCATCTGTAAAGCTGTGCGCTTGAGCTACATCAGGATGGCAGATCAGAAGGCAGAAGACATGAGCCCTATCCCTGCACAGCCCTGAACCCATGTCAAGCTTGCTAAACCATCATGGCACTCTCACTGGGTTGAATAACTCCCCCACACACACAAAAAAAATTGCATATCTACCCAGAACCTCAGAATGTGACCTGATTTAGAAATAGAGCCTTTGTAGATGTAACTAGATAAGGATCTCAAGATGAAATCATCCTGGATTTAAGGATAAGCCCTAAATTCAATGACTAATGTCTTTGTAAGAGAACAGAGAGGGAGATGTACACACAGAGGGGCACAAAGGGAAGAAGCCAAGGGAAGACAGAGGCAGAGAGTGGAGGGATGCTGCCATCAGCCAAGGAACACTGGGAGCCATCAGCAGCTGGGAAGGCAAGGAAAGATTCTCCCCTAGAGCCTTTGGAGAGGGCATGGTTCTCCCAGAACCTTGATTTTAGGCTTCTGGTCTCCAGAACTGTGAGAGAATGAATTTCTGTCATGTTACGCTGCCACATTTATGGTAATTTGTGATAGCAACCCTAGGAATCCAATGCAGCACTCCTTCCAGCTGGGTGTTGAAACAGCCCCAGAGCTCCTCTGAACACAAGCGTCCCAAGAAACTGCTTCCCAATCAGTCAGTTGGAGTTGACGCCAGAAATGGAAACTGTTTGCTACTCCTGGATTGGATCATCCCCAGTGTTCCTTTCCTTTCAAGAATCCAGACTGCTTGCCTCCCCTTTCTCACAAAGGGCTGTCTGGCTCTGAGGTTCCATCCCTTCCTGTTCCTTTCAACCTTGTAAGAACGTGTTGCCGCCATTCTATTGAGGAGATCACAGGGCTTGTCTGGAATAGAGGGTGGAAAGTAGCTCACATACATTTAGACCTCAATAAATTTATACAAATTATATGTTTTTAAAAGTCAGCTTTTCTCTTCTTGATGACCAGAGTATCCAAGTGAACACATGAAGGTCTCTTTCTGATTCCCATTAATGATAAAAGGTTAGGAAGAAAGCCAGGCACAGTGGCAGTGGTGTACACCTGTAGTCCCAGCCACTTGGGAGGCTGAGGTGGGAGGATCACTTGAGCTTAGGAGTTCCAGACCAGCCTGGGCAACATAGAAAGACTTTTTCCATTGGAAAAAAAAAAACCACCTTGGTGAGTTGCGACCCTACACGTGGCCAAAGGTCTCTGGGAGGTGTGGAGTCTCGGGACAGCCAGTGATCCTTGATCAGACAGTTGCTGTGCGGCTTGCCCATGGCATTCAGTCTTCCCAGGGGCCTGTGTTAAGTCTGCAGCAATGTAGCAATGCAGACATGTGTCTCTTCCCATGCGAGCACAGTCAGGTCAAGTGCTAATAGTGAGTCCCCACAGAGCATAAAAGCATCCTTCTCACAGAAAGTCCACGCAACCATTTGCAGGTGCCCTTTGAAAAGGTTATTTTGAGGGGAGTAAAAATGCCAGAGTTAAGGGGTCTGAGGAGGAACAAGGTAGAGACTCAAGCCTTTTTCCACAGAAAATGAGATTTATTTTTAATGTTCTTGGATGACATTTTCAACCATGAAACATTTTCCTCTGTGGAATTAAGATACTCAGAGAATGTGAGGCCTCGAAGCCCTCTTGTTTCACAGCCCTGGGAGAAGACATGGCAGTCCTCAGGCTGCTTGGCTGATGAGTGGCAGAGCTGCCAGTGAAACGGGATGGGGCCCCAGACTCGGAGGCCAGGGTTCATCCTGCTCCTCTGAGCTGTTGCCACTTGCCAGCAGCACCCAGAGGAGCCAGTGCAGCCCTTTGCGAAGGAGATAAAGTATCTGGCACACCTGCCCCAGGACATTACACCCCAGCCATGCTCACATGTTCTCCATCATCAGGGACAATTCCTCCAGAGTCTGTGCAAGTTGTTGCCTCTTTGCTGTCAGGCCAGGTGGGCCCCAGCTAGTTGACACAAGTAGTAAATTACTGCTAGAGGAAATCAGCTAGGAGCAAGGTTCTTCCACCTTTCCTGAAGGTGGCAGTGAAGGGATAACGTGGGGCAAGCCCCAGTCCCAAAGCTGGATTGGCACATGGGGAAAGTGAGTGGCTTACAGAGCATGCCCTGGAATTCCCAGGCTGGAGTGCAGTGGCACAGTCATGGCTCACTGCAGCCTTGACCTCCCAAGGCTCAGGTGATCCTCCTGTCTCAGCCCCCCCAAGTAGATAGGACCTACCGCACCTGACTAATTATTATTTTTGAGATGGAGTCTCGCTCTGTTGCCCAGGCTGGAATGCAGTGGCAAAATCATGGCCCACTGCAACCTCTGCCTGCCGGGTTCCAGTGATTCTCCTGCCTCAGCCTCCCAAGTAGTTGGGACTACAGGTGTGCACCACTGCGCCCAGCTAATTTTTGTGTTTTAGTAGAGATGGAGTTTCGCCATGTTGGCCAGTCTGGTCTTGAACTCCTGACCTCAGGTGATCCACCTGTCTCAACCTCCCAAAGTGCTGGGATTACAGGCGTGAGCCACTGCGCCCTGCCTCACCTGGCTAATTTTTGTGTTTTTAGTAGATACGAGATCAGACAGTTGCTCTGCAGCTTTCCCATGGCATTCAGTCTTCCCAGGGGCCTATCTTAAGTCTGCAGCAATGCATGCAGCATGTCTCTTCCCAACTGCTAGTGGTGAGTCCCCACAGAGCATAAAAGCACCCTCCCACTGCAGCGAACCGAGATCGCGCCACTGCACTTCAGCCTGGGCAACAGTGGAAGACTTCGTCTCAAAAAAACAAAAGAAAAGAAAAAAAGCATCCTCCCCACACCGTGTTGCCCAGACTGGTCTCGAACTCCTGGGCTCAAGCAGTCCACCCACCTTGGCTCCCAAAGTACTGGGACTATAGGCATTAGCCACCACGCCTGGCCAAATTCCCTCACTTTATGTATTTATTTACTTATTTCATTTTTTTTTTTTTTACTTTCAATAGACTTGGGGGGAACTGGTGGTTTTTGGTTACATAGATTAATTATTTCTAAGGTTTTGGTGCACCCATATGAGCAGTATACACTATTCCCCATGTGTAGTCTTTTATCCCTCTCCCTCCTCCCACCCTTCCGAGTCTCCAAAGTTCATTGTATCATTCTTAATGCCTTTCTGTCCTCATAGCTTAGCTCCCACTCATAAATGAGAACATAATGATGTTTGGTTTTCCATTCCCGAGTTACTTGACTTAGAATAATGGTCTCCAAGTCCGTCCAGGTTGCTGCAAATGCCATTATTTCATTCCTTTTTATGGCTGAGTAGTATTCCATGATGTATACATGCCACATTTTCTTTATGTACTCATTGATTAGTGGGCATTGGGCTGGTTCCAAATTTCTGCCATTGCAAATTGTGCTGCTTTAAACATGTGTGTGCAAGTATCCTTTTCGTATGATTTATTTTCCTCTGGGTAGATACCCAGTAGTGGGATTGCTGGATCCAATGGTAGTTCTTACTTTTAGTTCTTAAAGGAATTTCTACACTGTTTTCCATTATATTTGTACTAGTTTACATTCTCCCCAGCAGCATAAAAGTGTTCCCTTATCACCACATCCACGCCAATATGTATTATTTTTTGATTTTTGATTATGATCATTCTTGCAGGAGTAAGGTGATAATACATTGTGGTTTTTGATTTGCATTTCCCTGATCATTAGTGATGTTGAGCTTATATATATATATATATATATATATATATATGTTTGTTGGCCATTTGTATATCTTCTTTTGAGAATTGTCTATTCATGTCCTTAGCTTACTTTTTGATGGGAGTGTTTTGTTTTGTTTTTTGTTTTCTTCTTACTGATTTGTTTCAATTCTTGTAGATTCTGGATATTAGTCCTTTGTCAGATGTATAGTTTGCAAAGATTTTCTCCCACTGTGTGGGTTGTCTGTTTACTCTGCTATTTCTTTTGCTCTGCAGAAGCTTTTTAGTTTAAGTCCCGTCTATTTGTCTTTGTTTTTGTTGCATTTGCTTTTGGGCTCTTGGTCATGAAGTCTTTACATAAGCCAATGTCTAGAAGAGTTTTTCAGATGTTATCTTTTAAAATTTTTATGGTTTCAGATCTTAGATTTAAGTCTTTGATCTGTCTTGAGTTGAATTTTGTATAAGGTCAGAGATGAGGATCCAGTCTCATTTTTCTACATGTGGCTTGTCAATTATCCCAGCACCATTTGTTGAAAAGGGTGTCCTTTCCCCACTTTGGTTTTCTTTGCTTTGTCAAAGATCAGTTGGCTGTAAGTATTTGGCTTTATTTCTGGGTTCTCTCTTCTGTTCCATTGTTCTATATGCCCATTTTTATGCCAGTACCATGCTGTTTGGTGACTATAGCTGGATAGTGTAGTTTGAAGTCAGGTAACGTGATGCCTCCAGATTTGCTTTTTGCTCAGCCTTGCTTTGGCTGTGTGGGCTCTTTTTCAGTTTCATATTCCTTTTTGGATTGTTTTTTCTAGTTCTGTGAAGAATGATGATGGTACTTTGATGGTGGGAATTGCAATGAATTTGTGGATTGCTTTTGGCCATATTGTCATTTCCACAATATTGATTCTACCCATCCATGAACATGGGATGTGTTTCCATTTGTTTGTGTCATCTGTGATTTCTTTCAAGAGTATTTCGTAATTTTCCTTGTAGAGGTTTTTCACCTCCTTGGTTAGGTATATTCCTAACTATTTTAATTTTTTTTCAGCTATTGTGAAAGGGGTTGAGTTCTTGATTTGATTCTCAGCTTGGTCGGTGTTGGTGTATAGCATGAGCCTTTAGGGTCTTCTAGGTATACAATCACGTCATCAGCAAACAGTGACAGTTTGATTTCCACTTAACTCATTTGGATGCCGTTTCTTTCTCTTGTCTTATTGCTCTGGCTAGGACTTCCAGTACTATGTGGAATAGAAGTGGTGAAAGTGGGCACCCTTATCTTGTTCCAGTTCTCGGGGGGAAGCTTCCTCACTTTAAAAATGGGACTATTATAATGTCTGCCTTGTAGTGTTATTTATAACAGATGAACCCATGTCTATAAAGTCCTGGGCTTAGGAATAGTATTTGTCATTATTAAGAAGAAAAGGTCAGTGGATCAGAGCCATTTCCTGAGTTGGTCGTAGCTTCATCCAGAGGCTATAATGAGCAAACTTTACACCCTGCATTGCATAGCACTTCCTTGCTTTTTCCTCTCTTAAATCACTTTTATTGGTTTTATTCTTTAATGTGTGTGTTCATTGTGCATAAATAATATAGAAAAGTTCAAAGATGACAGTAAAACTCATGCAACTCAGAAACTTGGGAATTTTCTGTGCATTTTACATGTGTGTTCTCATTTTACAAACCACGTAACAACTCCTTGAGATTGGCCTTCTTATCCCCATTGTACAACGGGAGAGACTGAAGCTCACAGGAGACGGCTTGGCCGCTCTCACGAAGCTAGGTCCTGGCAAACAATGGTATAAGCCTGGGTCTGTTGGCCACTAGAGCTGGAGATCCTGGCTGGCCTCTTTGATGCTCTGCTGCTCTGGTTGTACCATCCTGTAACCTGTGATTCTTCAGTCCATAGTAGCCCTTTGCTTTGTGGTTAGCTTCCCTTGAGAGGTAGGGCCAGGACTTCAAAGTATGATGTACTCCAGAATGGTGGAGCAGGTGAAGAACTAAAAGCTCTTACAGAGAACATCTAACCACCTGATGTGGTAGCATCAGGGAAGACATCAACTCATTTGGAGAAATATGACCAGCAAGTGTTTCCTCTTCTGAGCAGGCCCTACTCTGAAGCCCAGGTTCTTCTGCCCAAGAGCTCTGTCACTTAGGGATGATGCTAAATAAAACAAAACTTTAACAACTGGTCAAGTAATCAGAATTAATATATGAATCAAAACTTTAAGAGTATATTCTCAAAATAAATTATATAGAGTCTATCCTAAAACTGCCTCCCAAGTGACACAGATTGTGACATAAAGCATTCGTTCAATTATTCCAATAACTCCCTGGTAATTTTTTGGCCCTTAGAAATTGTTGGTGTGATCTGTTTGGCTTGATTGTCACAAGCCCCTGTCTGAGGCAAGTTTGCCATACTCTCACAGTGCCTTCCTCGTTAAATCATATCCTTAGCACCCAGAACCCAGTGCTTTGCTGCAGCAAGCTGGGCACAGCTCAGCTGGGTACAGACCTGGATGCCAACACTGCCCGTCTGGGCTGACCAGGGGGATCTTGGTCCCTGTGACACCACCACCAATAGCATCACCACGTTCCCTGTCACCACCCCACCCTTCTGTCTGCATGGTACCACTTCCACAAGGTAGGTTACCCACCAGTCCAGAAGGCTTTTGTGATTTTGGCAACCAGTACATATGGAATTTCCTATGCAGAATTTCATCTTGTACCTCAACCCAGACAAGTCACTTCATTTCACTTGGAATTCAGATTCCACTTCTGCTAAATGGGAATACTTGCACTGCCTTACCTGGTTTAGAAGGCTGAGAATGGTTCCCAAAGACATCAGGTCCTAATCCTGGAACCCGTCAATGTAACTTTCTTTGGAAAGAGGTCTTTGGAAATGTGATTAACTGGAGGACCTTGAGATGGGAAGAGGATCCTGGATTATGCTGGATCCTATCACAAGTGTCATAAGGGAGAAGCAGAGGGAGCTTACACATGTAAGGGGAGAAGGCCATGTGAAGACTCAGCAGAGAAATGGGAAGTTTGGAATGGTGCAGCCGCAAGCCAGGGAATGCCACCAGCCTCCAGTAGCTGGAAGAGGTGGGAAACAGATCGTCCCCTGCAGCTTCTGGAGGGAGTGTGGCCCTGATGACAACTTGATTTTGGCCTAGTGATACTAGTTTGGATTTCTGGCTTCCAGAAGCCTGAGAGAATACATTTCTATTGTTCAAAGCCACCAAGTTTGTGGTAATTGTTAGAGCAGCCACAGAAAACAATGTGGGCAGCTACGATGGAATTCGTATGTGAAAAATTCACGGAGAAGCATGATGTAATTGTGTGTCATCACATGAGTACTGATTATAAAGAAAAGTGATGACACATTAGTAGTTTTACCCAAGCATTCACAATGGATTTGATCCTGGAACTGAGAATTCATCAGTCCTTGGCGCCATCTTGCTCTGTGACCTTCCCGAGAAGGACGATGCTGCTATTTTATTTCTGCCCTTGCTTTCATTTACCTGCAGTGATTTTAGAGAATTGAGCTGCAGCTCTTCCACCTAAATTAGAGAGCTGTGTTTGTGTTTGTAGGCTGATGATATCCATTAGAGAAATTGTAACAAAAATAGGAAATTAGGAACAGTTTTAATTCCTCTTGGGACCTCTGAAAACAGCAATTGTGATTCCAGAGAGCAGAGATGCAAATTGCTTACAAATTCAGTTTGCCAAGTAAATAGGCCTTACTGTTTGAAGTGGCTGGCCGTGTTTACCATCTGATGAGATAGAGGCCTATCTCAACAGATAGATGAAAAGTCTACATATAACATTTAAAAATGGTCAAAATGGTGAACTTTATGTTTGTATATTTTACCACAACATTTTAAAGTTCATCTACAGATAATATTACAGTGCCCAGGATCTGCCAGATTATACTCACCATATTTTTTTCTCTCTTTAAAAATACTTTTTTGCTTTTTTTCCAGAAAATGCAGGTCTGCGTCACACAGTAATAACATGGCTCTAATTCCTGAATCAGGGTGGTTTATTTCTTGAGATCTCATAAAGCTATCTATTTTGTGTAATGTGGATTTAAACAAGCTTGATTTTAAGTGATCCATCCTAACCAGGTAGGATACATAATTAGTTTCCCATGAGGCCCATTGGTTGGAACCTATCAGTTAGCAGGATTGGTTCAATGCCAAGTTTCCAATGGCTCACGTCATGTTGCGTTCTTGTTTTTTTTTATCAACCCTCAGAAAATGCCCAGGCTCCCCTATTCCCACATTTTCTCAATAGGGCCCAGCCTCCTATTGAGCCAGCAGGTCAGATGGGTGCCCTCCGGGGGTGTGTGTGTGTGTACTTTTCAGCATGCATGTGCATTTCTTCTTGCATGCGTGTGGTATATTTGGGGGAATGAGGGGTCGGAGGAATTTTTGTTTTCATCTTAGGAGATTTGAATTCTCCTCATTTCATGCTAGTCCTTCTCACATGAAATGCATCTTGGGCCATCAACTAAAGCTTAAACTCCCAGTCTGGACCAGAATCCAAGTCTGACATAGGAATGTCAATGAGAGGCCTCCAAAGTGCACCGAGTGGGTGTGTAGGGGGCATTTTAAAAATCTTTATGTGGTAAAACAATTCCAATACTATTCTCCGCCTCTGCCTAGATCTGGGAATTCCTGCTGAACAGTTTCCATATATGTAAATGTTTGTTGATTTGTGCTTGCCAGGAAATGTTCAGGGAAGCTTGGTACTAGAAGCTCCTTGGGTGGGGATGAGGGTTTAGGAGACCACTCAGAAGGACGAACGTCCAGGAAGAATGCATTTCAACTTGATCCTCTAGAGGAAGCATATCTATCCCTACCTCCAGCCCTTTACAGGAACCTTATAACAACCTTGGTATAAGATACCTGCAATGAGGAGGGACTCCACCCGGTACAATCTGCTGGTGAACATCTCCCCTTTCTATGATGTTCTTAATGTTGAGTCAAATCTGCGTTTTTTGGTGCATTCTATCAACTAGGCCTGGCTCTTACCTCTATCCTATCACTTTGTGGGGTACACACTGTGTTGTATAAAATTACACCCCACCTATGCACTGCCCTCTTTACAATCAGAGAAGCGTAGCTGTCGCCAAAGCTGCTGGGGTGAAATTTGACCAGAAAGCTGCGTTTTCATCTTTGTTTACCAAGTCATCAAACAAAATAATATTAATGGCTATTATTTCAGTGAGCATTTCCAGTGTGCCAGGCCCCATGCTGACTGCCTTATATATGTGATCACATTTAAACTTCCAACAACCCTACTGGATTTGGTATTATCTCTACTTAGGGGAAATCGAGGCTTAGAGGGTTTAGGTAATTTGCCCAAGAGCATCTAACTAGTACATTTGAATTTGAACTCAGGTGTGCCCACCCCAGAGCCCATCCTCTAGACTCAGACAAAGCTAGAAAAGAAGTCAGAGAATCAGACAGATAGTATAAGTAGATGATTGCTTTTTGTACCCTCCAGAGATATCTATTTGAAAGCTCCCTGCTACTCAGAAATTGCTTTCATTAAATATTTGAAAAGGGGACAAAAGAGAATGTTCTGAGAGCTTTGCTGGGTTTACAGGAGAAGCCCAGAGTCCCTGGTGTGGGTGGGGAATGAGAAGGCTGTTAGGGCCGTCCATGAACACCAAATTCCCATGGCTGTGAGCACAGCCAGGTCTTTGTCACCTGGTACCTGTGCTGGCTTAAGCCGCAGCCCTCTTCAGGAAAAAATTTAAAGCAGGTTTCTGCTTTTTAACCTTTGAAAATCATGTTGGGAAGGTGAATTAAGCTATGACATAGCTCAGTGAGATTTTTAAATTTACTTCTTTATTGAGGTACAATCATATTCAGTAAGATGAACTGTCTTTGTCAGTTCAGCCTGCTATGACAAGAATACCATAAGCTGAGTGATTTGAATAACAAACATTTATTTCTCACAGTTCTAGAGGTTGAGAAGTCAAAGATCAAGGTGCCAACAGATCCAGTGTCTGGTGAGGGCCCACTTGCTGCTGTGCAGATGGCCTCTCTCCTCACTGTACCCTCCCATGGCAGAGAGGAGAGAGACAGTGAGCACTCTTATCTTTTCTGATGAGGGCACTAATCCCACTCATGAGGGCTCCACCCTCATGGCGTGATCACCTATCAAAGGCCCACCTCCTAGTACTATCATATTGGCAGTTAGGATTTCAACACAAGAATCCTAATTTGTTTGTGATTAAGATTCCAAGTCCTAATTTGGAAGGGACGCAAACATTCGGTGCACATGGGCACAGATCATAATTGTATGTACAGTTCTGTGAGTTTTGACAAACACATCTATGTAGTCAACAGCCCAATCAGGATGTAGAGCTTTTCCATCATCCTAGGAAGTCCTCTCGTGCCCCTTTCCAGTTAGTCTCCTCCTCCCAACAGAGGTAAGCCATGGCTTGTTTGGTGATTGCTATGTATACCTTATCTCCAGAGAGGGAAACAGGAGAATACAGAGTGGGGCTTTGCTAACAAGGCAAAAACTAAGCTGCACTCACTTAGAAGAGTACACGCCTCCTAGCATTTTGCATCCTGTGTGCCTCACTCACCTCAACCTAGTCCCAGCCCTGTTTGACAGGGTGGCCTGTGACAGAGGCACTAAAATAGATTTGCTTCATACCTAGAAAGTGACATGGCCTGGCCCCACAGTTAGCTAAATCAACTCAGCAAGCCATACACTCCAAGGATTTGCTGAACATCGACTTCAGTGAACATCATGCTCTTAAGTCAGTTCCATTTTCTCCCTATGTAAGCCATTCCTGGCCCATAGATTTCAAAGCTAAAGACAAAAAGTCCCTCCCCTAGGTTCAGGCAGAGTTTGCTGTGACAGCTCCTCAGTGTCATATATAAAACTTTGCTCTTTCTCACATTCCAGGCCTCCCAATATCTAGACACGAGCTCACCAAGTGAACTATTACTCAACCTGGTGAATGAATGTGTGTTCTCATTCTTCACAAGTCCTTGCTATTAGTGGGAACTCTAATTGTGTTCTTCACATATCCTTGTTATTAGTGCATATCTGTGATGCTTGTTTTGTCAAGTTTAGAATAATTCATATATACGTACTTAACTCAAAACTTAGACTGAACTCAATTAAATATTTTCTTGATGGCTCGAAAGGGAGTTGAAAATCTTGCAGTACTCCAAAAGCATCATGAGAATTTTCATTTAACTGATGTAGAATTTCTAACTAGCTAGCTAGTAGAGCATTTCAGTGAATAGAATATCTTATGTGGTCATCCCATAAATTGCATGTTCCATGTACAAGATTTTCGCAATTCCAGTTGGGAGAACTATACTCAGAACTAAGTTTTGGGCTGGGTGCAGTGGCTCACGCCTATAATCCTAGCATTTTGGAAGGCTGAGGTGGGCGGATCACTTGAGGTCAGGAGTTTGAAACCAGCCTGGCCAACATGGTGAAACCCTGCCTCTACTAAAAACACACACAAAAAATTAGCTGTGCATGGTGGAGGGCACCTGTAATCCCAGCTACTTGGGAGGCTGAAGCAGGAGAATCGCTTGAACCCCAGAGGCAGAGATTGTAGTGAACCGAGATCACATCCCTGCACTCTAGCCTGGATGACAGAGCAAGACTCTGTCTCAAAAAACAAAGAAACAAAGGAAAAAACCCAAGTTTTGAATTAAAACCTTATGTAAAAAACTGAGTATCATTTATATAAGAATTCAACTTCCAAAATACACCATGGTAGGTGGAGCATGGGCTTTGGAATCAGCCATACCCACTTAAAGTGAGTGCAGGCTGCTTCCCACCTGAGCCTCAGTTCCCTCGTCTGTGAAATGGGACTAATAATGATATAGATCACATAGGTTTGTTGGGTGGATTAAATAATGATGCACCTGGAGGGCTTCACAAAGCCTGGCATTAGGTGCTCCGTAAGCAGCATTTCCAGAACAGAGCATTAGAGTCAATGATAATTTTACATTCTCACCAAACAAGTGAGACCAATTTAGGGCCTATAGTTTGGTTGTATATTCTCAGACAAGGATCTTAAAGAGATCCTTCAAGTTCAGTTATGGTGTCTCATGGGGTCCAGAGGACAATGGTTGTAGCCAGGGCTCTGGGTCCCCAGCCAGCACCAAGCCAGAGCAGCTCCATTTTGCCTGCTTCACATATGAGCTTCCGTGGCATCTTTCCTTCGGATTGCTGCTCTTAAAGTTAGGAAACCACTGACTTAATCCAACCCCTCATTTCATAGATGTGGAAACTAAGGCTCAAAAACCCTAGGCAGTTGTCGTGTGCACTCAGCAGAGGTCTCCTGACTCCCAGGCCTGTGTGTTCCCAGGACTCCGCCTGTCATAGATGGAAACAACTAACAGTAGAGGAAAGATGACAATGTTGAAGCAGCTGTTGAGTTTTCACATGGTTCTTCCAGCCAATGTCTAGTACTAGAAATGCCTCTTAAGAAAGGAAAGTGGCTGTTTATCTTTTCCCCCATGGCTCCATTTGTGAAACTCTTGGTTGGGGTGTGGAACATCATAGGTGGCAGGAATCCCTATAAAAGGGATATTTGCTTGGAAGTGCTTTATCCTCTTCTGCTAGAGAGTGGCTGCCCCATCTGGTGACTGTGCGCCATCCTGTAGTCACTGACCATACCTCTCTCTGTGACCACCATTTTGCAAACATTCATAGGGCCCCAGTGAGCACGCTCGTAACACTGGGTTCCTAATTATTCTGTCGGCAGAACATCTGCCAGGACTCCACCAGCATCCATTCAGTACTCAGGCACTTACTTTGCCACTCTGTTTTCCAGCCTCTCAACATTGCCTACAGCCACATCTACAGCTCCTACAGGAATTTCGTGGGGCCACCTCATTTCAAGACTATCTGCAGACTCCTGGGTTACCAGGGCATTGCTGTGGTCATGGAGGAACTGCTAAAGATTGTGAAGAGCTTGGTAAGGAAAGGCCTCAGTGTGGCTTGAGATGTGCCCATATGGGTTTGACATAAAAAGGTGTGCTTTTACTTTTTACCTGGCCTGCGAAAACAAATCCCAGGCACTGCAGCTCTGCCTGTAGAAACTGCTCAGGGAGTCCCTTGCCCCATCCCTGGATTGGTCTTACCTACCATTCTGTTACATTTCTGTGCACATTTTGACCTATAGCTGTGCTCCTCATTTTCTGACCCCAAACTCCTTGTATTTGATGACTGAAGTCAGAAATTCTGATTTTATCCTTCAGCGCTTGCCACTGACTGCGCATCCTCCCCAGCTGTGCTCCATTATCTAATTTGAGCAGGGCAAATTCATGACTCCTGTGCTGCCATTTTCCACGCCCTTACCCACGGCAGACATCTCTAATCAATCACCATGCTTCTTTCCCTTGGGATTTCTTGCTAAACACTGCTTCCCATACCGCACTGGCTTCAAGAGAGTTCTGTATCCCTTTACCGCTATATCCCTTTACCACTATTCTGCATCTGCCCCAAATATGGTCATCTGAATTTCATTTAATTTCCTGCAACACTGCTGAAGGCCAAAACATTTAAGATGTTTATGAAAATTTCAAGTGACAAAAGTAATTTATAACCAGATCAGGAATAGCAAATAGGATTAATCTGCTAACTCCAATTCTTTGGCAGCAGCTTTGTGGAACCATGGGTTGTTAAAGATTGTGGAGCTAAATCCAGAGTAAAACAAGAAAATGTGGTAATTGATTCAAGATGTCTGCCTTGGGCACAGGAGGGATGAACATGCCATGAATTTTCCAGGCTGAAATTAAATAGCATGTTTTAATCTCCACAATTTCCTGGCTCCATTTCATTTTAGCTCTTAGTCTGAATCTGATACAAGCATCCTCAGCCCCAGGAAAGACCCTGCACCTAGAAATGTGCCCTCCTTGAAGTCTGTAAGCCCAAAAGAATAATGAGAGAGCTCCTTTTTCAGTCTTATAAAGGCTTATTTTCCCTTATAAAGGTCAAAGGGACTGTTCTCCACCTTTAGGCAAGCCTGCCCCTTCCTCTCAAAGGTCTCAACAAAACCTCCGTAGCCCAGAATTCAGCCCAGAGATGCACACTTGCTGCAGCAGATTATCTCACTTATCTGTACTCTTCTTTTGTCAGCTCCAAGGAACCATTCTCCAGTATGTGAAAACACTGATAGAGGTGATGCCCAAGATATGCCGCTTGCCCCGACATGAGTATGGCTCCCCAGGTTGGTGATAGCAAAACAATCCAGACCCATCCCATGGTGGGGAGGGAGGCTCTGACCATCCACCTTAGAGCGTTTGCTTCTCTAACATGCCAGTGAGCGGGCAGAGTACTGGCTATCCATCCTCCTCCGCCACTAGCTAGAGAGCCTTTTAATCCCTCTGAGCAATGGTATCATCTTGTCAGTGGAGGGAGATGATGCTTGCGGGGCCTGCCTCATGGGACTGCTGGGAAGTTGGAAGAGGACAGCAAATGTCAGCGTGTTTAAATAATGCAGAGCCAGGTTATTAGAAAAGGTACTTATGAGCTCAGCACCTCCAGATCTTCCTCCATCTGCATATTTGGGGAGACCGAGGCTCCAGGCGGTGGTGCCAAGTTGACGTATCTAAGATAAGTCAGGAAATGGACATCTTTGCTGTTTGACCGCTGGGCAGAGAAATAATTATTTCCTTCCTTGAGAGTGAACTGAATACAGGGCCTGGAGAAGAGGGAAAGATGGGGACTGTGACTTGGCATCTGATGTTTCTTTTCAAAACCAAGATGTCTAGTGCTGGATCTGCATGATTGAGAATAGGAAAAAGATAAGGCTAAAATTTCTGGTGTTCAGTCCCAGCTGCCCTACTTACTGCCTGTGTGACTATGGGCATGCCCCTTACCCTCTCTGAGCCTCATCTGAAAACAGGGGTAATAGTGCCTAGTTTATGATATTGTTGTAGTAAATGAGATATTACAGATAAAGTGCTCAGCACAATATCTGACACCTACTAATAAATGTTAATTCCCCTCATGATAGGAATTCAGGCAACTTTGGAGGGACTGGAAAGGGTCCAGTGCTGCCTCATTTGTGTGTGTGTGTGTGTGTGCGCGTGCACGTGTGTTCTGAAAAAGACACGAGCCAGCTTCTCGAACTTTTTCCAGTACTGAGCCCTGAAAGAAATCTCACTCTGGGCATGCAGAGAAGAGGGATGCGTGGTTCGGCTTTTTGCTATCCGAGAGTCAGGTCTGGGGCTGCCACTCAGTCATTGTTTCCCATAGACCCTACTGAGCAGTGTCAACTTCCCACTGACCCATCCCGCTTCTTCTCCCAGGGATCCTGGAGTTCTTCCACCACCAGCTGAAGGACATCATTGAGTATGCAGAGCTCAAAACAGATGTGTTCCAGAGCCTGAGGGAAGTGGGCAATGCCATCCTCTTCTGCCTCCTCATAGAGCAAGCTCTGGTAAGTCCAGAGCCCAAAGGAATTGAGGTATCTCCAGGTTGGAGGGGATGCCAACTCCAACCAGATATTGAGGCTCCTGCAGCATCAATTTGTGCTCTTTTAGTGTAAGCTCACATGCTCTTTTCAGTTCATTTCCAGACAGACATGGATTCCAGTCCTGGCTCTCCCATTCACAATTAGCGCAGTTGTCTAGGTCTTAGTTTGCCATTCCCTCATGTTATGGAAGCAAACTGGGGTCCACTTGCCTGGCGCAGTAGGGGACAAACATCCATGCCGAGGTTTACTGTAGGAGAAAGGAGGGTGTTTATTTTTAAGGTACCAAGGAAGGAGAACTGAGCAGTTTTCACCTAAGACCTCACCTCTCCAGTGGCTTGCAAACAAGGCTTTTTAGAGGCAGGAGTAAATTTCAGGAAAGCAGAAGTTTCAGGCAAAGTTGAAAGTCATTGTATGGAAGTTACACATTGGTTTAGCCCAAAGGGGCAGGCTATCTTGAAGTAGGTGGGGGCTTACAGTCATAGGTAGATTCAGAGAGTTTCTGATTTGCAATTCGGTAAGGAAGAGAAGCTTTAAAATTTAGGGTCAGCAGAAAAGAATGTTAGCTCTGGCTTGTGGGTATGATTTCTTCTTGGCCTCCCAGGAATAAGTTTAGAACAAAGAACTGCGGTCAGAGTTCGGCCTGCAGTTCCCTCTTATCTGAGGTCTGAATGCCAGCACACCTGTTTGGTGTGGGTCCAGGTTTCTGAAAAACAACTCCGGCTCATATGTGAAGATGTTATCTTTAATTTCTGTAGGGAATCAAATGTCCCATGATTCTAGCTTCCTTGGCTGTTGTTTTAAGGTACTATTACCTTCTTGCTTATCAGCTTGCTTATTTACTTCTTAGGGCTAGCTAGATGCCTGGAATTTCCCTTGAAGAAACTCAAAATTTTATTTCCATGCTTAGGTGGGGTGGTGCTGCAGGCCCCTAAGGGGGTTCCCTGCTCCATATCACTCATTAGATAATTATTCCTTGGATACCTGAGGACAGGTACTGTGCTGGGGCATGTAGCAGTGTCCAGCCCTGCCTCCTGTCCTGTCCATATTTACGCTGAAATCATGTGTCTATGGTTACAGCAAGAGCTAGGAGGGGTGAGTGCAGGGTCCCGTGGGAACAGGAGACAGAGAACTCGATGTGTTGTTCTTGGAGCTGAGGAAGGACTTCTCCGGGGAGGTGGCCTGGAGAATGAGCAGGAATTTGCCTGGTGAAGCTGTCCCAGCCCGAGGGGAGAACATGCACTGTTATCTTCATTTTTTATGATGGGGGACAATTGTTTTACCTTGCAGGATAGTTTCAAGGCTGGAAAGATACACCACATGTAAAGCTCATGCAGTAAGAACTAAACCATCGGTACATCGATAGTGTTGTCATATTGAACAAAGCACACCCCCCCATACATCTCCCTCTCAGGACCCCGCAGAACCGGCACACTCTTCTTCCTACATGACCACTTGGATTTGCTCTGCCTCACGGCTGACTCAGAGGCTGTGTTCTCCTCCTTCCTCCCCAAGGTGCTCCCAGTGGGCCCAGTCCTACGGGTATCAGGGTAACAGAGACAGCCTAGAGCAGAAGGAAACAGAAGGATGTTACTCTGGGGTGCATCATTCTCAGGACCTAGTGGGAAACTCTTTCAGCATCCATCCACTCATTCAGCAAGAGGTGTGGCGAGCCTCTTCATTGCCAGGAGCAGTTCTAGGTTGTGGATAAATGGCCATGAGTAAGAGACAGAGTTTTACCATTTTTATTCCAGAGAAGGAAACGAGCAAAGTCATAAAAATCAGATTGTGGTTGCAGATGGGGAGGGGAGCTGTGAAGGAATACACAGGATTACAGGATAAAGGGAGAGTGACTGTGTCAGAGAGAGATGTGCTGTTTTTGAAGAGGATAGAGCTTGGTCTTTAAGGGACAAGGAGGACCTCATAGTGAGCTGGTGCCAAGGGGACAGAGGTAAGAGCCGTGGAGGGAGGCAGCCAGTCAGCAGGTCACTGGGGCCTCATGGGCCACTGCAGGATACCATGTGAGCAGCAGGTAAGGGGGTCTGCTTGGCTGTTTTCAAAGGCCTGGGGGCTATTGGGAGAGTGAAGGACAAGTCTCTTCCAGTCTAGAGCCCATCTTGGAGGCAGTAGGTGCTTGGAGAATAGACGGGAGGGGAAAGGAAGAGCCTGGAACAAAGAGAGATAATGGAGCTTCTGAATCAGAACCAGAAAGGATGCCTTGCCTCTAATTGTCTTTGTGACTTGGGATGAACCAGTTCATTTCATCCCTCAGTGCCCCCATCCCTAAAATGAGTGACTTGGACCTGCCGCTCTCAAACTCACCCTGAGAGACTCTGAAATGGGGACTGTTTGCTCTTCCTCTGTAAGGAGTAATTGCTTGTTACCCCTTAAATGGACTCTCCAGACAACTAATTGATAGGTTTTTTACACAGATCAGCAGACCCAGGTTGCTATAGCAATGTAGCCTTCAGAAGTCACAGGGATACATAGGGACAACTTCTGAAGGCCTCAGGGGCACCAGGAACAGTGGAGGTCGGGGTGGGGGTGGTCCCTGAAGCCTCAGTCCCTGAGTGTCTCCTGTTAAGCACCTCTCTTCATGAGGAACTGTGACTCAGAGACCATCAATTCAGCTTCCCCTATTCAGACTCCAGGAGGCAGACTATTGATGGGGGCTGCAAGGAAAGGACAACTTCCTCAGGCACCGTCTGGGTGGTCACTCGCGTGTATCACTGAGGACAACAGGACACTCAGTATCAATGACCTTCAGAGCTGAGACAGACCCCCCTACAGCATGAATGTTTCAACTCCTATTCATAAGTGAGAAAACAGAGAACCAGAGAGAGGAGGAACTCACCTGAGGTCATACAGCATAGCAGCAGCAGAGGTGGAAGAACTAAAGCACAGGTTTCCAGTATTGATGATCCCAGTCCTTGGGGGCTAGGGGTCGGGGAAGGGTGGGGAACACAGAGCAGGGATTAGGCTCACTGAAGTCCACACTCCCCTTTCTACTTAGACAGCTGGAGAGATCTCCAAGCCTAGACAGTGCTTTCTGAGATTAGAATGAAGCATGAACTTTCTGGAGGTTTTTTTTTAGTTTAGGAAGCTAGAATTAAATACTTAAATGACATACCAATTGTTCTCAATGAAAGAGGACTACTAATTGCCAAAAAAAAAAAAGAAAAGAAAGATGCCTAATGGCCATTGTAGAAGAAAGGCTGTGTAAACTGTGGAATATTCATTCTCGTGGAAAACTCTGAGGCAGGTAAAAATAAGCTGATAAAGTAGCTTTGCACATACCAAGATAAAAAATAGTGAAAGATACAATATTGAGCTTAAAAAAAGTTTTAAGACACACATGATGCCATAGATGTAAACAAAAAATAAACCCCACAAATAACACTGCATTGAAAAAGATCTGGCAAAAAAGCATACCGAGTAGTTAACAATCATTTTCTCTAGGTATTTGGGAGGAATCCAGGATTAGAGGTCAACAGGGACTTTTTAGCCTTATCTGGAATGTCTTAATTTCTTACAAGGAAAGCATATTCATGTATTATTATTGACCTATCATTTTAAAATAGTATATGCTAGTTTTAGAAAACTGGGAAGTACCAGAAAGTGCAAAGGAATAAGTAAGAAATCTCTTGCCCCCTTTACTTTTCCATATTTTGTCTTTTTCTAATAGATTTTCAGAGGTCTTTCTGGTTGTAGCTTCCATAATACCTTCTCATTCTGTGGTTTGCATTTAAAAAAAAAAAACTGAGATTAATATATCATTGATAGGTAGAGGGATATAAATTGAACAGTTGATGACTTGGACAAAGGTATTTTCCTCATTAAGTTAGGTGCTTATAAATATTTCTCAAAATTCAGGGTGCAGTATTAGTACAGAAACCCAGGTACCTGTGACATTATTTTTCTGGTTTTGGGTTTTTATAGGGTATTCTGGTGGTTTCAATTAAGATATTACAGTCAAATGCATAAATCTTAAGTGTACAGGTTGCTGAAGGCACACGTCCATGTAGCCCAGGTCTAGACGCAGAACATTTACAGTATCATAGATGGTTCTTTCATGCCCTCTTCGGTGTTCCGCAAGGAATCATGGTTCTGAGTTCTATTTCCAGAGATAATGTTGCTTGTCCTTGAATTTCATATAGAGTTATTTAGTATGTTTGTTCCACAAGGAATCGTGGTTCTGAGTTCTATTTCCAGAGGTAATGTTGCTTGTCCTTGAACTTCATATAGCGTTATCTAGTGTGTTTTCCCTTTCCTTTCTGACCTCTGTTGTTCAAGATTACATTTGAGATTCATCCATGTTATAGATGATCCATTTTTTATTACTGAATCAATTACTCTAGTATTCTCATTGCATGAACAGACTAACTGAATCATCCATTTTACTGTGGGTGGACATTTGGGTTGTTTATAGTTTGGTACTATTATGAATAATGGTGTCATGAATATTCTTGTACATGTGTTTTGCTGTATGTATGCTCCTGTTTTTATTAAGGAAATACCTATTAGGTTAGCTTCAAAGCAGTTTTGCAAATTATACCAATTTATACTCGCATGCAGCAGTATATGAGAGTTATAACTTCTCTGCAGCCTCATGAACAATTTGTGCCTCTTTAATCATAGCCATTCTGGTGGGGGATGTCGTATTTCACTATGATTTTGATTTCCCTAATGATGCTGATTCTCCTTCCACATGCTACTAACCATTTGGACACCATCTTTTGTGAAGTGCTGGTCAACATTCTTGCCTTTTTAAGTCATCTTTCTTATGGATTTGTGGCCATTATATATTATGGATACATGTATTGCAGATATATTACTCTGGCTTGTGTCTTGGTGAATAGAAGTTCTTCAGGCTTAGTGTAGTTATTTTTTTCCCTTACGGTTGATACTCTTGTGACTTGTTTAGAAAACCTCTCCTACTCTCACGCATGAAGATAGGCTATCCTCAGAAAGTTTTAGAGGTTAGTCTTTCAAGGCTAAACAGACCTTTAAGTCCATATTATTCACCTAGAATTGATGCTTGTGTTTAATGGGAGGTATAAATCTTTTATTTCCAGATTGTTCTGGCACTACTTCTTGAAAAGACCTTCCTCCTGCAGTCTGTAGTGGTAGTGCTGTGTCTTTTATCTCGTGTCCATAAATGGTCTGGTCATCACAGCCTCTTAATATTTGTTGGATCTAATCTGAAACATATAAAAATACTTAAATACTGATTTGTATCAGGTTTTTAAAGGAAATTCTTCCCTGGGAAATCAGAAAGTGGTCATTAGGGAAATAGCAATCACTAAGTTTTTGTTCAAATTTTGTGTGGTTTTCTAGACTTCGGGCCATTGTTATGCCAGCATACACCAGGAGAGGGACCTGTTTGTACATGTGAGGGAGGGCGGGCCCGTGTCCCTGGGAGGGACAGAGCCGTTTAGTCTGCCTTTTACTGCAAGGCCTCTTGCCTCTGCCTTCATCTCTGTTACTTCTGTCCTTATTTTATTAGAGTGGACCACAGAAACACTCCAGTCAGTCCTTTGAGAGCATTACTGCCCTCACGAGAGATGAGGCGAGTCTAGACCCAAACTCACAAATCCAAATGCCAGTCAGATCTGGAAAAGCCCCCAGAGACCATCCAGGGTCGGTTTCTCAACCTCAGTACCACTGACATTTGGAGCCAGATAATCTTTTAGGGGGTTGCCCTGGGCTTTATAGGATGTCAAACAGCATTTATTGCCTGACATTCCTTAGGAGGGCAAAACCTCCCTCTGTTGAAAACCACTCATCTAGCGCAACCTCACATTTTCTAGATAGGAAAACCGAGGCCCCAAGAGGGAGCTGATTTTCCCAGCCTAACAGCTAGTGCAGGAGTCTGGATGAAAACCAGATGCCCCTTGGAATCCAAAGATCCTTCAGGTTAGCATATTACAGTACAGAGAGATGCCCAGCTGAGCTTTGCCAGTTGTTTTTGTTCTTTTCAATAGTTTCATCCCCACATCTGACCTTCTGTCTCCTACTTCTACCTTTTAATGTCTTTCCTCTAATTGTTTTTATTACACAATTGAAATAAATTCATTGATTGAAAACTCAGAGAAGCAGAAAGAAGAAACCATTTTGTCACACTAAGATGACCTCTGTTCCCTTTTTTTTTTTTTTTTTTTTTTTAAAGACGGAGTCTTACTCTGTTACCGGGGCTAGAGTGCAGTGGCGTGATCTCGGCTCACTATAACCTCCACCTCCCGAGTTCAAGCGATTCTCCTGCCTCAGCCTCCTGAGTAGCTGGGGTTACAGGCATGCACCACCATGCCCAGCTAATTTTTGTATTTTTAGTAGAAGAGATGAGGGTTCACTGTGTTGGCCAGGCTGGTCTTGAACTCCTCACCTCAAGTGATCTGCCCACCTTGGCCTCCCGAAGTGCTGGGATCACAGGCATGAGCCACCACACCCGGCCAACCGATATTCTTCCAGATGTTTTTATGTTCTAGCAGATTTTCCCATATAAAATTAGTAGTTATAAAAGCAGTACTCACCAAGGTAAGAAGAGTGACTACCTCTATGAGGTGTGATGGGTGACAGGGGCGTGGGAGAAGTATCTCTCACTTTTTAGACTTTATTGTTTAGATTTATTGCATTAAATATTTATTACTTTTTTCCTTAAAAGGAAAGACTCATATGTAGCAAATGTATACAATTCAAATGCATGGAAAGTAAAAAAGTGAAAGCCCCATCTCAACCACCCCTCTCAGACCGTCACTCCATACGCCCACCTGTGCTTGATCCAGGATGATTTTACCTGTCACTCTGAGAAAAGACTCCTCCAGCTGCCCAAGAAGCATATCCTGTCCCTTTGCCCAGGCACCCACAAGTAATGCCTCTGGCCTTTCTGTATCAGTGTTTCTTAGCCCAGACACAGATTATGTTTTTGGTTGAAAATGATCCACGCTTTGTGGAATGGAGGCACTTTGACTCCCAATAATACCCTTCCTTTGTGTGAGTTTATGATTTTTAAGTATATTTACATCTTTTCAGACATGGCTTTATCTGAAAAACAAACCTGTTAGTGTGAACATATCAGGACTCGGGAAAAAATGGTCTGAGAGGTAAGAGTCACTGGTTCCACAGACAAGACCAAGAGCCCCCATGGGCCAGGCAGAGTGTGAGACTCCAGGGCATAGCCCATCCCTGATGGCACTGTTCACCACCCACCCGCCGGTTTTCAGCATAGAGGGTTAGCCTCCAAGCCCTCCAGGGGTGGGGTTCAAGCCACCACGCCTGGCCAGACCGAGATATTTTCAGAGCTCCACACTTGACTCTGATGTGCAGCCAGAGTAGAGGATCTCTGATCTAGAAGCATCTTCTTGGACTAGAGCTGCCAGACTTTTGACATGGATGCTTAGTTGTCATAGTTCTTGCCACATCTGCAGATCACTGGTTCTGTTATTTACATAATCCTTTTAATGAAACTTAATTTTAAAAGGAAACCATCACTTGCATTAAAAAAAAAAAAAATCATCTCTTGCCATCATTAGAAAGCAACCAGAGTAATACATTCAACCAAAATACAGCAAAGTCATGTAATTCCAGCTGCTGCCTGCCCAGATCTCTGAACACAAGCCCTACTCCCTCTTTGATAAAAACAAGATTAGTAAATATTAGGTGCTAACATGTGCTGGTTTCAAATGGAAACTTTCTCATTAAGGTTGTCAGAAAGATTGACAGGAAACTGAAAAAGGAAAGAATTTGCTCACTGTGTGGCTCATTACAATTAAATCACATTTCCTTGTATGCCCAATTTCCACTTTAGGAAATGCTAACCTTGGAAGACATTGGCATATACTTGAGGGAAGGGAAAGCCCACTTTCTAGACCACAGTTTCTTGGCTGTAGATCTTTCCTAGTTGACCAGATATTATTCTGATCCAGAATAAGAAGTCTATTATCCCCTTGACAATTCAGGGGACAGGGGAAGGGGTTGGAGATGAAACATGGTAATATACAGCACTATTCAAGCAAGGCATAGATTGACAGAAGATCACATACAATCAGGTAAGATTAAAGTACTGATAGATTTAGCGAGGGCTACCAAGAGCTGCTGGAAATGAGGGACCAGTGGAATAGGAGCAGAGGCACTGTCTCTCGGTTGAGGCTTCCACTGCACCTGGAGTCCCAAAGGAGGGCTGGAAGCTGCGACTTGTACATTCTGTGCAAGGGAGAGGGTCATGGTGGAAATGGGAAGCCTAATTTCTTGCCTGCCTCACAGGCTCTGTATCCTTGGGGCTTAATATCAGTATGCGGGAAACACATTATGTGCCTCCATATAAGGGAATGTTTAGAACACTAAGCTCTCTGGTTAGGCCCAGCTCCCCATCTCCCTCCTGCTAGAAAATCCAGGCAGTGATCCCTGTGGGGTTGCCTGGACCTCCCATTTCCAGCTCCTTTCTCCACACAAAAACATAATGCATTAGTGTTATTTGTCTTTTTGTTGCCTCAAAAATCAGAGTTAAAGGTTAAGAAAATACTGGTTTGATTATTCTCTTTAGGAAATCAGCTAAAAATGGTAGTTTTTCACTCAACTGTGAACAGAACCCTAAAGGTAGAGTCTAATGCCATTCTGCATAAATCTGACATTCTTAGGATCATATTGAATCTTTTTAAAATATATACACGGAATCTTTATGGTAGCCTGTAGCCAAGAGAAATCAAGTCTCCAGTTAGCCTCATAGACTAAGTGAGTTGGGAACACTTAAGGTTTTTGATATTTGATGGAATCCCTCAGTTTTAAAATTGATGTTCATCAGTTTTAAATTAAGTATAATACAAAAACAAAATTAAGACAGAAAGCAATGCAAAAATAAAACATGAATCCCTTGAATTCTGATGTGACTTCCTTACAGTAAAATATTTTTTTGCATCCTGACTCTAGAAACCTGTTTTGCTTTTACTGTCAGCACAGCAATTTTACAGTAGACAGACCGTGGTTGTTAATCACCTACTGATTATTTCTCTTATAGTTATCATATAGTGGGAATAACAAGCATTCACATGGCACTTGGTACATGCAAAGTTACTGAATCCTAACTTTCACTTATTAACTCCTCCCAGAGAGAAACTTCTGCAGAAGCACAAGCTCCTGGCAGTTCTCCAAGGAGGGATCATTGAAGTTCGTTGTTTTTGTATAGTAATTGCATATTATTCACACTTTGAAAAACTCATCATGATTAGATCCTGGTTCCAAAAAAAGCTGTAAAAGAAATATTTTAAGAACAATTGAGGAAATTTTTGTCTTGACTACATCGTATATGATATTAGGAAAATTTTAAATTTAGGGGATCACGATTCTGAGGTTACACAGGAGGGTGTCCTTGTTTTTAGGAGTTGCATGCTTAGGTGTTGAAGGCTGAAGTGACTCAGTGTCTTCCATTTACTCTCAAATGACTCCATAAAATAAAGCAAATATGTCAAAGTGTTCATTGTGACTGTACGTCAAGGGTATAAGGATATTATTCCTTCAAATATTTTATATGTTTAGAATTTTTCCTAATGTGAAGTTGAAGTGGGAGACATATAAACCTTATCAGGGATCAAAAAGTTAAGAAGGAAAGGGGTTAAAGCAGACAAGGTCGTGATGTATGAAGAGGAAAGTCATGAGGGTTTTCGTCTTTTCCAGCTACTCTGCTAGTTGGTAAGATTTATTCTTGGTAACATATATCCCGGAGCTACATCTGGCCTCATTTAAAAAATTTATAGAGGCATTTGCTAGCACCGAAGTCAGCCGTGACTCACAGGCTGACCACCTATTTGATTCACCATCAGGAAATACCAGTTTAAGATCCAAGAAAAGCAAATGAAGCCAGGGAAGCTGGCCAGTCCAAATTAGAGGCCAGTGAGTGGCCTTAGGAGAACACCTCTGGCAGCCACCCTCCTCCCATTGGCCGTGGGGGGAAGGTTTGCCATCTGCTTCAGGAATACTAACACACAACAATGCCTTCTCCCTATGCTCTGTTTAAGAGAAATGTCTCAAACCCAGCTCCGCTGAGGGTCACTGCCTTTCCATGCTTGAGCCGAGAGAGGGGCATGCCTTAGCATTAACAGCAAAGGGCTCTTCATACAATGATAAATCAGGTTTTTACTCTCCAGCTTAAAACTGACAGGTGGATTCTTGTTATTCTTAAAATTCAAACTCCCAACTTTGACCCACAAGGCTCAGAAGATTTCAGCCATGCCTATTCCACCAACTTATCTATTATTACCACTCTGCCTGGCTGCACAACCCAACCACATGGCATACTCTCAAGTTACAGAGAAAGAAACTGAGGTTCACTGCAGGTCTGCATCAGGGCAAGACTGAATCTCATTGTCCTTGGCTTCTACCTTAAGGCTTGTTGACGTTTATCACCTTGGCCTTGTAATTCAAGAGCACCAAGAACACCCCCTCAGTCCCCAAGAAAGAGCACCTCCACTTTCTATCATAGTATCTGAAATGCTGTTAGAGACTCACTCCAGGGGTTTGGAATGTTATCTGATCTTTATTTTTTATTTATTTACTTATTTATTTTGAGATGGAGTCTCACTCTGTCGCCTGGGCTGGGTGCAGTGGCACAATCTCGGCTCACTGCAGCCTCCACCTCCGGGGTTCAAGTGATTCTCCTGCCTCAGCCTCTTGAGTAGCTGGGATTACAGGTGAGTGCCATCACACCCAGCTAATTTTTGTATTTATTTAGTAGAGACGAGACTTCACCACGTTGGCCAGGCTGGTCTTGAACACCTGACCTTATGATCCACCTGCCTCGGTATCCCAAAGTGCTGGGATTACAGGCGTGAGCCACCAGGCCCACCCTGATCTTTAGAAGGCCCCACTAAAATGGGGTTGCTGAGATGTGCTGGGAGAAAGAGCATGCTCTGAGAGCTGGTACTTTAGTGAATATTCATTTATCAAGTAATTTTGAGGAGTAGGATGCTCGTTTTAAAAAGGATGTAGGATAACTAAAAATAGGCCCAAAAAATCCAGATAGAAGCTTTGTACTGCACATGGGAAGATGCTAATAGTATATACTAAATGATAAAAATAGATTACAGAAGAGTAGGTATATTCTGTTCTTATTTTAAAATATATGCTGAAATGGTATGTGCAGAGAAGAACTTGGCAGTTCAAATTCTGGAAAAGGCTATTAGCAGTGGTGACTCCTGGGTGGTGGAGTTATATGTTTTTTTCCTCCTCTAAAAAGTTTATCTGCATTTTCTAATTTTTTGAAAGTGAACATAAAGATAGCCAATAAAAAAAGAGGCTAAAGTGGCAATCATTAAGATGTATCTAAAGTTAGTAATTTTCCAGAGGACAGTCTTTGCCTAGGGGCTAAATTAAGTATTTGGTGCACTCCCAGAAGAAAATGACTAATTTCAAGTCAAATACCACATGTAAGGTAACTAGATTATTAATGATGATGGTCACTGGAAATCAAGAACAGCAGATTTGCAGTTTGAATGCCACTGCCCCCTTCGAGTTCACCATGGCTGTCGATCAATCCTGCTGCACTGAGTTGGTGTCAGAATCCTCTCCAAAAGCCACTGCTGCCTCTCAATAGTGGCTGATATATGAGGTGACCCCAGGGCCATCACTAGGACACATGTTGCCTTCAGGAAATCATAAAAAGGTATCCTTCCTCAAGATATTTCACCTCTTTCTTTTTACATATATTTTTAAAGAATAACATCTGCTAGAAAGTGATTTAAACAATCTCTGATTTCTGCAGTGTGCTTGGCATTCCCTAGGATGTGATGTCCTTGGATACGGATACTATACTTGCTACATAAACGATACCCAGCAGCCTTGGGTGATAAATTCCTCCCATCCCCCCAAAATAAGCACAAACCCTGACAAGATGGTATCATTGTCTCCCAGCAAAAGCAGCAATGATCTGAGACCCCTGGAAACTGCCTGTTGTTCCAGCATTCCAGGTGCTGGCATTTGTCCTGCTTTGGTATCCGGGCAGTGGCTTGCATCCCAAAATGCCCATTTCCACCTGGTCAGATGCACAGTCCTGTACAGCAAGGCAATGCAGCAAAGCCCAGGACACTAACTGGATAGGGCTCACCAGTCAGCTGTTCGTTTTTCAAGGCAGCGTGGGGAAAGGAGGACTGGGGGTCTCTGTTCCAATTAAATTGCGAACTTAATTCATTTTTATTTCCAGTCTGTGAATTTGCTAATTGCACATTCCAGTCACTTGTAAAAAACACAGTTAGTTCCTGGGGTCTTTGCTGATGCATCGACTGCATTGCAAGCCCAGCCTCTCCCTCCCGGCACCATTATGGTTCTGAAGGAGACTCATTCTAGGGGACAGAGTCTGCTGCCTAATGATGAGTAACGGAAACTCATGCTGGGGACATTTACTACCCAGAACATTCTAAGTGACCACTTGGAGTTTTAAAATCAGCATTCCCAACTTGAGACTTGTTAAAGAAACCCAAAAATCCTCATGCCTGTGTCTCATCTAAGACTATAAGACTCAGCAAGTAGAACACAGTGAGATTGATATTAAAGAAGGTGATTGCCTGGTAGGCCGGATGGCCACTTGGAGATAAGAGCAGGCCTTTGGCAACAAGACAATCCTGAAAGGCCGTAGCTCTGGTTTATCACCCATTTCTTCATTTAATAAGAAATATCACTCTATTTGCTTATACTCTGCCTGTGTCCAAAGGAAGACACCATGCCTATCAAAGAACTGGTGTCATTAAGTCTGGAGACTCTTACACGGAATGAGACCAAGGGGAAGGGCAGGGTGAGTTGCATGAGGCTCTCTCAGCCTGATTTCCGGTTGATTTCCATGGTCTCCACTGGAAAGCATATATCTTTGAATTCAGAAATCTTGGGTTCAAGTCTTGCCTCTATACTGTATAGCTATGAGACTCTGTTATATTCTCTAAGCCTAGCTTGTACAATCCATGGCCCAAGATGACTTTGAATGCAGCCTGACCTAAACTCATAAATTTTCTTAAAACGTTATGAGATTTTGTTTTGTTTTGTTTTGTTTTTTTAGCTCATCAGCTGTCATTAGTGTATTTTATTTTTATGTGTGGCCGAAGACAATTCTTCTTCCAGTATGGCCCAGGGAAGCCAAAAGGTGGGACACTCCTTCTCTAAGCCTTAGTTTCCACACCTGAAAAGTGCTGGGACTAAGGAGCTACCTCACAGAGTTCTTAGTGTTAAATGAAGTAATGAATGCAAAGTCTCCAATGTTTAAGAAGCAGGTCCTCAGTTACCAAGAGCCCCCTTTCCTCCTCTTGCCATGAGCAAAGAGACTTGAATCAGCCTTTTTTCTAAGCTGCGTAAGAACTGAAAGCCTGGCTCACTGACTGCCCATAGCACTGTGGCCCACACTCCTCACAAGCCCAAGCCAAGGATGCCCTACTCCTTTCCTATCAGCTACCTCATTTTATCCCCGATTTCATCCTCCTTCTGAATGGGATGGCACCCTTCCTCACAGTTCAAAACCCTGCCCCTCCTCTCAGGCCCATCTCACAGCCATCATTTCCTCATCCTCCCCAAACCGCTGGTCCTTTTAATCAACACACATTTTATCAAATGCCTTTCTCTGCGAGGAACTTGATGGTGTTTCTCTCTTTTCTCAGTCTCCAAAGCCCTTTGTCAGCAGCTTCTCCTATTGAACCCAGATGATTCTGTTTTATTTCTCAGTCATGGGTGTCCTTGGATCCTTGGCTCTCTTTTCCACTAGATGGTAAACTTCATTGAAATCTCATTTTTATAGAGAGCTCTACCTGTTATAGCGTTTCCCGCAGCATCCAGGCCCCTCCCTGGCTCCATGGAGCGTGTCATCTTCATCTCTGTGCCTTTGGGTTGTCTGCCAGATCACAGAGCAAGCACTCAATAGATATTTGGTGACCTAAAGAAAGGAATAAAGAGGTAGCAGCAAATGCAGAGAAGTGGCATCTTCCCTATTCCTGGCTTGAAAGGTGTCTTTTTATCCCTGCGTAGGCTGTATGCTAGTAGACATGGAAATGTTCAGAATCTATGTCTTCCCTTGAACTCAAGGAGCACTTTGTGCTTTTTTTCTCTTGGGTCTCATATAATCAGAGGAACTCAAGTCTCCGGAAGGGTCTTGGTCACCCTGAGAAGCACCCACTCATGCAGACCTGGCGCAGTTCCTTTCCCCTGGGGTCAGCCTCCATCCCATGCTGACTTCCAAGTTCAGCTCTACTCCACAGACTCTTCAGGGCCCAGGCCTCACATCCAGTTGCCTTTTAGATATCTTCTTTTCCATGTCCACACACATCAGAAATTTACCTTGCCTGAATCTGACCTTGGCTTCCTCCTGCCTGCAGCCTCACTGCGTCCTCTGACTCCACGAACAGCACCATCATCATACAGGTGCCCTGTGCAGGGGTCCTTTTCCTCCTGTCCTGATATCCAGTCATCAGGTCTGTGGCCTCTGCTCACTTCCTTCCATCTCCTTTGCCACTTACTCCTGGCCCTGCTTTCTCCAGCTTGGACTCTTCCAACACCCACTTTGCTCTCCCCAATCCTTTCTCTCCCTTGCAACCAGAAGGTGAAACTGCAGCTCTGCCATCTCCCAGATGAAAACCATCAGGATAATATCCAGAAATCTAAGTGAGACTTAGAAGACTCTTCCCAAACCGCTCCTGCCCACCCCTCCTTCCTGTCTCATATCACTTTCCTCCAGCACTGAAAGCTTCAGTCTACCTTGGCTCTCAGCCCTGCCTCTTGCTTTGAGGCCTTGGCAGGTACTATTCCCCCTTAGCTGTCCATCACTCACCCCTGGTTCCAAGTTAGCGTCCTTCTTCAGAAATCCTTCCCTATCATCCTCCCCAAAGATCTGAACTGGTTGCTCCTCTTTGCATCCCCATAAACCCCAGGCACACCCCAATTGTAGCACTTATTAGAATTGCCCATTCACTTGCTTCTGTCATCATCTTGGTAAGTGTTGTGCATCTGGTCTCCCTCACCTACTCCAGCGCCTTGCAGAAAGCCTTGTGCTTATTGTTTGCTATATAAATGGAAGAATTACTTAATCTCTGGCTCAGGCTCTATTCAAGTCAGAATGAGTCTTCGGAATTTGGTACCACCTTGTTGGGTATCTAGATCCTATTATACACATGTTCTCTACGTTCTTGCTGGCCTCGCTTATCAGGCCAACAAGAAAAATACAGAGAACGTGCAGGTCCTACACACGGGTGGTCCCTCAAGAAGATTCTCTCTTAATCAATGTTTGCATGAGATGTGGGTCAATGTCCTGGTCCTCCATCAGAAGCTCAGATTTCAGGACCCTGGGCTAGATTAGACAGCCCAATCTGCAGATGGCTTAGTGGAAGCTCTGAATGAGTAAGAGCTCTGGTAAGTTTTTAAAAAGCAAAGGCACTGTGGACTGGAGGGGCTTGGAACACTCCTACAAGGTAAAAGTTAAATGGGGATTTATGGGATGGATAAAACTGGGTAGAAAACTTTGGGTAGGGGTAAGAGGGTCAGGGAAGAAGGAATTTGTGGGTACAAATTGACGTGAGTGGTCTAATTATAGACTTGGAAACACATCAGCAGATTTATAAAAAGTAGTCCGTCTGCAAAGAAATTATTTAAACCAATTCAGGGTTGAGGCTACCTCTGCAAGTTGGGAATAAAGGTATCAGTAATTTCCTATTTCTTTGCACAGAAGAAGGTAGCTCAGACTCTTCTTCTTCAAACTGCACATATACCACAGTTTAAGTTTAAAGAATGTTAGTTGCTATAACCAAAAACCCAATAAGTCAACAAATGAAATGAGCCTGTCAGATACGAGTGAGGCTGAAGTTTCTTAGGTGTTAAGATTTTAAGTGATTTTCTATTTCTATTTTTGGTAACTTTGCCATTTAATGACATGTATATATAATGAAGGGGGAAAGTCAAGCTTCCCAAGACTTTGGCTGCATTGGCTGCCATGGAAAAACAATGTGTGTCGAAGTGGAGTGGCCCTGGATCTAAATGTCAGCCTTACTGCTTATTTAAGCATCTGTGTGGGGACCTAGTTAGGAAAGTTCACCTTACTCCACAGGATGGGGACAGTGAGCCCTGTCTCACAGGGCTGTCCAGAAGCATATAGCAGGCGACTGACATAAAGCAGCTAGCTCATTAGTTAGTGCTCAGTAATGTTCATTGCCTCTCCTTCTCTAAAGACAAAAGTGGTTGTATTTTACAGACTCTTGGTTCTAAAGACTTGGAGACCATTTAATCCAGCCTCTTCATTTTGTTCAAGTTGTTAATTGCACACTATAACTTAATTCCATTAAGTTCTTAATTGCACATTATAACAAATCAAATACTACAGATGAGCTTTTAAAGAACATCCTACTTGGCTCTACTGCACTTCTGCCCACCTGTATTCCCAATTCCCTGGGCAGCCTGTCCTCATCGCTTCTGTTTCCAGTTCTTCCAGTCACCTCCATAACACTCATGAGGGTAACCTATTTCTTAATTAATAACTTTAGACAATACTGACTCCCTACTTGGAAAGATGAGATTTTATCTCATTTATCTCTCTCCCTCTCAACATTTGATTATATTACTGCTTCTGTTGTTTTCCCTTGTAATCATAGATAATGTACTTATACCTCTATTGCTGCTTTTGCTAACATGATTTAGTATCTTGACTCCTTTCCATGAAAAGACAAAAGACTGAGGAAATTACCACCCCGGTACCCCCACTTCCTGCCTCTTGTCAGCTTCACTTTTACTTCATCACCACTGTATTTTTTATAATACTTGTCTTTTGTTCTGCATCTGTCATGTCCTTAAGTGTAGCCTAAAACAAAAACTATTTTCATTAAACCTATGCAAATATTTTTTCTTTTTTTTTTTGAGACGGAGTCTTACTTTGTCACCCAGGCTGGAGTACAGTGGCTCAGTCTCGGCTCACTGCAACCTCCACCTCCTAGGTTCAAGCAATTCTCCTGCCTCAGCCTCCCAAGTAGCTAGGACTACAGGTATGTGCCACCATGCCCAGCTAATTTTTATATTTTTAGTACAGACGGGATTTCACCATGTTGGCTGGGCTGGTCTCAAGCTCGTGACCTCAGGTGATCCACCCACCTTGGCCTCCCAAAGTGCTGGGATGACAGACATGAGCCACCATGCCTGGCCCCTGTGCAAATATTTTTCTTTGCTGGATCAAGTGGCATGCTAGGATTTCATTTCCTTTCCCCTCTGATTCCAGCAACAAGACTCCAAAAGCTCTTTACTTTCAAGTTGGGAAAAAGTAGTTGCTTTCAGGATTCTTTTTTTCAAGTTAATTTTTTAAAGTAATATAGGTTCAATGTAGAAACTTAGTAAATGCATACAAGTAGAAAAAAAAAAAAGGGAAAGTGGGAAAGAAAATTAAAAACACCTGAAAATCCCACTACATGGACAATTCTTAAAACCACTTCATATAGTTCATAGAGTAATCAATAAAATTGAAGAGATAATACTCCCTTTGTTATTACAATAAGGAGAAACACATAGGCCCCAAATAAGAGAGATTATATTCTAAGGCTAAACTTCCTTACATGCTGGGACTTTTCAACTTTAATTCTACATAGTTATTGAGCATTTATTATATATTAGGCACCGTGCTCACTATTGGGAATAAGATGTGGTCAAAGATAGACATTGTCTCTACTTTCATGGAGGTTAAATTTCAGTGGTGGGGGAGTAGACATTTATGAACTAGTCACGTATGGGAATGTGTAATATAGATTGAGTTAAGATGCTGGAAAGGAAGAGAACTCGGTTCTTTGAGGACATTTAATAAAGGAACCTACATGAGCAGGGAGGCATTGGGGTCAGGGAAGTGTTCCTAAAAGGAACGATGCTTAAATTGCGATCTGAAAGAACAGGAGTTTGCTAAGCAAAGAGAGTAAGGGAGAAGAGATGGATTAGACAGCATTCCAGAGACAGGGAAGATTCTGTGATGGGCACACAGACAGCATGTTTGAATAACAAACAGCTCCTATGGCTGAAACAGTCAGAGTGGAGTGGGAAGGAGGGAGCTGAGTGGAGAGAGAACCAAGGCTGGGTGGTCTTCACAGGCCACAGCAAGGAGCCTTTCCAGCAGGTCATGGCTTGATGGGTTCCTAGGCAGAGTGGATGGCCTAGTGTGGATCCTTTAAGATAAGGATCAGACAAGAGCGAGGTCAGCCTCGCCTGGGCTTCCACAATGGAAGGTTGTTTGTATCCCTTACACAGGCCTTTGTGTGCTCCAAAATGGATGTTTTTATCAGTCACAATGATCTCAGCTTGAATGCCAAACAAACACCTTCCACAAAAGGTGTTGCAGAGTGTGTAGCCACCTCATCATGAAAATAGCCACATAGCTCAAATCCTGGGACCTTCTAGGCAAATGCTTTTCCATCCCTTAAGAAATCGCATCCTTCTGTTTCTCACCTTCATTGATAAATGACATTACGAAGCACACACAGAAGTTTGCCAGCAGGAAGCACCCCCAAAGAACCTCTGGTCCTGCAGTTTCAGTTTACATTGGGGTGGCAGGGGCATTGAAGGGGGTAAGTGGAACACTGTCTCCCCAAAAGAAATCTGAAGAAGTTCATCATGTAAAATGAACAAAACAGCAGCATTACTCTTGCAGAGAACCAGAGCTCTCTTCCCCTTCCTCTATCCCCTAAGACAGCTGCCCACACCACTTTACACATGTTAACAAAACAGAAAGTTGATAGTTCATGCAATGGCCAGCTTCCAGTAATAAGACATTTCTAGGAACAACTGCAATGTTTGGAAAAGTGAAAGATGAGAACACTTGGCAGTGGGGCTATGTATACCAGTCCTCTGGAACAACTTCAATAGCTCCTTGGTACACTTAAAATTCACACTTAGCCCCATGCCTACCAGTCCCCACCTGATCTGGTCTCTCCCTACCTTTAGGGCCTCCTGCCATATGTACTGTGAGTCTCTTCAACACTATGCCCTAACTCGTTCCCTGCCCCAGGGCCTTTGTACTGGCCCACCCTTACCTCATATTTACATGGCTAGATCCCTTGCTTCATTCCATTCTCTAATCAAATGTCACCAACTCATTCCATTCTCTATTCAAATGTCACCAACTCAAACATCTCTCAAAAAAACAAGGTTTTGTTTTTGTTTTTGAGAGAGTGTCTAGCTCTGTGGCCCAGGCTGGAGTGCAGTGGTGCAATCTCAGCTCACTGCAACTTCCACCTCCCAGGTTCAAGCAATTCTACCGCAGCCTCCCAAGGAGCTGGGATTATAGGCATGCACCACCAAGCTCGGCTAATTTTTTGTAGTTTAGTAGAGATGAGGTTTTACTCTGTCGGCCCCAGGGTGGTCTCCAACTCCTGAGCTCAGGCATTCATCCCAACTCAGCCTCCCAAAGTGCTTACAGGCGTAAGCCACCACACTTGGCCAAAAAGATCCTTTTTTTTTTTTTGAGACGGAGTCTGGCTCTGTCACCCAGGCTGGAGTGCAGTGGCCGGATCTCAGCTCACTGCAAGCTCCTCCTCTTCTTGGGTTTATGCCATTCTCCTGCCTCAGCCTCCGGCATAGCTGGGACTACAGGCGCCCGCCACCTCGCCCAGCTAGTTTTTTGCATTTTTTAGTAGAGACGGGGTTTCACCATGTTAGCCAGGATGGTCTCGATCTCCTGACCTCGTGATCCGCCCGTCTCGGCCTCCCAAAGTGCTGGGATTACAGGCTTGAGCCACCGCGCCCGGCCAAAAAGATCCTTTCTAACTACCTTGTAGTAATCCCTTCCCAAACCTGTCACTGTCTAGCATATTACCCTGAAATTTTCTGATTTGTTTACTTGTTTTTATCTGTCTCTGTCAACTAGAACATAAATTCTGTGAGGGCAAAGATCTAGTCTAACTTGTTCAGCATCATATCTGCAAAGCCTGCAACAGTGCCTGGTGCTCAATAAATATTTGTTGGATGAATGAATGGATGTAATAGTAGCATTCTCATACTTGGAGGACTGTCATGTAGACAAATTTATTTACTCATGTAAGAAACATTTATAGAGTAACAAATGTTTAGACATTTAATAAATTATTGAGAAACTAATATATGCAGGGGACTGGAGATGAGAGGCAGAAATAGAGACACCATCCCTACCCTTATGGAGCTCTTAGTGTTGTGGTGGTTGGTGTGGAGAAACGTGCAAAGAATCATACATGAGAATCAGCAGGACAAAGACTAATTGGTCTTCATAGGAAAAAGAGAGAAGATGCACCCCAGGGTTTAGGCCTGGGCAGATGAGTTGATTGTGCCATTCTGTGAGCAAGGAACACCAGGTGATAAGGGGGAGAAGGTGGTCAGCTTTAGAAACATTGAGCTGTGGAATATTCAAGTGGGAACATCCAGCAAGGAGTTGGATATCCAGGTCCAGAGCTTTGGAGAAAAGTCTGGATGATAACACAGGTTTGATTAATAGTGGACAGTGAATGGTGTTTCAGGTCATAGGAGTAGATGAGATAAACCAGGAGTAGATGAGATAAACCAGGACAATATTCTTCTTAGAATAAGAAAAAAAAAAAAAAACATTTAAGGGATGATCCGAGATAACATCTGCAAAGATGCTAAAAAGGAGAAGCCAAAGTGGTGGAAACAAAGGCACGCCTCGTCATAGGAGCGGAGGAGGACAGTGCCTAATACTTTAGAAACACCGCATAGGATGGAGACTGAAAGGTATGCATTGAACTTGGTGACAGTGCAGTCCTTGGTAATCTCTGCTAGAGACATTGTCATGGCATGGTATGACTAGGCGTGATATTTCTGTTTGCTGAGGAAGGACCTGAAGACTAGGAAATGGAGAGAGATGTAGAAAACTCTTACAAAGTGCCTGACCCTGAGGGAAAGAATAGAGATAAAAGAGCTAAAGATACTAGCTTGAAAAATACATTCAGTGATACTCTAAAGAACAGAACAAGGATCTAGAGTGGAAACTATTGGGAAGCAGCCTTGGCTCAATACCCAACTAAACTTTCTTAACCATTAGAGTTGTTCAAAAGTGGATTGGGCTGCCTCCAGAAGAAATGAACTCTTGATTGCTGGAGTTATGGAAGAATACCCTGAATGTTCTATTAGCAAAGAATAAAGATATCAAATCAGTAATCTAGGCCTCCACCACTTTAAGAAACTAGAGCAATGGCCAGGGGCAGTGGCACGTGCCTATAATCCCAGCACTTTGGGAGGTCAAGGCAGGAGGATTGCTTGAGCCCAGGAGTTTGAGACCAGTCTAGGCAACACAGTGAGACTCCCCATCCCTATTATTTCAATTATTTAAAAAATAAAAAGCTAGAGAAATAAGAGCAAATTAAACTTAATGCAGGCAGAAGAAAAGATATGAATTAGTAAGGAACAGAAACCAGTAACATTGAGGCTGGGTGTGGTGGCTCATGCCTGTAATCCCAGCACTTTTGAGAGGCAAAGGCAGGCAGACAGTTTGAGCCCAGGAGTTCACGACCAGCCTGGGCAACACGGTGAGACCCCCATCTCTACAAAAGATACAAAACTTAGCTGGGTGTGGTGGTGTGTACCTATAGTCCCAGCTACTTGGGAGACTGAGGTGGAAGGATCAACTGAGTCCTGGGAGGCTGAGGTTGCAGTGAGTCATGTTCACGCCACTGCACTCCAGCCTGGGCAACAGAATGAGACCTTGTCTCAAAACAAAAAAAAGAAAAAAGAAACCAGTAACATTGAAACTAAAAACTGGTTTTATGAGGAGAAAAAAATCATTAACACATGATTTTTTCATGTGTTCATGATAAACCTCTAGCCAAGAAAAAAAGAGAAGACACAAATGACCAGGAATGAAAAAGGGACATTACTACAGAACCCACAAAAATTAAAAGGACAATAAAAATGTTCTAAAGACAAATATGTAATATACCCATAAATTAAACTTAAATGAAAGGAGCTAATTCCTTAAGAGACACAAACCACCAAAACTCACTTAAGAAAAATTGATAAGCTGAATAGTACTGTATCTATTAAAGAAGTATCATTCCTACTTATAAAAAAAATTCCAACAAAGAAAACTCCTAACCCTGTCTCTACAAAAAAAATTAGCCAGGTTGGTGGCACATACCTGTAGTCCCAGCTATTCAGGAGGCTGAGATGGGAGGATCACCTGAACCCAGAAGGCAAAGGTTGCAGTGAGCCGAGGTCACACCACTCACTCCAGCCCAGGCAAGGAAGCAAGACCCCATCTAAAAAAAAAAAAAAAAAAAAAAAAAAAAAAAAAAAAAAAAAAAAAAAAAAACCCACACCAGACGCTGATGGTTTCACTTGTGAATTCCATCAAACATTTAAGGAGGAAATAGTACCAATTCTACATGATCTCCTCTGTTACTGCCCAGCGGGTTCACCTTGCCCACTGCCCAGAGAGCCCATTTATCCAGACAGAGGAATTGCAATGGACAAAGAGTAATGCATACAGAGCCGGCTGTGCAGGAGACTGGAGTTTCATTATTTTCATTATTACTAAAATTAGTCTCCTCCAGCATTCAGGAATCAGTTTTTAAAGATAATTTGACAGGTAGGAGCTTAGCAAGTGTGGAGTGCTGATTGGTCAGGTTGGAGATGGAATCATAGAGGGTTGAAGTAAGTTTCTCTTGCTGTTTTCTATTCCTGGGTGAGATAGCAGAACTCATTGAGCCAGATTACCAGTCTGGATGGTGTCAGTTGATCCACTAGAGTGCAAGGTCTGCAAAATATCTCAAGCACTGATCTTAGGTTTTATAATAGTGATTGTTATCCCCAGGGGCTGTTGGGGAGTTTCAGACTCTTGAAGCCAGAGGCTGCATGACCCCTCAACTGTAATTTCTAATCTTGTAGCTAATTTGTTAGTCCTGCAAAGGCGGACTGGTCCTCAGGCAAGAAGGGGGTCTTTTCAGGATGGGGCTACGATCAATTTTGTTTCAGAGACAAACCATGAACTGAATTCCTTCCCCAAGTTAGTTGGGCCTATGCCCAGGAATGAACAAGAACAGCTTCAAGGTTAAAAGCAAAATGAGGTTCATTAGGTCTGATTTATTTTACTGTCATAATTTCCCCTGTTATAATTTTGGAAAGAGGGTTTTATCTCCAAAAAATGCAAAAGGGGAACTCTCCCCATCTTCTGAGGTCAACATTACCCTAATACCAAAACCTAAGGCATTTGAAAATAAAACTACAAATCAGTATCCCTCATGAATACAGAGCAAAAATCCTCAACAAAATGTTAGCAAATAAAATCGAGCAATACATCAAAAGGACAATATATCATAATCGAGTTTGTTTATTTCGGCTATGCAAGGCTGATTCATCATTCAAAAATCATCCAGTGTAATCCACCATGTGAATATGAAAGATTAGCCTGAATGATCAGTAAGCAAAGTTTTCAGGTTATATAATGAATCAAAGAATCTAAGCTTAGACATAGCAATGAAGACCAGGTTGTGAGATTTACTAGAAAGGAGAGAAACAAACACCTCACTTTAAAAAGGAGGAAAGGGCCGTGCACGGTGGCTCACACCTGTAATCCCAGCACTTGGGGAGGCCAAGGCAGGCAGATCACCTGAGGTCAGGAGTTTGAGACCAGCCTGGCCAACATGGCAAAATCCCATCTCTACTAAAAATACAAAAATTAGCCAGGCATGAAGGCGAGCACCTGTAGTCCCAGCTACTCAGGAGGCTGAGGCAGGAGTAATCGCTTGAATCCAAGAGGCAGAGGCTGCAGTGAGCCAAGTCAGGGCAACAGAATGAGACTCTGTTTCACCAAAAAAAAAAAAAAAAAAAAAAAAGTGAGGTGAAAGTTTCCCCTCTGGATAAGAAACTGAGAATGACAGATCAGGCTCCTGTGAAGGGACTGCAGAGTGTTCTTCCTCTGGTAGCCTCATTGCAAGGACTGATCTGCAGTTAAACAGGAGTTGGGGTTCCCCTCTTGAACAACTGGCCTTTCAGAGTCCTGAATTGGTGGTGTTCCATCCATGCCTGGGGTAGAGGAAGGCAAGGACACCTGCAATCTTGATTTTCTCAGATTCTTAGAATCCCAAAGTGTCAGAGTTTGAAATGGCGCCTGGATCCTACCTAATCCAAGTGCCCAGAGTTGAAGAGAAAGCAAACCCCAGTAGAGGATGGCTTCTCCAGACTCCTTCCCTCCCCTTTGTTCTGAAATCCAGGGATTGTGAGCTTGCCCCAGGACAGTAAGCCCATGAGACCCTATCTCCCGTCTTGCCCTAACCAAGCTTCCCCTCCAACCATTGTATGTTTGCTTTTAAGTTTAGCTTTACACATAACAAGTCACCATTGAAACCAATCTGGCCTGGGTTCTCGTCCCTCTTTTCTTGTTAGTTGATGTCTGGTGTGCAGAAAACCAGTCAGACATAGGCCTTTACACAGAGTCATCCTAGATTTGTAGACTGAAGACTGACCTAGCCACCTGCCTTTTGCCTACAGACCTCACAACCAAACAGACACAGACTAAGACCCATCATCTGTTTGATTCTGTGTAATCCATCCTAATTCAACAAATTCCTTATAAGATTATAGTAAAAATGTATTGAGCTCTCATTATGTACCTGTGACTATGCCACAAGGTTATGCATTTTCTCATTTGATCCTCACAACCCATTAAAATAGGTACTGTTCTCATCCTCATTTTGCAGATAGATACAGACTTGGAGAGGCTAAGTAACTTGCCCAAGGTCACAGTGAGAAGAGCCAGGATTTGAACCCAGGTCTAGCTAACTCCAGTGCTCAGGTTTTTAGGAATGAAAAATCTTCCTTGTTTAAAATGAAAATTGCTTTCTCTTTCTTTACCCCCATCTCTGCAGTCTCAGGAGGAGGTCTGCGATTTGCTCCATGCTGCACCCTTCCAAAACATCTTGCCTAGAGTCTACATCAAAGGTAAGAAACCACTACAGCAGCTGAATAGCTGACCAGCGTTTGAACCTTCTTTTCACTTCCTAATCCCAGTCAACTCAGATCTAGTCAGCAAGGGGGAAGGTTAAAGCTTTGGACACCTATTGAATAACCACAGAATCACGAATTGGAAGATGAACCCAGCCACCTACATTGAACCTACTGACCACATGACCGACTAGACAGACTCTGAAACCTGTTATCTTTGACTCTGTCATTCATTCTAATTCTTCAACAAATTCCTTATAAGATTACAGAAATGACACTCCAGGCCCTGTCCCTTGTTCCTTCTAAAATATCTCTAGTATAGTGGTATCTAGGCTTGGAATATTATATATATATATATATATATATATTAATATATCAAACCACTAAACTAGAGATATTCTAGAAGGCAGACAATTCCATTGTTGGACAAATCATAGAACATTTTTCCTTGTAAACACTACCCACACTTTCCAGAACGAAGGAGAGCAGTGCCACACACTCCATCCCATTTTTTGAATGCAGATACATCATCAGGTCCTTTGAGAGTTTTTCCTTCCCCGGTTGCCCCATGTGCCCTGAGTCTCATTTTCTGCTCTGTGACTCCTTTTGCAGAAGGGGAGCGCCTGGAAGTCCGGATGAAACGTCTGGAAGCCAAGTATGCCCCACTCCACCTGGTCCCTCTGATCGAACGGCTGGGGACTCCTCAGGTACCAATCTGATATGATGAATGGGCTCTGATCACTGACAGGAACTTGAAAGCATTCAACCAAACCCCCTCATTGTCCAGATCAGAAAACTGAGGCTCAGAGAAGGGAAGAGAATGTCCAATACCCCAAAACTGGTTAATATTAATAGCAACAGCAGGTCTGGAATGAGATTTGCTGACTCTCAGGCCTGTGTGTTTCTTCCATACCTTGCATTGTATATCTTGCCAACAAGTCCTCTGCTTATTTAAACAAGTATCTGCTGTGTCCCTGCTAGATATCAAGAACCTGTTACTTTGTCTCTAAAAGTTGAAACTCCACATACTCTGTGAGCCAGCAGTTCACTTCTGGATATTTTTGTTAAAGAAACACTTAAAGGAACACTACATGCTTATGTAACATTGTTAAAGCAAAAACTAGAAACAACCCAAACATCTAATAGTAAAGCATTGATTAAATAAAATGCTAAGTTATTGCATATTACATATGTACTTAATACATAATGAAAAGGCAAAATTAGATCTTGATGCATCAGTGTGGATAGATCATAAGCACAGTCAATTGGATGAAGCAGGTTGCACTACAGTTCACGCAGGATGATGCGTTCTTTTAAATGCACACAACGAAACCATATAAAACTCTTCTGAAAATGTCTGGAATGATGTTTATCATGGTGGCAACCTCTGAAGAGAGATGAGATAGAATAGAGTGGGAGAGAAAGAAGACTTCAGCCTTTTCTGTAGTGTTCTAATAAAGGTGAATGAGCTTATATGTTATTCTGTAATTGTTAAAAACCCGTACTAGTCACGATGAACATCAAGATGAGTAAGACAGGACCCCTGCCTTCAGAGAATTCAGATTATGCAGGGAGCAGGAAGAAAGAGACATGGGGGGAAAGCGGAGAAACAAAAGGCTTGTGCTGTCACATTTCAAGTTGATTTAAGCAAGCTTCACGTTTTATGGGCGCAGGCAGGGGAAGAATTCAGGAAGAAGAGAAACAGGGTATTCTAGTGAGACAAGCTAATGCCAACTGTTTAAGAGATTTAGGATTGAAATTCGCCGTTGAACTTGCTTTCCGGCGGTCCTCTCTGGTGTTCTCACCAAGGGCAGGAGGACTCAAATCCTCAGCAGAGGGCAGAAGGTGGCCTCTCTTCTGGCAAAACATGGTAAGTATTTTTGGAGCGCGATGCAGAGCCTCATCTGCACAAATGTCACACTGAGGAAGCCACCCCAGCCCAGCCCCCGCATGCCACCAACCTCCTTCTGAAAATGGTGATTAAAAGCTAATGGTGGGGCCGGGCGCAGTGGCTCACACCTGTAATCCCAGCAGTTTGGAAGGCCGAAGCAGGCAGATCACTTCAGGTCAGGAATTCAAGACCAGCCTGGCCAACATGGTGAAGCCCCACTCTACCAAAAATACAAAAATTAGCCGGGCACAGTGACAGGCACTTGTAATTCCAGCTATTTGGGAGGCTGAGGCAGGAGAATCGCTTGAACCCGGGAGGCAGAGGTTGCAGTTAGCTGAGATCGTGCCACTGCACTCCAGCCTGGGCAACAGAGCGAGACTCCATCTCAAAAAAAAAAAAAAAAAAAGCAGCTAATGGTGGTTGGGTTCTTTAACTCACCACAGAGAGAACTCAGATACTGTAGAGCACACACATTTTCTTTTTTGGCCTGCAGAGGCTAAACAGAGGAGATCCTCTCCAGTGATTTCCTTTTAGGGAGAAAACCCAGTAAGTGACATGTGAATGTGTCTGCTCCCCACCGCTGCTGTCATCCTGCAGGCATCCGCCTCTTGCAGGCATCCCGCCTCTCACTCCGAAGTCTGGCATATGTTTCCACTTAGAGGACTGTGAATTCCTTCCCTGTTCTGGTGAACACCATTTCCTTGGGACTGATAGAAATCTCAGTCTATCAAATGCTGAGTGTTTAACAAACAAAAGCCTAGACATTCTGTGAGACAGGAAGTGCTAGTTTTCTAAGTCCCCCATTCCTCAAGAAATAGTCCAAAACTTAGTCATTCCATGAACCAAAGAAAAGTTAACAAAATATTAACTTCCGAGATGGTTTGGGCACAGGGTACTCGTAAGATATCTAGGAGGTGACAGAGGAAGTCTGCAACATATTTAAAGCCGGGAAGCTTGAGCAGTATTGCATTCTTTGCATTTGTTTGAGACAAATTGAAGTGGCCTGGTTTGTTGCCCCACACTGTCATGGAAGAAAAACTTGGGGCTGGGGGAGGTTCAAAGACAGGGATCCTTGTCCCAACTCCACCCCTAAATTATCTAGTGTAAGCCATTTTTCTCAATCTTTATTTTACCATCTATGTAATGAGATCATAGCTGCTTTACCTGCCTTTCTTGATTGTTATGATGAGCAAATAATAGAAGCATAAGAATTCAAAAAACATCGAGTTTTTTGAGAAGGAATATTGTTATATATTCCTTCTCAAAGTTATAGAAAAGGAATATTGAGATTATTTCGGCACAGCTTCACAAATGTTTTCTCTGTCCCCTTGTTAAACTCACATAAGGGCAGAAAGAGAAAAACTCCCCACTGACGGGAAGAGAAAAGAAATGGATAAAAGCTATGTTCAACACTCCCCTCCCGACATAACACCAAACTGCAAACTGAGGGTATTTGCAGGAAGTGATCTATAAAGCACGTTCTCAAAGCAAAGAGAAAATGACACACATACCAAAAAAGACAAGACATGAAAGAAAATTCACAACATAAAAAAATACAATGTTAACACATACGGAAAAGTATCTGGCCTTACCAGTAATCAATGAAATGCACATTCAAAGAATGAGGTAAAATTTTTCATCTCAAGTTGACAAAGACTATTTCTGAATGGAATATTATGATGATGATGATGATGATGACAGGGTCTTTGCCTGTCACCCAAGCTGGAGTGCAGTGGCGCAATCATAGCTCACTGCAGCCCCAGTCTACCAGGCTCAAGCAATCTTCCTGCCTCAGCCTCCTGAGAAGCTGGGATGACAGGCACACAACACCATATCTGGATAATTTTTTTATTTTTATAGAGATGAGGTGTCACTATGTTGCCCAGTCTGGGATACAGGAGTATTCATGAGGGTACAGGGAACAGGCTTCACACAGGTGAATGCACACGGATCAACTTTCCTTAAGAATAGTTTGCCACTGTATAGCAGATGCCTTTTAAAATATTTATACTCATTGACCCTTCAGTTAGTAAATATTCATCCTAACAAAATGCTCATTCACAGCTCACAGGATGTTATGTATAAGGATGGTGGGCTGGGCATGGTGGCTCACACCTGGAATCCCAGCACTTTGGGAGGCCACGGTGGGTGGATCACCTGAGGTCAGGAGTTTGAGACCAGTCTGCCCACCATAGTGAAACTCCATCTCTACTAAAAATACAAAAATTAGCCGGGCATGGTGGCCCATGCCTGTGATCCCAGATACTCAGGAGGCTGAGGCAGGAAAATCACTTGAACCTGGGAGGTGGAGGTTGCAGTGAGCCCAGATTGCGCCACTGCACTCTGGCCTGGGCAGCAGAGTGAGACTCTGTCTCGAAGATTTTTAAAAAAAAAAAAAAAAAGGATGGTGTCTTTAGAATTGTTGGTAATTTTGAGTTTGTTAACAATTTAAGATAACCTAAGTATATAAGACTAAATGAATTATATTGATGGCCATTAAATGTAGCCATTCCTTCGAAATATTGAAGGAAATGAGTTAAAGTTACTGATATATTAAGAAAAAAACCAATATAGTAATATGAGTCAAATTGTTAACTATACATGTATACATTCACATACCTAAACAAATCATACATATTTTAAGAATGCTCATCTCTGGGTAATGAGGTTTATGAAATATTTTTATTTCCCTTAGGACTTTTTTTCTCCTCCCCTAACCACTAGGCTGGAGTGCAGTGGCCGGATCTCAGCTCACTGCTAGCTCCACCTCCTGGGTTTACGCCATTCTCCTGCTTCAGCCTCCCGAGTAGCCAGGACTACAGGCGCCCGCCACCACGCCCAGCTAGTTTTTTTGTATTTTTTTTAGTAGAGACGGGGTTTCACCATGTTAGCCAGGATGGTCTCGATCTCCTGACCTCGT
>NW_012115932.1:1117444-1136136 GCF_000951035.1 Colobus angolensis palliatus
TTTTGTATTTTTTTTAGTAGAGACGGGGTTTCACCATGTTAGCCAGGATGGTCTCGATCTCCTGACCTCGTGATCCGCCCGTCTCAACCTCCCAAAGTGCTGGGATTACAGGCTTGAGCCACCGCGCCCGGCTGACAAACGCTTTTCAAAGGAAAGGGAGAAAGCTCCTGTGGCAGTCAAGGCCCTTTTCATTGTCTGTAGTGGGTAGGGGCACCAGAGTTCAAAGTCTGTCCACAGATTTATAACCTCAGTTGCCAATTTTTCTATTCCCCCTTCCAGGACTGTCTGACCCTGAGGACTGATTCAAGTAAACCAAATGCACAGTCGATTAATTAGTAAACCAGAACTCTGTATGCATTAACTGGCAAAAGAATATTCACGGCTTGAGAACAAATCGGGGCCTTTTATTTACTGAGCATCTCTCTTGTACTAGACTCTCTTTCTGAAATGGGGAGCCCTTTCTGGGGTCAAATAGAACAGAGTAAGAACAAATAAAGAGAATACAAACAGACTCAAACACAGGCTCAGGATTTTTTGTTGTTGTTGTTTTTTACACAAGAGATATTTCTAGCTAACTGTGGCAGTCTCAGCAACTCTCCCTTGGCTCCCAAGCTGTTCCTGCCAGTGAAATCAGGATGAGTCACCGAGAATCAGGGTTCCCTCTCCTTCGTGTTTAAAACACACATTGGCAAACTGCTTCTCCAATTCATCTTTTTCCTAGATTTCTTTCAGTTCGTAGTTGTCATGACAAGTACACTCATGGTCCACATTTATTACAGACTCCTGCCTTGGTGTTTCCTGATTTCCTTCCCTTCATGGGTTCACTTAAAGGTCACCCTCTTCCTGGGGGCCTCCAGGGAGGGGGCTTCCGGGGGAGGTCAGGCAGGTGCCTCCCAGCCACCCTGTAAAATGGCTCCTTGGGGAAACCTCCCACTGGGGAGCTGATCCCATGAGTCCCCTGCGGATCTCTCAGAGTCAGAAGCCTTTTTTTAGCTTTGTTCACAGATTTGGAGACCTTACTTTAACCTCCGATTTTAACATTTACCTTACTTTGCAGATAGCTTTCAGGACCTCTATCCCTACATGTTTTGACTCATAACGTGTGTAATAATGTGTTTGACATCTAGCCTGTCTAGCCAGTTGCTTATTAGATGTGCAGTAGCCAGAACCCAGATGAAAGGCCAGTTTACATTATTAATAGAGGTCATTTGTAACTGCCAAAGAAGCACTTCTAGAGGAAATAATTATCTGAAATCATGGGCAAGTTTTAAACGTAACATATGCTCATTGTAGCACATTCAACTGTACAGAAGTATTTAAAGTCAAGAGTGACAATCCCACTCACTTCTCCAAGCCCATCTGTTCCCACAACTCATGTTAGTCCTTCTAAAATATGCTTTACACGTACACACATCACACATACTTTCATCTGTGCGATTGTACATTGTCAATGTTTTAAAGTAGAATTGTAGTATACATTCGTTTCTGCAATTTACTCTGTTTACAACTTAACCAATAGAACTAGACTACTGGGCCAAGTGTGAGCTTTGACACTCACTGGCTGCCTCTCTGAACCTTAGTTTCTTCATCTGTAAAATGGGGACAGTAATGGCATCTACCTCACGGGATGGAATGGAGTCAATACATATCAAGTGCTTAGAACAGGGCCTTATGCTTTACTACCCACACTCAGAAAGCATAAGCTAGTAGTAGTTATAGTAGAAGCAGTAGTACTACTAGTAGTATCACATCAGTCTTTTCAATGGCTATCCAGCATTCATGACGTGGGTAAATCATAATTTTAAAAATTAATCCGCTACTGATTGTGCCTGGATTTTACTTAACACCAGGAAGACTTACCGTGAAACTTCCCTGCTGTTGCATTCAGGATCATCAAGTTTGTGCCCTGCTCTGAACAAGACCAGTTCTGGTGAATTCATTCCAGATGCAGCCAGCTTCAGAGTTTGGGAATCTCTGGTGGGAGGTGGCAGATGGGCTCTAAGATGTGGATAGAACGTGTATGTGCCCTTCCATTTCCAGCAAATCGCCATCGCTCGCGAGGGTGACCTTCTGACCAAGGAGCGGCTGTGCTGTGGCCTGTCCATGTTCGAGGTCATCCTGACCCGCATTCGGAGCTACCTGCAGGACCCCATCTGGCGGGGCCCGCCGCCCACCAATGGCGTCATGCACGTCGATGAGTGTGTGGAGTTCCACCGGCTGTGGAGCGCCATGCAGTTCGTCTACTGCATCCCTGTGGGAACCAACGAGTTCACAGCTGAGTGAGTACCCGTTAAAGAGAGCAGGGTTACCCCCAATCTGCCTGTGCTCCTGCAGGTCATGGGGCTGCCAGAGTTCAGCCAGAAACGTGGGCAGGGGGTAGGGGTGGTTGGCCAACTACTTTGTTGAGTGTGTTGAGCTGACTGCATGGGCAAGAAAGAGCCCAGTAAGGGTTTGATAGTAAGACCCTCACTGCCTGCCTCACCCCCACTACACTGTACTACTAGACAATGAGGAGCCTTTAGGAGTCCTTAGAGCAGACAGCAGAGCTAGTTTTTTTTTTTTTTTGAGGCGGAGTCTTGCTTCGTCGCCCGGACTGGAGTGCAGTGGCCGGATCTCAGCTCACTGCAAGCTCCACCTCCCGGGTTTACGCCATTCTCCTGCCTCAGCCTCCGGAGTAGCTGGGACTACAGGCGCCCGCCACCTCGCCCGGCTAGTTTTTTTGTATTTTTTAGTAGAGACGGGGTTTCACCATGTTAGCCAGGATGGTCTCGATCTCCTGACCTCGTGATCTGCCCATCTCGGCCTCCCAAAGTGCTGGGATTACAGGCTTGAGCCACCGCGCCCGGCCAGAGCTAGTTCTTACTGCACTCACCCAGCTACTTATCGAGGACAGAGTGGAAAGGCAGACAAGGCCTCCCCTCCAGCAGCCAAGAGCTCTAGGAAAAAGGTGTGGGGAGAGGAGGCTTCCCCAAGAAAGTGGTGAAGCTGTCTCAGAGTAGCTGGCCTGCAGGCTTCCAGTGCAGTGATGGGGAACTGGGGACATCTGCCCGGGTTGGGCTGCTGCTTGAGAACAAGAGACAGCTGAAGGATGACTCTACTGCCATCCAAATTGCCCAGGTCTCTTGAGAGTTGGGGGCCTGCAATCAGAGCTTTGTCAGAACCAAAAGGACTCAGCCTCGACCCCAGCAGCATCTGCCCACCATGGCCTTTCCCTTCCCTCTCAGCCTGCTTCTGGCCAGTTGGCCTCCTGGTTTGAAATGGCCCCTCACCCCCTGGGTGTTCCTTCAGCTCCTTTAGAGTCAAGACAGATTCTCCTTTGACCTGCACAGAGTAATCAGCCACATACATCTCAAGGGCTGGGTGGATTTTTCCTTGCAAATTCAGAGCTTCTTAAGAGCTGGGTTTTTTTGTTTTGTTTTTTAATGTTAGTGATGCAAAGAGGCTGACACCTCTTTGTGGTTGGAAGGACTTATGACATAACTACCATCACTGCAACTAATGAACCCACCCTCACAGCTTCCTTTGTACCTATTTTGTAGATTAAGAGACTTGGCCCAAAGACAGGCCTGCTTAGTAGCTGTACTCCTGGCCCAAGATGAGGCTCCCTCCCTCCCTGCCCTCCTCCGCCACCTCTCTCTCCAGCTGCTTCCTCCCCCTGCTCCTAGGCAGTGTTTCGGCGATGGCTTGAACTGGGCTGGTTGCTCTATCATCGTCCTGCTGGGCCAGCAGCGTCGCTTCGACCTGTTCGACTTCTGTTACCACCTGCTAAAAGTGCAGAGGCAGGACGGGAAGGATGAAATCATTAAGAATGTGGTAAGCAGGCTGGTGGCTGAGGCCTGGGAGGTGGGGCTGGGCTGACAACCAGGCGTTCACCAGAAAAGCAGAGGAGGAGCTGCTTGTGAAGGCCAGCTCCCCACACGGCAAGTACAAAGATACTACAGGCCGGGGACCTGCTTAGAGGAAGCCATGAGTCACCCACTCATCACCTACTGCCATGAATCAGTTCACCCCGAAGGGCAGGGCTGGGCTCCAGACCGGGAGTGCATCTCCCCTGTCCCAATCAGACTCTGCTACCAGTTTCTCACTGGTACAAATATTCACCAAATACCAGAGTTGTGTGGGCGCCTGGATAGGATAGGTACTGGCATGGGGTGAGCTAGGCTGCTGTGGGAAGGGAGAAAAGGACCCTTAAACCAGGCTGCGGGCAGAAAAAGCTTCCCAGGAGAGGGAGGCTGTGTCTGGGCTGAGTCCAGAATGGCCCTCAGCAAAGAACCAAGCAGCAAAGGTGGTATGGGGCAGGGAGGATGCTCCAGACAGACCAACAGTGACAGCAGAGGCACTGAGGCATGAAGGCAGATTGAAGGGTGGGTCTCGGGGACCCAGTGAGAGGAGAGAGAGGTAGGAGCCACCTCACAAAGGGCTTTTAAAAAATACACATAAAATAGTTTCAATGGTAATTTTCAGTATATGATTCAGTGGCATGAAGTACACTTAATTATTGTACAACCATTCCCACCATCCCTCTCCAGAGATTTTTCATTTTCCCTAACTGAAACTCTGGGCCCATTAAAAAATAACCCCCCATCTTCTCCCTAGCCCCTGGTAACCATCATTCTACTTTCTCTATGCATTCGACTACTCTAGATACCTCTATAAATAGAATCATACAGTATTTGTCTTTTCGTGACTGGCTTATTTTAGTTAGCATATCCTCAAGGTTCATCCATGTTGTAGTGTGTGTTCAAATTTCCATCCTTTTTATGGCTGTATAATATTTCATTGTGTATATAGACCATGTTATGTTTGTCCACTCAGGTTGCTGTCACCTTTTGGCTATTTTTGAAAATGGTTAATTTTGGCTACTATGAAACATGGGTGTACAAATAACTCTACAAATTTCTGCTTTCCATTCTTTTGAGTATATACCCAGAAGTGGAATTGCTGGATCGTATGGTAATTCTATGTTTAATTTTTTTAGAAACTGCCATTCTGTTTTCCATAGTGTCTGCTCAATTTTACATTCCCACTAGCAGTACACAAGAGTTCCAATTTCTCCACATCCTCATCAGCACTTACTCTTTAATAGTCATCCTGATGGGTGAAAAAGTTATCTTGTTATGGTTTTGATTTGAATTTCCCTAATGGCTGTCAATGCTGAGTGCTGTATTCATGTGTTATTGGCCATTTGTGTATCTTCTGTGGAAAAATGCCTATTCAAGTCCTTTGTCCATTTTTTTAATTGAAGTCATTTTTGTTGAGTTCAAGTTCTTTACATATTCTAGATACTACTTATCAGATCTGATTCGTGATTATTTTCTATTTTATGGGTTGCCTTTTCATTCTGATGGTATCTCTTTGATGCACGAAAGTTTTCAATGCAACCCTTTGCCTTTGCTTTTGATGTCATATCCCAAGATATTATTGCCAAATCCAATATCATAAAAATTTTCCCCTGTGTTCTAAGAATTTCAGTTTTAACTCTCATGGTTAGGTCTCTGATCCATTCTGAGTTAATTTTTTGTATATGGTATAAGGTAAGGGTCCAGTGTTATTTTTCATGTGGGTATCCATTTTTCCCCGCACCTTTTGTTGAAAAGGCTGTTTCTCCCATCGAACAGTCTTGGCACCCTTGTTGAAAATCATTTGATCATATGTGTAGTAGTGTATTTCTGGGCTCTCTATTCTGTTTTATTCATCTGTATGTCTACCTTTATGCCAGTGCCACACTATTGATTATTGTAGCTCTGTAGGTTGCTTTAAAACTTGGAGAGAGTTTTTATGGGTCCAGTTAACACTTGATTGTCAGATCCAGGGGATTCCATAAAAGGACTTTAAGAAGGTGACATGATCACTGATGCAGGGGACACTGTACCTCACTGACTTCTCCTGTTACTCCCTCTTTCCACCCGCACCTTTGTCCTGCCCTAACTTGAACATCCCCTTCCTTCTGTAGCCCCTGAAGAAAATGGCCGACCGGATCAGGAAGTACCAGATCTTGAACAATGAGGTTTTTGCCATCCTGAACAAGTACATGAAGTCTGTGGAGACAGACAGTTCCACTGTGGAGCATGTGCGCTGCTTCCAGCCGCCTATCCACCAGTCCTTGGCCACCACTTGTTAAGCAGTAGGTCCTGCAGACCCTTTTCTGGAGGAGGAAGAGAAGTAGGAGAGAGAAAGCCACAGCCAGCCTGCCACAGGATCCAACTGGACAACGTGTGGGATGGACCTGGAAACAAGCACCTCCCCAAACACATCACCACTCCCTAGGGCGGGGCCTGTGCATGCTCTCCCATGACATCTCCATGCTGGTTTCTTCATAGCATAAATGAAAAAAAAAAAAAGGAAACAGGGCAGTGTGTGCTTTTTCTTTTCTCCCTGCTGAACTATATTAAGAACTCCTAGTTTCACCCTTTCTCCATCCCATCGTCCCGCCCGTCTGTGGTTGCTTCCCAAGACTTCCTTCTCCTTCCAAGATGGACACCTCCTACCCAGTGCCCATGTGTGACCCCAGGACTCAAGTCTCAGACTGTGAACACAGATGTGGCCATGCCCAGAGATGCCAGCCTGGCCAGAAGGGCATGCCTCAGCTTACTACTTCATCTCTCCTGGTTCTCTCCATGCAGTACCCTGGGTGGCAACTTCTCCCACTCTGGGTACCAGGGATTCTACCACATAGGCTTCCCAAAGCCCCATTCCAACTCCCTTCTCTCAGGGAAGTCCTAGAGAGAGGTCCAAAAAGCATTCACAGCTGTATCACACTCCATGCAGGTGGGGTAGGAGACTGGTCAGGCCTGCTGTGGGGAAGCGGTATGTACGAACACAGCCAGAAATGTCCTAGTCCAAACAGGATGCTTTCAGGCCATCTCAGCTGCTTAATGGTGAGATGGTTCCCTTATTCCTACGGGAAAGGCTTAGTATTGGGCCACATAGGGGAAGCAGCTTTGAACAAATCAGTCATAGCACTGCCTACAGCATTAGCCAGTGACCAAATTATGGGCCACTTCTTGGCACAGAAATGCTTATCAAGGAACATTTCCACAAGAAATAAAATATTAAGGGGTTATTTCCACAGAGGCCCAAAAAGTCTTAGAAACACAGAGGTGAGGAGGAGTATTAATAATTGTCAATGAGCTTTTAATACCAAGATATGCCCCCTGCCCCCAAAGAAGAGTCTTCTTTTAGGGAATCAGAACTTCCATTGTCCTAGAAGCTGAAAGATTCTTAGAACATTTTAGCTTTTACTCTCAACTTGCTGTTCTCTTTACATTCCTTAAGTTAGACTTTGGGGTGTGACTTCTCTCCCAGGGGTAACATTTACTTCCATTTTCTAGACCAAACCAAAAGTCTTCTGCAAAATCTCCTACCGAGTGTGATGAGACCATTGAGAAAGATAAAAGCCTTTAGGATATAAATTTCTTGTTACAGAGCATGTCATTGTCAAAGCAAATCTGTGGCCCTGAGGTTTTAAGAACATCAAATGTGACATTTGATATTTCTCCAACCCAGGGAAGTAAGATGGTTAGAAATGGTTGCCTTAATCAAATGGTCCCATTTTTAACCCCAAAAGAAGTGCCCACAGCAAGAGGTTTGCGTGATGCACTTACGTCCTCCAGTGACGAAAGGTGGGGCCACATGAAAGGCCCCTTAGGTCAGATCCTGAGAGTAGCACATTTGAGTGCAGATTCCTGGACCCCACCTCAAACCTACTAATTCTGGATCTCTGGGAATAGGGCCAGGAAATCTGCCCTTTCTACAAGCTACCCAAGTTATTCTGTTGCACATCAATGTTTGGGAACCACTGCTGTAAAGGAATCATTCTGGTCACCTTGAGCTTTGAGCTACCACTAAGCCATGAAAGAAAATACATACAGGGAAGAGAGAAGGGAGGAGATTCCAAGTAGAAACTGGCAGATCCTCCTCTCTGGGAGGTACCACCTTCTATTCTGATTTCTGACTTTGCCTTCTTGATGACCACAGATATGTTCCAGAGGCAAAAGAGAGACATTACCCCACATGGCAGAGAACATGCTTTCAAAACATATAAAATGTCAAAGTTCCAGATCCTTCTACATCTTTAGTCCTGTCTGAGGTTGGTAGCTGGCTCTCTGTAGCTGATAGATGGCTAGAGTTTCATCCAAATCCCTGACCACGACTTCATGGAGATTTGACTTATCTATTTGATAAGATTTCTATTTCAATAACCCACCTCTCTCACCCCACATTTATATCCCTAAATTTGACCCTCTGGGCCAAGTCATATTACCTTCAGGAGACTGAGGTCTCAGTAGATTGAGGTCTTCCCTTTCAGCAGAAAGATTTATTTCCCTGGCTTGCCAGTGGCACTGATTTCCTAACACCCAATGAGTTTAATATTCTTTCCTCCCTGGCATTACTGCCCAAGCCTCTTTTGATTTTTTATTTTGTGTGTGTCTAATGACCAGGAAAAAAATAAAGCTTAGGTTTTAAAAAGTTTTAAAAAAAATCTGTTTCAGAAACTGTCAAATGTACCATATTTGTATTAAGAATTGTTGGGAATTTTTGTACAATGAATTTACATTTATTTATGGTGACATATTTACACTTGTGATCAAATAATGATGTTAAATTCTTAAATCATATTTGCTATGCAGCTGAAGATGATATTTTGATTTGTATTTTGGGGGTACCTGTGTTGAGTTGATAAACATTTCCATCTTCATTAAAACTGCTTCCAAACTAGTAAAACCAGCAACTTGGTCTTGATTCCTGGTCCTATTCTAATCCTCATTGACCTGTAGAAGGCCATAATAAAACTAATTACTAAGCAAACAACCTAAAAGAGAATGAAAGAAAAATATAGGTTACTGCACACTAAACTAACGGCTTTGCTTGCTTTCCCACGTGGGGAATTACATCTTTACAAATTGAGCCTCACATTTCACATAGCACCAGCTTTCCTAAAGGTCCTCCACTAAGGTGAGTCCTAGGGCTATTTCCTCTTCTGTCAAGTTGGACAAGATGATCTTTTCTCGCTCTGATATCCTGATTCTAGGTAATTTCCCACTGGTGCACTTTGAGAGGTCTACTTCACACAACATCTTCCTCAACCTATGTCATCACCTCATAAAATTGCCATCACAACGAGTCATATTTGAGCTAGTGTAGTGGGAATACTGTTAGTCTTGAGATACTCAGTGAAAAAAGGGTTCCAAAGAAGATAAATTTGGGAAACACTTCATGCTCTTTTCCCCATGAAGATCTGAAAGACTCTGAGGAGTCCTGCAGAACCTTATCAGTCTGGATTAACAACCTATCTCCTAGATGGTTTTATTAGTCTGTTTTCACACTACTGATAAACACATATCCAAGACTAGGAAGAAAGAGGTTTAATTGTACTTACAGTTGGACATGGCTGGGGAGGCCTCAGAATCATGGCAGGAGGGGAAAGGCACTTCTTATATGGCAGCAGCAAGAGAAAAACAAGGAAGAAGCTAAAGCAGAAACCCCTAATAAACCCATCAGATCTCATGAGACTTATTCACTATCATGAGAATAACAGAGGAAAGATGGGTTCTCCCTATGATTCAGTCACCTCCCCCTGGGTCCCTCCCACAACACATGAGAATTCTGGGAAATACAAGTTGAGATTTGGGTGGGGACACAGCCAAGCCATATCCTTCTGCCCCTCGCCCCTCCAAATCTCATATCCCCACCTTTCAAAACAAATCATGCCTTCCCAACAGTCCCCTAAAGTCTTAATTCATTTCAGCATTAACCCAAAAGTCCACAGTCCAAAGTCACATCTGAGACAAGGCAAGTCCCTTCTGCCTACAAGCCTGTAAAATCAAAAGCAAGCTAGTTACTTCCTAAATACAATGGGGGTACAGGTATTGGGTAAATACAGCCATTCCAAATGGCAGAAACTGGCCAAAACAAAGGGGTTACAGGCCCCACACAAGTCCAAAATCCAGCAGGGTGGTCAAATTTTAAAAATCCAAAATGATCTCCTTTGACTCCAGGTCCCACATCCTGGTCACACCAATGCAAGAGATGGGATCCCTGGTCTTGGGCAGCTCCACCCCTGTGGCTTTGCAGGGTACAGCCTCCCTCCTGGCTGCTTTCATGGGCTGACATAGAATGTCTGCAGCTTTTCCATGTGCACAGTGCAAGCTGCTGGTGGATCTACCATTCTGGTGTCTGGAGGATGGTGGATCTCTTCTCACAGCTCCACTAGGCAGTACCCCAGTAGGAACTCAGTGTGGCAGCTCCAACCCATTTCCCCTCTGCATTGCCCTAGCAGAGGCTCCATGAGGGCCCCGTTCCTGCAGCAAACTTTTGCGTGGGCATCCAAGAGTTTCCACGTATCTTCTGAAATCTAGGTGGAAGTTACCAAACCTCAGTTCTTGACTTCTGTGCACCCACAGGCTCAACAGCATGTGGAAGCTATCAAGGCTTGGGGCTTCCACCCTCTGAAGCCACAGCCAAGCTCTACACTGGCCCCTTTCAGCCATGGCTGGAGCAGCTGAGACACAGGGCACCAAGTCCCTAGATGGCACTCACAACATGCGGACCCTGGGCCAGGCCCACAAAACCACTTTTTCCTCCTGGGCCTCCAAGCCTGTGATGGGAGGGGCTGCTGTGAAGGTCTCTGACATGGCCTGGAGACATTTTCCTCATGGTCTTGGGGATTAACATTAGGCTCCTTGCTACTTATGCAAATTGCTGCAGCTGGCTTAAATTTCTCCTCAAAAAATGGACTTTTCTACTGCTTTGTGAGGCTGCAAATTTTCTGAACTTTTATGCTGTTTCCCTTTTAAAATGGAATGCTTTCAACAGCACCCAAGGTACCTTTTGAATGCTTGCTGCTTAGAAATTTCTTCTACCAGATATCCTAAATTGTCTCTCTCAAGTTTGAAGTTCCAAAAATCTCTAGGGCAGGGCAAAAATGCCATCAGTCTCTTTGCTAAAACATAGCAAGAGTCACCTTTGCTCCAAGAAGTTTGTCATCTCCATCTCAGACCACCTCAGCCTGGACCTTATTGCTCATATCACTATCAACATTTTTGTCAAAGCTATTCAAGTATCTAGGAGGTTCCAACTTTCCCACATTTTCCTGTCTTCTGAGTCCTCCAAACTGTTCCAATCTCTGCCTGTTACCCAGTTCCAAAGTCACTTCCACATTTTTGGGTATCTTTTCAGCAATGCCCAACTCCCAAGTTTACTGTATTAGTCAGTTTTCACACTGTTTGCTGATAAACATATATCCGAGACTGAAAAGAAAAAGAGGTTTAATTGGACTTACAGTTCCACTTGGCTGGGGAGCCCTCAGAATCATGGCAGGAGGTGAAAGGCACTTCTTACATGGTGGCAGCAAGAGAAAAATGAAGAAGCAAAAGCAGAAACCCCTGATAAATCCATCAAATCTTCTGAGATTCATTCACTATCATGAGAACAACAGGGGAAAGACTGGACCCCATGATTCAATTACTTCCCACTGGATCCCTCCCATAACACAGGGGAATTCTGGGAGATACAATTCAAGTTGAGATTTGGGTGGGGACACAGCCAAACCATATCAATGGTCATTACCTTGGAAACCCCTTTCTCTGCAATGTTAATCATCCTCTATTGGAACATACTTCAAAAAACATTTGCCTAAGGGTATGCAAATTCATGGTAAGATTTTTTTTAAACTCCCACAGAAGGACCACTGACATGTAGAGAATTATGATACAAGGGCACAATTAGAAAATTAAGGGCCTGACAGATTATTGAAGGATTTCAAATGGGAAGAGGAAGTATTTTGACAGTGGGAAAGAATACCATCACTGGGGGTACAAGTGTGCCCAGGGCTGTCATAACAAATACTACAAATCAAGTGGTTCAAGCAACAGAAATTCACTTTCTCACAGTTCTAGGGGCTGGACATCGATGATCAAGGTGTCAGCAGAGTTGGTTTCTTTCCCCAAGATCTCTCTTCTTGGTTTGTGGGTGACTATCTTTCTCCCTGTGTTTTCACATGGTCTTCACTCTGTATGTATGTGTCTTATCCTTTTTTGTGTTGTGTGTGTGTGTGTGTTTTGAGATGGAGTCTTGCTCTGTTGCCCAGGCTGGAGTGCAGTGGTGTGATCTTGGCTCACTGCAACCTCCACCTTCTGGGTTCAGGCAATTCTCTGCCTCAACCTCCCAAGTAGCTGGGCTTACAGGCACCCAAAACCATACCCGGCTAATTTTTTTTTTTAGTAGAGATGGGGTTTCACCATCTTGGCTGGGCTGGTCTTGAACTCCTGACCTTGTGATCCACCCGCCTTGGCCTCCCAAAGTGCTGGGATTACAGGCATGAGTCACTGAGCATGGCCACTTTTTTTTTTTATAAGGAGACCAGTCATATTGGATTACAGCCCACCCTAGTGACCTCATTTTAACTTAATGACCTATTTAGAGACACTGTTTCCAAATACAGCCACATTCTGAGGTACTAAGGGCTAGAACTTGGGGCATGGGTCGGGGGCAGGGTGCAATTTAGCCAAGAACTGCGCTGGGCATGGATCTGGAGAAAGTGTGTTTTGGGGAGCCTTGGACAGTTTGAAGGCTGGGATGCTCTTCCTTTGTGGAACACCCCTTGAACACTCACTATTTACAAGATTAGGGAAAAAAAGAGGAGAGAAGTATAGGAATATGGTGGAGTAGGAAAGCCAAGGAATCCACCTCCGCACCTATATGACAATCACACTGGCAGAATCTGATATAACTATTTTGGAACTCTGGATTTTATTCAAGGCTTAAAACTTTGAAGGGAAGGCTTGGACAGTCAACTACAGTTCATTTTGCTCAACTTCATCTCTTGGTTCACCAGCCACTACCCATTCACCACCCTACCTCTCACACTCCACCCCTGCCCCATGGCAGGTAGCTGTGCATGTGTTCCTACACAAGCCAGGGTGGGTAATAAAGACCGTGTCCTCCAAATATCAGGGATCTGTGTTCTGATGGCTGATGGTTGATTGCTGCTTCTGATAATGGAGATGTAAGCACCAAGGCAGGCAGCCATTGTCACAAGCCACTCCCCACCCCAGATGAAGCAACTTCCAAGGGATGTAAAAGGCCAGTGTTCTTTTTCTTCTCTGTATACGCCCACTTCATTTTTCTCTTTTTCCCTTTTTGGGAGCCAGACATTAAAGATGAGTAAGTTCAAAAACAACTACATAAAAGGAAGAAATTAGGAAGTTACCCTGTACGCACAGGAAAAGGCACAAGCTCAGAAAAGATCTGAGAAGACCTTAAGCTTACACGTCAGGCTGATCGCTGGCATGGAGGCAGCCTACAATGATTAAAAAAACAAACAACAAAACAAAACAAAAAAGATAAAAACAAACAGCAAGACTTGGAGGAAAAGAAAGAACCCGATTTCCAGAAATACCATACTATTAGCTTCCCATGTCCAGTTTTTAACAAAATCACAAGGCATACAAAGAAGCAGGAAAGTATAGCTGATTTAAAGGAAGAAAAATATATAAACTATCCATGAGAAACATTAGATGGTCAAACTACCAAAGGCAGAGCCTAAGGGACCCATGGGATATCATTAAATGAACCAATATACTCATTGTGAGAATCTCAAAAGAGAGACAAAGGGCAGAGATATTTTTGAAGATGTAATAGCCAAAACATTCCCAACTTTAATGAAAGATATGGTTATAAACACCCAAGCAGCTCACTACAAGTAGGATGAATTAAGAAAGACATTCTAATCAAACCACTGAAAGACAAATCTTGAAATTTTTCTCTCTTTCAAGAAGAGAATCTTGAAAGCAGCAAGAGAGAAGTGACTCATGAAATACAAAGGATTCTCAGTAAGATTACGAGATTCTCAAACTACGGAGTCCAGAAGAGAGGAGGCTTATATTTCAAAGTGGTAAAAAGAGGGAAAAAAAAAAAAAGCCAAGATTTTTTTCTTTTTTTCCTTTTTTTCTTTTTTTTAAAGAATAAAGCTAACAAGAAGTGTTTCAAGATGGCTGACTAGAGGCATCTAGTACTCTCCTCTTCCACAAAGAACCAAACTAGCAGGCAGATAATCACAATTGAATAGACCGTCTAAAAGAGAAGGCTAAAATTCAGCACAGAAGTGATAAGAAACAAGGCAGAAGAAGGAAGCAAAGCAGCCTGCTGGACTGGAATCAACTAGGAGCCTAGAGATTCCCCAATGTGGCAAAAGGGGAGGTAAGGGGAAGTAAGAGACCCTGGGTGGTCCACGTTCCCACTACTGACTCCTGCAATCCTAGCCAAGGGAGAGCCTCACAACCCACGCAGACCCTGAGACTAACATAGGGAGCTGCTTGGAGACCATGAAATGCCATTGCTCCAGAGACAGAGCTCACTCTAGGCCCCCACACACACCTGAGACATAAGCCACGATAACAAAGCACTATTTTGAGAGCCTAGCCCTCATTGGACTGCATTCTTGCCTGGAGCCCAGTAGCTCCTACACCTCCATATCCCTGGAGCCCCATTGACATCCCTCTACAGGCAACCAGGTACTACTACTGGCTGCTGCTGCCAGGGTCAAAATGCCAGCCATGACTAGCAACCCTGCCACCCTCAGTAGCAGGGCCAGTCATTTAAAAGCACACTAAATCAGGGTGTGGTAACTTATACCTGCAATCCCAGTGCTTGAGCAGGAGGGCCGAGTTGGGAAGATTGCTTGAGGCCAGAAGTTCAAGACCACCCTGAGCAACATAGCAAGATTCTGTCTTTAAAAAAATAGTTAGCTATGCATGGTGGTGTGTACCTGTCATTCTAACTACTCAGGAGGCTGAGGCAGGAGAATCACTTGAGCCCAGGAGCTCAAAGTTATAATGAGCTATGATCACACCACTGCACTATAGTCTGAGCAACAAAGCAAGGCCCTGTCTCTGAAAAACTAAAATAAAATATAGCAATAAAATAAGAGCATCTTGAGGAAAGGCTACCCTGTAAATAGCCACCACCTAAGGCCAAAGCATGAGTTCCTCAGGCACCAATTTATGGCTGCTGCCACTTAAACCAACCCCACCCTCCCCAGAAGCAAGGCCATAGTGCAACTGCCACCTCCACCCAAGCATTCTTCTGGGAGCCTAGAGATCATCCTGTTCCTACCTATCATAGCCAGCACCTGCACATACCACTGGGGGGCCTAAAGACATGCCTGCCCAGCCTGGCTACATTCCCTGGCTCAGTGCCCAAGCACACCATCCAGGGGCCTGGAAGTCACCCTGCCCCAGCCACCACCACTAGCATGTGAGTATTCCTTCCAAGGGGCTGAAAACAAGCTCACCCAACCTGCCACCAGCACCACAGCTAGCACCCACCCACATGCCCCACCTACAAGCATGGGGACTGGCCCAGCCAGCCCATCATAGCCACCACCAACACTGGCATGGACCACTTGATAGCCAGAAAATTGTTCAACCACTGCTACTGCCAATTGCTTATGCTATGCCCACTACCTAGGGGACTTGAGAATCTACTCACCTGCCCTGCCCTCTGCTGCCACAGCTGATATCTGAGCCAGGTCAAAAGGAGACCTAAGAATTGGCCCACTTGGACCCGCTAACACTAGTGCCAGTGTATACCACCTTGGGGCCCAAGGACAAGAACATTTGGCCTACAGATGCCACTACTGGGGCCTGAGGACTGGTCCATGTGGCATCCTATCTCCAGCAAAACTTCACCATAGCTACTACTAATAACCATACCCTAAGCCACAGAGACAATCACAGACACAACTGACACTGTTTACACCCAAAGAAATCATATGGAGACTACATGGTAGCATGCACCCAGAATCAAAGCCAAAGTTTTCTACTCAACCAACACTGTAGATACATTTTCAGGAAAAGTCCTCCCCATGAAAGTAAATCCAAAAAATTGGAAGAAGCAACTATTACACCAGTTGTGCAGATAATATAAGGACACAAGAAATATGAGAAAGAAAGGAAATAAGATACCTCCAAAGGAACCCAATAACTTTCCAGCAACAGATTCCAATGAAAAAGAAACATGAAATACTGAAGAATTCAAAACAATGATATTAAAGCAGCTCAGTGAGATGCAAGAGAACTCAAATACAATACAAAGAAATCAGAAAAAAAAATTTAGGATATGAGTTTACCAAAGAGATGGACATTAAAAAAAATCCCAAACAAAAATTCTGTAACACAAAAATTAATTGAATGAAATACAGAATACATTCTAAAGCTTCAACAGACTAGATAAAGCAGAAGAAAGAATTTCAGAACTTGAAGACAGGTCTTTTGAAATATCCCAGTCAGATAAAAATAAAGAAAGAATTAGCAAAGCTTATGTGATATATGGGACAATATAAAGCAATCAAATATTCCAATATCAAGTGTACCAGAAGCCAATGAGAAAACCAAAGGGATAAAAAAACTATTTTACAAAATAATGGCTGAAAAACTTCAAGTTTATCAAGAGATTTAGACAACCAGATATAGGCATCTCAGAAATCTCTAATCAGATACAATTTAAAAGGGTCTTCTCCACAGTACATTATAGTCAAACTGTCAAAAGTCAAATAAGAGAATTATAAAACCAGCAAAAGAAAATGATCTAGTTATTTATTAGGGAACTCTCATCAGACTAACAGTGGATTTCTCAGCAGAATCCTCACAGTCCAAGAGAATGGAATGATACATTCAAAGTGCTGAAAGAAAAAAACCTGCCAGTCAAGCATACTATACTCAGTAAATTTGTCTTTAAAAAATGAAGGAGAAAAGTCTTCCCAGACAGGCTGAAGTTGAAGAAATTTATCACCACTAGATCAGTCCTATAAGAATTGCTTAAGTCAGTCCTACACCTGGAAGTGAAAGGACAATGCCTTCTACAATTCTGAAGACACATGGAAGTATAAAGCCTACTGGTAGAGCAAACATACAAATAAGGAAAATAAAAAACTCAAACGTTACCACTACAAAAAAAAAAAAAATCAAACCACAATGATAAAAAGAGAGAAAGAAAGGAAGAATATATAAAACAATCAGAAATCAATTAATAAAATGACAGGAATAAACTCTCACATAATAGCCTTGAATTTAAAAAAAAAGCAAACAGATTAAACTTTTCTCTTAAAAAAACAGACTGGCTGAATGGATTATTTAAATGACCCACTTGTATGCTGCCTACAAGAAACTCATCTCACTTGCAAAAGACACAGACTGAAAGTAAAGAGATGGAAAAAGACAAAACAATCAGGAGTAGCTACACTTAGACAAAACACATATTAGGTCAAAAACAGTGAAGAAGAGACAAAGAGGGTCATTATCTAATGATACAAGGATCAAGTAAGGACCAGGATCAAATAGTTCTAAACATATATGCACCCAACATGAGAGTACTCGAGATAGAGTATTAGATCTTAAGGAAGAAATAGACACCAACACAATAATAGTTGGGGACTTCAACACCCCACTCTCAGCTTTAGATAGATTATTTAGAAAGAGAATTAAAGAAATACTGAATTTAAACTGTACTTCAGACCAAATGGACTTGAGAACCATTTAAGAACATTTCAACCAAGAACTACAGAATACATATTCTTCTCATTAGCCCATAGAATGTTCTCCAGGATAGACCACTTGTTAGGATACAAAACAAGTCTCAACAATTTTTGTAAATCAAAATCTATTAATTATCTTCTCAGATCACAATGGAATAAAACTAGAAGTTGATAACAAGAGAAACTCTGGAAAACTATACAATTACATAGAAAGTAAACAATATGCTCCTGAATAACCACCTAGGTCCAATAAGAAATTAAGGAGGAAATCAAAAAACTGCTTAAAAGAAATGCATTGCTATACAACATACCCAAACCTATGGGACACAGCAAAAGCAGTGCTAAGAAGGAAGTTTATAGCAATAAATGCTTACATCAGAAAAGTAGAAGGAATTAAAACAAACAATCTAACAATGTACCTCAAGGAACTGCAAAAGCAAGAACCAAACCCAAATTTAATACAATGAAAGAAATCATAAAGAAAAAATCAAAGCTGAACTAAACAAAATATAAACTAAAAATACAAAGGATCAATGAAAAGATAGTTTTTTTAAGAAGATAAAAACTGATAAACCATTAGCTAGACTAACCAAGAAAAAAAAAAAAAAGAAGACTCAAAGTCAGAAACTTTTTAAAAAAGAGTGGGGAATGGCCAAGATGGCCAACGAGAAGCAGCTAATGTGTGTGGCTCTCTCAGAGAGGAATGGAAGGGGCAAGTAAATACAACACCTTCAACTGAAACATCCAAGTACTTGCACCAGGACTAATCAAGGTAACAACTTGACCCATGGAAAATAAAGAAAAGCAAGACAGGGTCGGGTGCCATGGCTCATGCCTGTAATCCCAGCATTTTGGGAGGCTGAGGCAGGCAGATCACAAGGTCAGGAGATTGCAACCATCCCGGCTAACACGGTGAAAACCCATCTCTACTAAAAATACAAAAAATTAGCCAGGCGTGGTGGCAGGCGCCTGTAGTCCCAGCAACTCAGAAGGCTGAGGCGGAGCTTGCAGTGAGCCGAGCCGAGATTGCACCACCACTACACTCCAGCCTGGGCGACCGAGCAAGACTCCATCTCAAAAAAAAATACAAAAAATTAGCGAGGTGTGGTGGTGGGCGCCTGTAGTCCCAGCTACTCAGAAGGCTGAGGCGGAGAATCAC
>NW_012115932.1:1136186-1138726 GCF_000951035.1 Colobus angolensis palliatus
AAAAAAAAAGCAAGACAGGACAACAGTCCAACAGGGAGCAACATGGAGCTAGCTAGGGGAACCTCCCCCACCTAAGAAAGCAGTGAGTGAATGAGAGACCCCAGGAAACCACACTTCTCCCAGGAATCTTCGCAACCCTCAGGTCAGGAGATGTCCTTGTGAACCACTCCCCCAGGGCCTTCAGTCTGACAGAGCTATGTGGAGCCTCAGCATAGCAGCCACTCAGGCATGCGCAGAAACTCTGAAGCTTTAGATACTCGGGCTTTGCGGCAAAAGTAGCAGCAGCTCCAGCAAAATGGAAGGTTAGACCCCCATACATAATCCTAGGAAAGGGGCAGAATCCAGGGGACTAAGCAGGAATAGCCTGCAGGCCCACTTCCACAGCACCTCACAAGATAAGACCTACTGGCTTGGAATTTCAGCCAGCCACCAGTAGTGGCATTGCACCTCCCTAAGAAGCAGCTCCTGGTGGGAGGGGCAGGCTGCCATCTTTGTGGTTTGGGTACCTTAGCCATTCCAACCTTCAGGCCTTGGAGTGTCCAAGCTGACCAGGGATGAAAGGGATACCCCAGCACAGCACAGCTGCTCTACCAAAACATGGCCAGACTGCTGCTTTAAGCAGGTACCTGATGCCAGACCTCCTCACTGGGCAGGACCTCCCAAGTTGGGCCCTCCAACCAGTGCCACCAGTGGTCTCCAGCTGACAGAGACTTGAATTTTCCTGGAGATGGTGCTCTCAGAGTGGGGGACAGTTCACCATCTTTGCTGTTTGGGTGGCATAGCTGTTCCAGCCTTCAGACTTTAGAGAACCCAAGCCGACTGGGGGTGGAAGGGATCCCTCAGCACTGCACAGCTCTACCGAAACATGGCCAGACTGCTTTTTTAAGTGGATCCCCGATCCCACTCCTCCTCACTGGGCAGACCCTCCCAACTGGGCCCTCCAGCCACCCTTCTTGGTGTTCTCCAGTGAACAAAGATTTTTAATCTCTCTGGGATAGAGCTCCCAGAGGGAGGGGTAGAACCACTATCTTTGCTGTTTGAGCGACTTAACCATTCCAGCCTCTGGACTTCAGAGTGTCTGAGGTGACCAGGGAGGGCCCTGAAGCAGACCCCCAGCACAGCACAGCTGCTCGACCAAAATGTTGCCAGATTGCTTTTTTAAGTGGGTCCCTGATCATCCCCATTCCCCCTCATTGGGCAGGACTTCCCAAGCTGGGTCTCCAGGTACTTCCTGCAGGTGCCTTTGGGCCAGCAACAGGCCCATACCTCCCTGAAACAAAGCTCCCAGCGGGAGAAACAGGCTGCCATCTTTGCTGTTTTTCATCCTTCACTGGTGATACCTCTCAGGACTAGAAAATCTGAAGTGACTAGGGACTGCAGTGGGACCCAAGCATACCGCAGCAGACCTATAGAAAAGTGGCTAGACTTTTCCAGAGGCAATTGAAAGCCTCTCTGTCACTGCCTCTGCAGTGGAACTGCCCTTGCCACCCTCAGACTAATGAAGGAGCAAAGACCCTAAATGCCTTATCCACACCTCCAACAAGCTGCAGTCAACCCAAGGAGAGGAGGCCACTCCATCTCCCATTGATCCCACCATACCCCCTCTACCCCCAACTGCTTGTCACCAGACAGGAAACCCATGGCTTAGGCTTGCAGCACAAACCCTCCATCCTGGGCTGGTTGCAATGAGCCATTACCGACCTTCATTTCTCTGGAGTAGAGCACTCAGGAGACAAGCAAAAGACCCTTGACCACAACCACTACTAAAATCCCTTCCTCTGCTGCCTCCAAGTTGGGGAATAGAAACAAACACTGAGATCACCCCAGAGCTGCAGTGAGTAGCCCAGGAGTGCCAAGTTGTCATCTACAGTCAGCACTCAAGGGGGAAAGGAACCCATACTTTCAGAACATTGAGAGGGAACACAGTCGCAACTATGAGGAAATACAACCAAGCATGAGTCTGCCAACTGACCAATAAGCCTAAGTGCCAACTGCTGGATCACATCTCTAAGCTTCAACACCAAAGATACCTCACTAACATACCCTCTCTGAAATTGGAGACAATAAGTCAGTTTCAAATAAAGGCCCTGCACAAAGCCTTGGCCTGGTGAAAACACCCAGAAAAGAAGCCTATTTACTGTAGTCAGTTTACACTGCAGTTAAAAGAACACCCACACAAGGAGCGGAGAAAGAACCAACAGAAGAACCCCGGTTATATGTCCTCCAAATGACTGCAGCAGTTCTCCAACAAGAGTTTTTAACCAGGCCAAGCTGGTTTGAATGACAGAAATAGAGTTCAGAATATGGATAGGTACAAAAATCATGAAGATTCATGAGGACAGAAAAACCCAGTCCAAGGAAAATAAGAATCACAATAAAGTGATACAGGAGCTGAAGGATGAAATAGCCAGTACAAAAAAGAAACTAATGGGTCTGACAGTGCTGAATAACATAATACAAGAATTTCACAATGTGATCACAAGTATTTTTTTTTTTTTTATTATACTTTAAGTTCTAGGGTACATGTGCATAACGTGCAG
>NW_012115932.1:1141831-1146432 GCF_000951035.1 Colobus angolensis palliatus
ACTCCTTATACGAAGATTAATTCAAGATGGATTAGAGACTTAAATGTTAGACCTAATACCATAAAAACCCTAGAGGAAAATCTAGGTAGTACCATTCAGATCACAAGTATTAATAGTAGAATAAACCAAGGTGAGGAAATAATCTCAGAACTTGAAGACTGAGTCTCTAAAATTTTCAGACAAAATTTTTTTTTTAATTATAAAATGAACAAAACCTCTGAGAAGTAGGGGATTATGTAAAGAGGCCAAATCTATGATAATCACTGGCCTCCGTGAAAGGGAAGGGGAGAAAGCAAATAATTTGAAAACATATTTCAGGATATCGTCCATGAAAATATCTCCAACCTTGTTAGAGAGGCCAACAGTCAAATTCAGAAAATACTTCTGAAAGATTCTATACATGATAATCATCCCCAAGACATATAATCTGATTTTCCAAGGTTGCAATGAAAGAATGTTAAATGCAGCTAGAGAGAAAGGGCAGGTCACCAAATAGTAAGATACTTCAACACTCCATTGATAGTATTAGATAGATCATTGAAGCAGAAAATTAAGATATTCGAGATCTAACATCAACACTGGAGCAAATGAATCTGTTAGACCTTTACAGAACTCTCCACCTACGAAGGGAACCCTGTCAGGCTAACAGCAGACCTCTCAGCTAAAACCCTACATGCCAGGAGAGATTGGGGGCAGGGGCTTATATTCAACATTCTTAAAGAATAAAATCTTCAACCAAGAATTTTATATCCAGCCAAATTAAACTTCCTAAGTGAAGGAGAAATAAAATCCTTTTCAGATAACCAAATGTTGGGGGAATTCATTACCACCAGACCTGCCATATGAGAGATCTTGAAAGAAGCACTATCTATAGAAAGGAAAGACTTCTATCAGCTAATACAAAAACTGTAAAGCAAACACACAAAAGCCAACATCTTAAGCAACTAACAGCACAATGACAGAATCAAATCCATACATATCAATACTAAATCTTGGATGTAAATGGGCTAAATGCCCTCTTAAAAGGCACACAGTGGCAAGCTGGATAAAAAAGCAAGAGCCTATGGTATGCTGCCTTTAAGAGACATCTCACATGTAATGATACTCACAGGCTCAAAATAAATGAATGGAGGAAAATCTACCAAGCAAATGGAAACAAAAAAGCAAAGCTTGCAATCCTAACTACAGACAAAACAGATTTCAAATCAATAAAAATCAAAAAACTCAAAGAAGTTATGTAAAAATACATAATGGTAAAAGGTTCAATTTAATAAGACCTAACAATCCTAAATACATATGCACCCAACACAGGAGCATCCAGATTCATAAAGCAAGTTCTTAGATACCTACAAAGAGGCAGACTCCTACACAAAAATAGTAGGATACTTCAACACTCCATTGACAGTATTAGACAGATCATTGAGGCAGAAAATTAACAAGATTCAGGATCTAACCTCAACACTGGACCAAATGAATCTGTTAGACCTTTATAGAACTCTCCACCCCAAAACAACAGAATATACATTATTCTCATTATCAGATGGCACATACTCTAAAATCAACTACATAGCTGGATATAAAACAATCCTCAACAAGGGTAAAAGAGCCAAAATCATATGAAACACACTGTCAAACCACAGCACAATAAAAACAGAAGACAATGAAAATCGCTCAAAACCATGCAATTACATGGAAATTAAACAGCATGCTCCTGAATGACTTTTGGATAAATAATGAAATTAAAGCAGAAATCAAGAAGTTCTTTGAAAATAATAAGAACGAAGATAAAACATACCAGAATATCTGGGACACAGCTAAGGCAGTGTTAAGAGAGGAATTCATAGCACTAAATGCCCTCATCAAAAAGTTAGAAAGATCTCAAATTAACCTAACTTCACAACTGAAAGAATTAGAGAAGAATAAATCAGCTCCAAAGCTAACAGAAGATAATAAAAATCAAAGCTGAACTACAAATTGAGACATGAAAAACCACTCAAAAGATCAATTAATCCAGGAGTTGGTTTTTTTGAAAAAATTGATAGGTCACTAGCTAGAAGAATAAGGAAGAAAAGAGATGATCCAAATAAACACAATTAGAAATGACAAAGGGAATGTTACTACTGACCCCACAGAAATAAAAACAACAATCAGAAACAAGCCAGGCACAGTGGCTCATGCCTATAATCCCAGCACTTTGGGAGGCTGAGGCAGGTGGATCATTTGAAGTCAGGAGTTTGAGGCCAGCCTGGCCAACATGGTGAAACCCCATCTCTACTGAAAAATACAAAAATTAGCCAGGCATGGTGGTGCACATCTGTAATCCCAGCTACTCAGGAGGCTGAGACAGGAGAATTGCATGAACCTGGGAGGCAGAGATTGCAGTGAGCCGAGATTGTGCCACTGCACTCCAGCCTGGGCAAAAGAACGAGACTATCTATCTTCACAAAAGAAAAAGAAAAAAAAAAAAACCACACCATCAGAAATTACTACATACACCTCTATGCACACAAACTACAAAACCTAGACGAGATGGATAAATTTCTGGAAACATACACCCTACACCCTCCCACTTCTGAGGTAGGGAGAAATTGATTCCCTGAACAGACAAATAACAGGCTCCAAAATTGAATCAGTAATAAATAGCCTATCAATCAACTAGTAATAAAAACTCTACCAACCAGTTCTGGGCTTTCAAAGAAGCATGCAACTGGATGGATTCACAGCCAAATTTTACCAGATGTACAAAAAAAAAAAAAACCAAAGCTAGTACTATTCCTACAGAAATTATTCCAAAAATACTGACAATGAATGACTCCTCCCCAACTCATTCTATGAGGCCAGCATCATCTTGATACCTGGCAGAGACAACAAAAAAACAAAACTTCAGGCCAATATCCTTGATGAACATTGATGCAAAAATCCTCAACAAAATACTTGCAAACCGAATACAGCAGCATATCAAAAAGCTAATCCACCATGACAAAGCAGGCTTCATCCCTGGGATGCAAGGTTGGTTCAACATAGACAAATAAATAAATGTGATTTATCACATAAACAGAACTAAAGACAAAAACCACATGATTATCTCAACAGACACAGAAAAGGCTTCTGATAAAATTCAACACTCCTTCATGTTAAAATCTGTCAAACTAGGTATTGAAGGAACATACCTCAAAATAATAAGAGCCATCTATGACAAACTTACAGCCAACATTATATTGAATGGGCAAAAGCTGGAAGCATTCCCCTTGAAAACTGGCACAAGACAAGAATGCTCTCTCTACTTAACATAATATTGGAAGTCCTAGCCAGAACAATTAGGCAAGAGAAAGAAAGGGCATTGAAATAGGAAGAGAGAAAGTCCAAATATCTGTTTGCAGATAACATGATTCTTTATCTAGAAAACCCCATAGCATCAGCCCAAAAGCTCCTTAAGCTAATAAATAACTTCAAAGTTGCAGGATACAAAAATCCATGTACAAAAATCATTAGCATTTCTATGCACCAACAGCAGCCAAACTGAGAGGCAAATCAGAAACATAATCTCATTCACAACTGCCACAAAAATAAAATACTTAGGAATACAGCTAACCAGGAAGATGAAAGAGCTTTACAATGAGAATTACAAAACACTGCTCAAAGAAATCAGTGAAGACACAAACAAATGGGAAAACATCCTATGTTCATGAATAGGAAAAATCAATACCATTACAATGGCTACACTGCCCAAAGCAAGTTACAGATTCAATGCTATTCCTATCACACTACCAATAACATTTCACAGAACTGGAAAAAACTATTTTAAAATTCATATGGAACCAAAAAAAGAGCCTGAATAGCCAAAGGCATCCCTAAGCAAAAAGAACAAAGCTGGAAGCATCACGTTACCTGACTTCAAATTACACTACAAGGCTACAGTAACCAAAACAGCATGGTACTGGCACAAAAACAGACACATAGACCAAGGAAGCGGAATAGAGGGCCCAGAAATAAGACCACACATCTACGACCATCTGATCTTCAACCAAGCTGACAAAAAACAAGCAATGGGAAAAAGACGACCTAGTCAATAAATGGTGCTGGGATAACTAGCTAGCCAGCCATATGCAGAAGATTGAAGCTGGACCCCTTGCTTACACCATACACAAAAATTAGCTCAAGATGGATTAAAGACTAAAATGTAAAACCCAAAAATATAAAAACCCCAGAAGACAACGTAGGCAATACCATCCTGGGACATAGGAATAGGCAGATTTCATGACAAAGAAACCAAACGCAATCACAACAAAAGCAAAATTTGACAAGTGGGTCTTATTAAACTTAAGAGATACTACACAGCAAAAGAAACTATCAACAGAGTAAACAGCCAATCTAAAACGGGAGAAAATTTTTGCAAACTATGCATTTGACAAAGGTCTAATATCCAGCATCTATGAGGGACTTAAATTTATAAAAAAAAAAAAAAAAAAAACCATTAAAAAGTGGGCAAAATGATGGCCAAATAGGAAGAGCTCCAGTCTCCAACTCCCAGCGCGAGCGACACAGAAGACCGGTGATTTCTGCATTTTCAACTGAGGTACTGGGGTCATCTCACTAGGGAG
>NW_012115932.1:1152577-1165777 GCF_000951035.1 Colobus angolensis palliatus
CAAGTATACATATGTAACAAACCTGCACGTTATGCACATGTACCCTAGAACTTAAAGTATAATAAAAAAAAATTAAAAAAAAAAAGTGGGGAAATTACATGAATAGACATTTCTTAAAAGACAACATACAAGTGGCCAATAGGTAAATGAAATTTTTAAACAGCTCATCACTACTCATCAGGGAAATGCACATCGAAAGCACAAAGAGATATAGTTAGAATAGCTATAACAAAAAATTTTTTTAAAAAAAACAGATGCTGGCAAGGATACAGAGAAAAGGCAACTCTTGTACACTGTTGGTGGGAATGTAAATTAGCATAGCCACTCTGCAAAACAATATGGAGATTTCTCTGAAAACTAAAAATAGAGCTACCATATGACCCAGCAATTCCATTACTGGGAATTTAGTCAAAGGAAAAGAAATCAGTGTATCAAATAGATACCTGCCCTCTCATATTTATTGCAGTACTCTTCACAACAGCAAAGATAGAGAATCAACCCAAGTGGTCATCAATGTATGAATTAATTAATTAAATGTGATATATACACAATGGGACACTATTTGGCCATAAAATAAAGAATGAAACCATGCCATTTTCAGCAACATGGATAGAACTGAAGGTCATTATGTTACATGAAATAAGCCAGGCACAGAAAGACAAATATTGCATGTTTTCTCTCACATATTGAAGCTAAGAAAGTTGATCTCATAAAAGCAGAGAGTAGAATGATACATACTAGAGACTGGGAAAGGTATGGTGGTAGAGAGGGGGATGAAGAGACATTGGTTAATGGATACAAACATACAGTTGGATAGAAGGAATAAGTTGTAATGTTTTATAGCAGAGTAGGGTGACTATAGTTAACAATGTGTTATATATGTCAAAATAGCTAGAAGAGAGGCCTCGAGATATTCTCAACCCAAGAAACAATACTCGAGGTGATGGATACCCTGTATACCCAGATTTTATTATTACACATTCTATGCATATAACAAGATAACATGTACCCATTAATATGTACAAATATTATGTATCAATTCTACAAATGTGACAACCAACAAGTTTTATATCAAGCAAAACTGTCCTTCAGAAGTGAGAAATATTTTATCCCTCATGCCCTTCCTACCCTTTCCCCGAGTCCCCAAAGTCCATTGTGTCATTCTTATGCCTTTGCATCCTAATAGCTTAGCTCCCACTTATGAGTGAGAACATACAATGTTTGGCTTTCCCTTCCTGAGTTTCTTCACTTAGAGTAATAGTCTCCAATCTCATCCAGGTTGCTGTGAATGCCATTAAGTCATTCCTTTTTATGACTGAGTAGTATTTCATCAAATATATATATACATATATGTGTGTATATATATACACACATGTGAGATATATATATATATATAACAGTTTCTTTATCCACCCATTGATTGATGGGCATTTACCAAAACCTCACAAATCACCACCAAAGAACTTACTCATGTAACCAAACACTACCCAATAACCTATGGAAATAAAAAATTTTTTAAAATAAACTCATGAGTCAACAAACTGCAGCCCTTGAGCCAAATTCAGCTTGCTACTTGTTTTTCTACAGCTTATGAGCTAAGAATGATTCTTACCGTTTAAAATAGTTGAAAAATTAACAGGAATAATATTTCACAACACGTGAAAATTTTATGTAATTTACATTTTAGGGTAATAAATTAAGTTTCATTGGGGGGAAAAAAAGTGAGGGAGATATTAAAAGATTCCCAGATAACCCTTTTGCAGCCATCACTGAAGCGGGAATGGCCAAAACAAAGTTCAATCCCTTTGTGACTTCCAACCGAAGTAAGAATCGCAAAAGGCATTTCAAATCACCTTTCCACATTCGCAGGAAGATGTCTTCCCCAGTTTCCAAACAGCTGAGACAGAAGTACAATGCGCAATCAATGCCCATCCGAAAGGATGATGAAGTTCAGGTTGTATGAGGACACTATAAACGTCAGCAAATTGGCAAAGTACTCCAGGTTTACAGGAAGAAGTATGTTATCGACACTGAATGGGAGCAGCAGGAAAAGGCTAATGGCACAACTGTCCACATAGGCATTCACCCCAGCAAGGTGGTTATCACTAGGCTAAAAATGGACAAAGACCACAAAAAGATCTTTGAACGGAAAGCCAAATCTCACCAAGTGGGAAAGGAAAAGGGCAAATACAAGGAAGAAACAATTAAGAGGCAGGAATAAAGTAATCTTATACACAAGCTTTGATTAAAACTTAACGACCAAAAAAAGAGATTCCCATGTAAGTAGAAGTTGAGGGAGTTTGTGACCACTAGACCTGCCCTGCAAAAAATACTAGAGGGAGTCCTACAGGTTGAAATGAAAGGATACTAGACAATAACATGAAGCTATATGAAGAAACAAAGATCTCAGCAAAGGTAAATACATGGGCAAGTTTTAAAGCTAATATTCTTGTAAGAATGATCTGTAACCATATTCTTCGTTTCCTGCATGATTTAATAGACTAAAAATTATTACTATTCCAAAAGCTAGTACAGTTAACCCTTGAACAACATGGGTCCACTTATATGTGGATTTTTACTTTTTTTTTTTTTTTTTTTTTTCGGAGACAGGGTCTCATTGTGTCACCAAGACTAGATTGAAGTGGTGCAATAATGGCTCACTGCAGCCTCAACCTCCCAGGCCCAGGTGATCCTCTTATCTCAGCCTCCCAAGTAGCTGGGACCACAGGCATGTGCCATCATGCCTGGCTAATTGTTTTTTTTTTTGGTATTCTCTGTAGAGACAGGGTTTTGCCATGTTGCCTAGGCTAGTTTCAAACTCCTGGACTCAAGGGATCCACCCTCCTTAGCCTCCCAAAGTGCTGGGATTACAGGCGTGAGCCACCATGCCCAGCCGCATGTGGATTTAAAAAACAAACTGAAAAACTTTTTGGAGCTTTGCAACAATTTGAAAATAATCACAGATGAATTGCATAGTCTAGAAATATAAAAAAAGTAAATGTTATGAATGTATAAACTATAAATAGGTGCTATTTTATCATTTACTACCATAAAATATATAGAAATTAGAAAAAGTTAAAATTTATGAAAACTTACACACACATTTACATGCCCTACTTGTGCTATTTGCAATCAAGAGAAATGTAAATAAAGATGTGGTATTAAACCACAACTGCATAAAATTAACTGGAGTACATACTGTACTGTTGTAATAATTTCATAGATACTTTCTGTTGCTGTTGCAGTGAGACCAAGTATGGTGAGTATCTGCTTAAAATGTTGTGTGATGCTATGCATCTCCATGTGAACAGTTTGTCCCTCTAGAGGGACAAATTGCATATAGCAGTAAAAAGATCTCTGACAGTTCTCACATATTTTTCCTTATGTTTAGTGAAATACTATAAACCTTGAGTAACAACCTGAGGCCCATACAAAATGCCACTAGTGATGCTGGAAGTGTTCAAGAAGGTGAGAAAAGTCATGACATTACAAGAAAAAGTTGAACTACTTGATATGTATAGACTGAGGTCTGCAGCTGGGGTTGTCCACCATTTCAAGATAAATGAATCCTATGTTAGGACCACTGTAAAAAAACAGAAGCTAAAGCTGCAGCTATGCCAGCAGGCATGAAAAACCTTGTTCTCTGTACAAAATACTTTATCTCATACTGAAAACGCAGGTTTTATATGAGTACAGGGTTGCTAGAAGAAAGGCATACATGGATATTGTTCAAAGATGGCCGAATAGGAATAGCTCCAGTCTACAGCTCCCAGCATGAGCAATGGAGAAGATGATTTCTGCATCTCCAACTGAGGTACCGGGTTCATCTCATTGGGACTGGTTGGACAGTGGGTGCAGCCCACACAGTGTGAGCCGAAGCAAGGCAGGGCATCACCCTCACCTGGGAAGCACAAGAGGTCAGGGAATTCCCTTTCCTAGCCAAAGAAGCCATGACAGACGGTACCTGGAAAAACTAGGACACTCCCACCCTAATACTGCACTTTTCCAATGGTCTTAGCAAATGGCACACCAGGAGATTATATCCCACACCTGGCTCAATGGGTCCTGCACCCACGGAGCCTTGCTCACTGCTAGCACAGCAGTCCGAGATCAAACTGCAAGACAGCAGTGAGGCTGGGGGAGGGGCATCCACCATTGCTGAGGCTTGACTAGGTAAACAAAGTGGCCAGGAAACTCAAACTGGGTGGAGACCACCACAGCTCAATGAGACCTGCCTGCCTCTGTAGACCCCACCTCCGGGGACAGGGCATAGCTGAACAAAAGGCAGCAGAAACTTCTGCAGACTTAAACATCCCTGTCTGACAGCTTTGAAGACAGTAGTGGTTCTCCCAGTGTGGAGTTTGAGATCTGAGAATGGACAGACTGCCTCCTCAGGTGGGTCCCTGACCCCTGAGCAGCCTAACTGGGAGGCACCTCCCAGTAGGGGCTGACACCTCACATGGTTGGATGCCCCACTGAGACAAAGCTCCCAGAGGAATGATCAGACAGCAACATTTGCTGTTCTGCACATTTGCTGTTCTGCAGCATCCGTTGGTGATAGCCAGGCAAACAGGGTCTGGAGTGGACCTCCAGCAAACTCCAACAGACCTGTAGCTGAGGGTCCTGACTGTTAGAAGGAAAACTAACAAACAGAAAGGACATCCACACCAAAACCCCATCTGTACGTCACCCTCATCAAAGACCAAAGGTAGATAAAACTATAAAGATGGGGAGACACCAGAGCAGAAAAGCTGAAAATTCTAAAAATCAGAGCACCTCTTCTCCTCCAAAGGAATGCAGACAGCTCCCTCACCAGCAACAGAACAAGGCTGGATGGAGAATGACTTCAACAAGTTGAGAGAAGAAGGCTTCGGATGATTGGTAATAACAAACTTCTCTGAGCTAAAGGAGGATGTTCGAACCCATCACAAAGAAGCTAAAAATCTTGAAAAAAGATTAGATGCTAACTAGAATAAACAGCATAGAGAAGGCCTTAAATGACCTGATGGAGCTGAAAACCATGGCATGAGAACTATGTGATGCATGCACATGCTTCAGTAGCTGATTCTATCAAGTGGAAGAAAGTGTATCAGTGATTGAAGATCAAATGAATAAAATGAAGCGAGAAGAGAAGTTTAGAGAAAAAAAGAGTAAAAATAAATGAACAAAGCCTCCAAGAAATAAGGGATTATGTGAAAAGACCAAATCTATGTTTGATTGGTGTACCTGAAAGTGACTGGGAGAATGGAACCAAGTTGGAAAACACTCTTCAGGGTATTATCCAAGAGAACTACCCCAACCTAGCAAGGCAGGCCAACATTCAAATTCAGGAAATACAGAGAATGCCACAAATATACTCCTTGAGAAGAGCAACTCCAAGACACATAATTTTCAGATTCACCAAAGTTGAAATGAAGGAAAAAATGTTAAGGGCAGTCAGAGAAAGGTCTGGTTACACACAAAGGGAAGCACATCAGACTAACAGCAGATCTGTCAGCAAAAACTCTACAAGCCAGAAGAGAGTGGAGGCTAATAATATTAAACATTCTTAAAGAAAAGAATTTTCAGCCAGGGGCAGTGGCTCAAGCATGTAATCCCAGCACTTTGGGAGGCCGAGGTGTGCAGATCATGAGGTCAGGAGATCGAGACCATCTTGGCTAACACGGTGAAACCCCATCTCTACTAAAAATACAAAAAAAAATTAGCCGGGTGTGGTGGTGAGCACCAGTAGTCCCAGCTACTCGGGAGGCTGAGGCAGGAGATTACAATGAGCCAAGATCGTGCCACTCCACTCCAGCCTGGGCAACAGAGCGAGACTCGGTCTCAAAAAAAAAAAGAAAAGAAAAGAATTTTCAACCCAGAATTTCATATCCAGCCAAACTAAGTTTCATAAGTGAAGGAGAAATAAAATCCTTCACAGACAAGCAAATGCTGAGAGATTTTGTCACCACCAGGACTGCCTTATGAGAGCTCCTGAAGGAAGCACTAAACATGGAAAGGAACAACCGGTAGCAGCCACCGCAAAAATATGGCAAATTGTAAAGACCATCGAGGCTAGGAAGAAACTGCATCAAACGACGAGCAAAATAACCAGCTAATATCATAATGACAGGATCAAATAACAATATTAACCTTAAATGTAAATGGGCTAAATGCTCCAATTAAAATGCACAGACTGGCAAATTGGATAATGAGTCAAGATCCATCAGTGTGCTGTATTAAAGAGACCGATGTCACATGCACAGACACACATAGGCTCAAAATAAAGGGATGCAGGAAGATCTACCAAGCAAATAGAAAACAAAAAAAAAAAAGCAGGGGTTGCAATCCTAGTCTCTGATAAAACAGACTTTAAACCAACAAAGATCAGAAGAGACAAAGAAGGCCATTACATAATGGTAAAGGGATCAATTCAACAAGAAGAACTAACTACCCTAAATATATATGCACCCAATACAGAAGCACCCAGATTCATAAAGCAAGCCCTTAGAGACCAACACAGAGACTTAGACTCCCACACAATAATAATGGGAGACTTTAACACCCCACTGTCAACATTAGACAGATCAATGAGACAGAAAGTTAACAAGGATATCCAGGACTTGAACTCAGCTCTGCACCAAGTGGACCTAATAGACATCTACAGAACTCTCCACCCCAAATCAAGAGAATATACATTCTTCTCAGCACCACATTGCACTTACTCCAAAATTGACCACATAGTTGGAAGTAAAGCACTCCTCAGGAAAAGTAAAAGAACAGAAATCATAACAAACTGTCTCTCAGACCACAGTGCAATCAAATTAGAACTCAGGATTAAGAAACTCACTCAAAACCACACAGCTACATGAAAACTGAACAACCTGCTCCTGAATGACTACTGGGTAAATAACAAAATGAGGGCAAAAATAAAGATGTTCTTTGAAACCAATGAGAACAAAAACACAACATACCGGAATCTCTGGGACACATTTAAAGCAGTGTATAGAGGGAAATTTATAGCACTACATGCCCACAAGAGAAAGCAGGAAAGATCTAAAATTGACAATTAGAAGAACTACAGAAGCAAGAGCAAACACATTCAAAAGCTAGCAGAAGGCAAGAAATAACTAAGACCAGAGCAGAACAGAAGGATATAGAGACACAAAAACCCTTCAAATAATCAATGAATCCAGGAGCTGGTTTTCTGAAAAGATCAACAAAATTGATAGACTGCTAGCAAGACTAAATAAAGAAGAAAAGAGAGAAGAATCAAATAGATGCAATAAAAAATAATAAAGGGAATATCACCACCAATCCCACAGAAATACAAACTACCATCAGAGAATACTATAAACACTTCTACACAAATAAACTAGAAAATCTAGAAGAAATGAATAAATTCCTGGACACATACACCCTCCCAAGACTAAACCAGGAAGAAGTTACATCCCTGAATAGACCAATAACAGGCTCTGAAACTGAGGCAATAATAGCCTACCAACCAAAAAAATCCAGAACCAGATGGATTCACAGCTGAATTCAACCAGAGGTCCAAAGAGGAGCTGGTACCATTCCTTCTGAAACTATTCAGATCAACAGAAAAAGAGGGGATCCTTCCTAACTCATTTTATGAGGCTAACATCATCCTGATACCAAAGCCTGGCACTGACACAACAAAAAAAGAGAACTTTAGACCAATATCCCTGATGAACATCCATGCAAAAATCCTCAATAAAATACTGGCAAACCGAATCCAGCAGCACATCAAAAAGCTTATCCACCATAATCAAGTTGACTTCATCCCTGGGAGGCGAGGCTGGTTCAATATATGCAAATCAATAAACATTATCGATCACAAACAGAACCAAAGACAAAAACCACATGATTATCTCAATAGATGCACAAAGGCCTTCAACAAAATTCAACAGCCCTTCATGCTAAAAACTCTCAACAAACTAGGTATTGATGGGACGTATCTCAAAATAATAAGCTATTTATGACAAACCCACAGTCAATATCATACTGAATGGGCAAAAACTGAAAGCATTTCCCTTGAAAATTGGCACAAGACAGGGATGCCCTCTCTCACCACTCCTATTCAACATAGTGTTAGAAGTTCTGGCCAGGGCAATCAGGCAAGAGAAAGAAATCAAGGGTATTCAATTAGGAAAAGAGGAAGTCAAATTGTCCCTGTTTGCAGATGACATGATTGTATATTAGAAAACCCCATCATCTCAGCCCAAAATCTCCTTAAGCTGATAAGCAACTTCAGCAAAGTCTCAGGATACAAAATCAATGTGCAGAAATCACAAGCATTCCTATACACCAATAACAGACAAATGGAGAGCCAAATCATGAGTGAATTCCCATTCACAATCACTTCAAAGAGAATAAAATACCTAGGAATCCAACTTACAAGGGATGTGAAGGACTTCTTCAAGGAGAACTACAAACCACTGCTCAATGAAATAAAAGAGAGAGGACACAAACAAATGGAAGAACATTCCATGCTCATGGATAAGAAGAATCAACATTGTGAAAATGGCCACACTGCCCAAGGTAATTTATAGATTCAATGCCATCCCTTATCAAGCTACCAATGACTTTCTTCACAGAATTGGAAAAAACTACTTTAAAGTTCATATGGAACCAAAAAAGAGCCCACATTGCCAAGACAATCCTAAGCCAAAAGAACAAAGCTGGAGGCATCACACTACCTGACTTCAAACTATACCACAAGGCTACAGTAACCAAAACAGCTGGGTACTGGTACCAAAACAGATATATAGTCCAATGGAACAGAACAGAGCCCTCTGAAATAGTACCACAAACACAACATCTCTAATTCAGTCTCTCTAGATCAGAGGGTCATAAGGACCTTTAAGGCCCGTTACACATGGTACTCTATGGAAAGGATTGTTGACACTACCAAGGAGAACCGTGATAGAACATCAAGAAAGTCTGGAAGGATTACACCATTAATGATTCCACTGGTATTACAGAAAAATCTGTTAAAGCCATCAAGCCCCAAATAATAAGTTCCTACTGGAGAAAACCCTGTCCAGATGTTGTGCATGACTTCACAGGATTTACAACAGAGCCAAACAAGGAAATCATGAAAGAGATTGTGAATATGACTTCGATCATGGAGAAATTTAAGCACCAGTAGATGCCACTCCAGAGCAACTAACAGAAGATGACTTAGAGATGAGTGCTTCAGAACCAGGGCCAGGCAATAAGGAAGAAGACGCAAAAGTAGCTGCGTCAGAAAATAAATTGACATTAGACCATCTGGAAGAAGGGTTTTGATTCTTCAAGACTGCTTTTGACTTCTTTTCTGACATTGGACCCTTCTATGATACAGGCACCGAAACTAAAGCAAATGGTGGAAGAAGGATTGGTACCACATAGAAACACTTCTGGAAAAATGCAAAAGCAAAAAAAAAAAAAAAACCCGAAATTACAATGTAGTTTTGCAAAGTTACACCAAGTATGCATGTGTCTCCTACCTCTCCTTCCAACTCCTCCACCTTTCTGCCTCTGCCATCCCTGAGACAGCAAGACCAATCTGTCCTCTTCTTCTTTCTCCTCAACCTACTCAACATAGTTGACAAGGATGAAGACCATTATGATGATCCATTTCCACTTCAAGAACAGTAAATATATTTTCTCTTCTGTATTCTCCTGCTCACTTTAAGAATATAGTATATGATGTACACATAAAATATGTGTTAACAGTTTGTGGTACCAGTAATGTTTCTGGTTAACAGTAAGCTACTAATAGCTAAGTTTTTTGGGAAATCAAACTTGTATGAAGACTTTTGACTCCATTGATGTCAGCACCTCTAACCCCCACATTTTCAATAGTTAACTGTGTTATTGCAATGTCAGTTTGTAATTCTACGTTTTGTTTTCTACATAATTTAAGAGACTAATGCATTTTTAAAAACAATTATTAGTTTACATTTTTGGACACAATGCACAAAAGATGCATTTTTTAACTTCAATAGCTGACAGCAGTAGGGATGGAGCAGTAAATGAGCAGAACTTTTGTGTTATTGAAGCTATTAAGACTGATATAAATTCACATTATAGTATTATAACTTTAGGATGTTAAATGTAATATTCACAGTAACTGCAAAGAAAATAGTTATGGAATTCATACAAAAGGAGATAAAGAAATTGAAATGTTTCACTATTTAAAAAATTAAATATAAGAGACAATGCAGAAAAAAGACAAAAGAAGTTATAAGGCATATAAAAAAATAAAAAACGACCGAAGTCCCTCCTTATCAGTAATTACTTTAAATTTAAGCGGGTAACATATTTCACTCAAAAGACAGTTTGGCAGAATAGATTTTTTAAAATGATCTAACCATATGCTGTGTATAAGAGACTCACTTTAGAATCCAAAGACATAAATAGGTTGAAAGTGAAAAGATATTTCATGCACATAGCAACCAAGAGCAGGGATGGTAATATCAGACAAAATAGACTTTAAAAGAATCATGAGACAAAGGTATTATTATTAATAAGAGATTCAATACAGTAAAACATAACATAATAAACATTTACATACCTAATAACAGCTAATCAAAACATATGAAGCAAAAGGTGGCTGAACTGTATGGAGAAATAGATATTTCTACAATGATAGAGACTTCAATATCTCACTCTCAATAATGGACAGAACAACCAGACATAAGGAAATAGAGGACTTGAACAACACAATAAATCAACTAGACCTAATAGATATATAGGACACTTTACCAACAAGAGAATATATGTTTTTCTCAAGTACACATGGAACATTCTCCTGGATAGACTAGAGCTTAGGCCACAAAGTCTCAACTGATTTTTAAAAGTATCATACAAATAATCTTCTCCAATCACAACAGGGTGAAGTTAGAGCTCAAAAACAGAAGTGAAATTGGAAAATTCAAATTCTCTAGAAACATAAAACTTACCAAGGCTGCATCACACACACACTCAAAAATCTGAATAGACCTTATGACTTGTAAGGAGATTAAACCACCAATTGAAAACCTCCCAGTAAAGAAAAGCTCTGGACCTGATGGTTTCACAGGTAAACTCCAAACATTTAAAGAATAATTAACACCAATTCTTCTCAAACTTCTATCAGACATTTGAAGAGAAGGGAACATTTCCTAACTCATTCTGTGAAGCCGGTATTGGCCTGATATCAGCAGGACAGTTCTCTGGGTGGCCTTGGACTGACACAGTTCTCCCTTCTTTCTTACTTGTAGTTCAATAATAACTATAGAATGTGCTGAGAGTGTAATATTCTGAGACAGGGAGGAACCAGTCAGAAAAGCCCAGGTCCTGATCCAGTCCCCACCTCCAGAGACAAGACGTCCTTCAACACTTTCACTTAGCATGTCACGTCACCCCAGTATGTCATGTCACCCCAAGGAAATCGAACCCAGGGTGGGGTACATTCCAGGTTGCCTCAGCTGCAGTACAAAAGGAGCACACACAGGTGAGACTCCATGCACCCTGAGCAGCTTTTCTGAACTTTGGAAGACCAGATCATAATGAATGTGAGGCTTTTGTTGTCCCTTGCTGCTTTTCTGTAAGTAACAAGCCCACTTCATGTAATTTGTTATATGTGTGTGTTCTGTCTCATAAGACTCAGACAACCTGGTAACTAGTGCAGTGAATCTGCTTCACAATGCCAAAGCCAGAGAAAGACACAAGAAACATGCAGACCAATCTCCCTCAATAACTTTGATGCAAAAATTCAACAAAATACTATTAGCACACAGAATTAAGAAGCATTTTTACATGAGTATGTGCCATGTCTGTATTAATCCATTCTCACATTGCTATAAAAACCAGGAAAAGTTTCATGAGATTAGATGTGGCAATGATTTTTTGGATGTGGCACCAGAGGCATGGGTAACAACAACAAAAAAGACCAGTTGGATTTCACAAAAAGTAGGTTTCTGTGCCTCAAAGGACACTATTAAGAAAGTGAAAAGTCAACCTATGGAATGAGAGAAAATATTTGCAAATTATGTGTCTAATAAGGGAGTGATATCCAGAATACACAGAGAACCACTGAAACTCAACATTCCAGTTCAAAAATGGACAAAGATCTTAAATAGATATTTCTCTAAAGTAGATATACAAATGACCAATAAGCACATAAAGACAAGTTCAACTAATAATAGGGAACTGCAAATTAAAACCACAGTAAGATACCATCTCACATCCACTAGGATGACTGTTACCAAAAAAAGAGAAAATAAATGTTGGTGAAGATGTGGAGAATTGTAACCCTTGTGCACCATTGGTGCAATATAAAATAGTACCACTGCTATGGAAAACAGCATGGCAGTTCCTCAGAAAACTTAGCAGATTTATCATATGATCCAGCAATTCCACTTCTGGGTACACACACAGAAGGATTGAAAGCAGGGATTTGGACAGATATTTGTATACCCACACTCACGGCAGCATTATATATAATGGCCAAAAGGTGGAAGTAACCCAAGAGTTCACTGATGGATGAACGGATAACAAAATGTGGTATATTCATATATACAATCGAATATTACTGAGCCGCAAACAGGAAGGAAATTTTGACAGACGCTACAACATGGATGAAACTTGAGGACATTAAGTCTAATAAGTGAGTCACAAAAGGACAAATACTATGATTCCACTTGTACGAGATACCTAGAGTAGTCAGTTTCACAGAGGCAAAGAATGGTGGTTGCCAGGGGCTAGGGAGAGGGGAGCAAGTTATTTAATCAGTATAGTTTCAGTTTTATAAGATGAAGAGTTCTGGAGATGGATGTCGATGAGGGCTGCATAATAACATGAATTTAGTATCACTGAACCGTACAGTTAAAAATTTGAGGGGGGGCGGAGCAAGATGGCCGAATAGGAACAGCTCCAGTCTCCAACTCCCAGCGCGAGCGACACAGAAGACCGTTGATTTCTGCATTTTCAACTGAGGTACTAGGGTCATCTCACTAGGGAGTGCCAGATAATTGGTGCTGGTCAGCTGCTGCAGCCCAACCAGCAAGAGCTGAAGCAGGGCGAGGCATCGCCTCACCTGGGAAGCACAAGGGGGAAGGGAATCCCTTTTCCTAGCCAGGGGAACTGAGACACACAACACCTGGAAAATCGGGTAACTCCCACCCCAATAACGTGCTTTAAACAAACGGGCACACCAGGAGAATATATCCC
>NW_012115932.1:1171407-1184853 GCF_000951035.1 Colobus angolensis palliatus
AACATGGCACAAGTATACATATGTAACAAACCTGCACGTTATGCACATGTACCCTAGAACTTAAAGTATAATAAAAAAAAAATTGAGATGGTAGATTTTATGCATATTTTACCACAATAACAACAATGGAAAAAATCCATCATGACCACAGACCTGAGGGAACTTAGGGAGTTATAGGAGGGATAAAATATGCACACATTGTATTAGAATGTGAAGGAGAATATGGTGAATCTAATAATCCCTAGCATTTATTGTGCTTTCTCCATGCCACCCATCAGAAAACGAGCTTTAAACACTTTAAACCTCACAAAAACTTGTAGAATATAAGAACTATTATTTATTCCCATTTTACCGATGAAGATACTGAGGCACAAGGCTCACAGCTGATGAAGAATGAAGCTAGGATCCAAAGTCTAGTGAGTTTGGATCCAGGTCCAAGCTCTTCACCACTAAAGTATGTAACAACATGTACAGTAACTCTATCCTATGGGATCCTAACAGGGCCACATCAAATATTTTGGAAGACCAAAGGAAAGAGAAAGATATTCCAGCAGGATAAGATTGACAGGGTGAGGCCTATCTCAGGGTGGTCTTGATGGAAGAGGTTTCATTTGAAAATAAACTTTAAAAAATGAGAATTTTAACTCATGGACATGGAAGGAGAAGCATGAGAGCACCAAGAGAAGTAATCTACCAACAACACATGGTGGCCCTGATCAACACGCAGTCTAGATTAGGTTAAACACATTTCTGCCCCAAGCCCCACACTTCACTAGGCCCTAAAGGTCACAATAAGTTTATCAAAGAACAGTGGGCATCACTGTCACTCAGCATCTAATGCTCAGTGCTGGTTTAGTGCAATCTGTAATCCTAAACATCTACTCGTGACACACCATTCAGGCCCCCATGAAATCTTTTTAGTATCTCGCGTACATCCCTGAGACAAAATGCTACTGCATCCAAGCACAGCAAACGTCTGTGGATTGTGCCACCACCAATATCAGGCATGAGCACTCCCTGGAACTGTGGAGAAGGATGAGCTGTGGAGGCACTTGGGTAAGAGAAAAGACAAAGACAATCATATAAAGGAGAACTGAAAAAAAAATCAACTTTCAACTTGAGGAATTTATTTAAAAGACTGTTAGGGCAAGCCCATGGAAACGGCATTAACTTTTAGCTGAAAATCTGGGGGTGTTTTTTCTACCACATACAGCATGTAGTTTAAATTTGTTACTAGGAAACATAGTTATAACTGTGCCTAGAATTATGTCAATTTTTAGAAAAAGATTAAAATATTTTATGGATCTGCTAAAAGAGAACATTTGATGAAACATCAGATTTCACACTGAAACCACTTTCACATACTCAAAGGACTGTTGACAAAATGCCATTAAAGTAGATTTAGTTTGGAAAAGTAAAAGATGCATTAAATAAGTAAAAACAGGATCCTCAAAGAGTAAAATTGTGGGAAAAAATTTTAAAAAAGAAATAAAAGGAATGAAATTATCATCTTGGGAGAAAATAAAAATAATTTTGAATAAGCACCATCTATAGTTATTTGGTATGAACTATTTTTTACTATTACCACAAAAAAAAAGGAATCTACGCTTGGCTTGTCTAATTTACTTTAACAACTGAAGTATTACAGGTTTTAGAAACTGCTTTTCCCAAATGAAAATGCATGTGAAATATACAACAAAAATGGCATTCCAATGAAATATAAAGAAGCTGAAACAATAAAACAAAAATGTTTGACATGACTATGAAAGAGAAGATTCACATGCAAGTACTCCCAAACTAACTTGTTTATGAACCATTTTTTGACCATTACAGGTCAGGGTATAATCTTGATTGAAGGAGGTCAGAACAAATTGAGGAAAATACTGCTTTTAAGAAGGTTTCCTTATAATATCTGAGAACTGAAAAATCTGAAAGAACAGTTCAAGAAATACTGTATGATCTAGATATTGCTTTAAGAGACAGGGAAAATTGTAATGTAAGGAATATTTATACAATAAGGTGAAGATAATTTGTAATTTTCTGTGATACTGTTTTCAGTAAGTCTCAGTAATTATCAATAGGTTCTTGGAAACTACAAGTTTAAGTGAAACTACACAAAAGCCGTTTTTTTGTCCTCATCAACATTATAACAAAATGCTGTAGAACCAATGACAACATTCGAGGACCTGTATGTTTTACCTAAAGCTGCAGTTTCCAAGAACTTCTCCACAATGTTAATTGAGGGCTTTCTGTACATGTGGCCTTATTACAGGTGAATGTAGTAGGTAAAATGAATACTTAAATGTGACTATTTAGCCTACCACAAGCCTTTTAGATTCAGAAATGAACCTAAATGTTGCTTGACAATTCCAGGTGCAACTCCTTATCAGAGCAGTTTCTCCAAATCAAAGTTGATTTGGAAAATAAATGCATAGAATCATGTAAATTACAAGTGTCTTTATTAAAACATCACTGACACAAATAGAACACACAGAAATATGCAATAATTAAATTCAGTGATCTTTGATATTTTTGCCAGCTTCTAGTCATAAAAACCATGACTTTAAATATACCTTATTTTGTGTTATAATGGTCTATTTTGTCAAGTTAGGAAGACAGAGCATCTTTTAAACACTTTATTAGTGCAATATGGAACTTTTATTTGGAGACATATGGTATGTGGTACTTCTGCCCCAGACCCTAGAAACTTTGGGAGGGGGCTGGCTCTCAACCTGCATTCAGCACCCCTAAAAAGAATAAAGCCCACAGTGGGAAAGGGATAAAGACATATGTTTCCCCTCTATGCAAGGAGAAGAGTAAGCAGCCCCCAAAGCCAGTTCACTTCCCCTATGGTTTGATTTACTCTAATTTTCTCCATCTGGGCTCCTTTCTGGGCTGAGTCCAGCGGGATGACAGATACATCACTGTCTGGCTAGCCCACAGCTTCCGGCAGAACAGGGATAGGGGAGGGCTTCCCTGGGAAAATACGCTGTGAGATGCTATCCAGGTGAAAAATATGCAGCCCCCAAACTCCACCTTCATTAGCCAGAATAAAACCCAGGGATTTCTGCCTTCTGGAGTTTCAGACTGACAGGAAAAGAGGAAATCAAAGAGTCCCTGGTTGGAACTTTTCTAATAGGCTTTCTGGCAAGAAGCCAAACCCAGGAATGAGCTGGAGAAAGTAAACTGGGTTAAACTGTAATGGGCATGGGGCTGACTCTAGGCAGGGCAGCCTGGGTGCAGCCTGTCTACTAGCTACCACATATTCTCACGTCATATCACTCCGCCCATCCCTGAGGAGCAAATATCATCCCAATTTCATACACAAGGACTCGGACTCAGAACACAATAGAGGTCAAGCAACCACACTGCCCCCTCCCCTCCCCCCACCATCTCTCCCATTTCCGCTCCTCACCTCCCCCTCTTCACAGACCAAGGCCTTCTATCATCCTTATAATGCCTTTTCCTCCTGGAAGCCTGGGTTCCAGTTGATCTGTGAAATATTCTCTAAGCACCTGTCTTTGACCTTCTTACCTCGTATCAAAATTATAATTCAATGTTAATTGTGTGATCATGTAATGAACACAGTCTAGGAGTATAGGGACTGCCTGTCTTGCTCACCATCATAGTGCCAGTGCCGTTCACAGCGGGTGACATATAAATGCTCCATTTATGTCATCTAAATGAATCCATATATCCCTATCTCCTTCCCCCAAAAAACAAAAAAGAACCTTCCTTAAAACAGCAACTGGCATAAGAGAGGAAAGGGCTAATTGGCACTGACTGTAAGTATTATGAGTACACTATATTGGGCTGCAGAAAACAGGACTATGAAGGTAGGGTTGAGGCAGGAGGGACATGGACAAACACAGAAAGGGACAGAGTCAGGGCTGAGCACAAGGTTTCATGGTGTTAATTTTCTGTTTTGGAACCATTCTCAACTAAGAATGCAGGCAGAAGAGAGTAACTGGTTAAGATCTGGGTTGTTGAAAACCCAGCTCTGCCAGGAACTAGCAAGTTCTTAATCTTTGAGCATCTTTTTCCTTATCTGCAAAATAATAGTGACAGTGATAATACCCGCTTCTTGGGTTGTTACAAGGAATGAATGATAGTATGTACGAATTGCCTTGGCGCGGTGCCCGGCACACCATCTGTGATCAATAACTGGTGCTGATAGACAGAAAAGGGTTCGGTCAGCTGAAAGCACTTGTTCTTACCCTCTGCAGCCAGGTGTCACTGCCACGTTTCCTCCTTTCCAACTCGGGTTTCCATTCAGGATTCCCCAGGGAAGGTGGAAGTGTATCTTGGAAGATCTTGATCACCCCTAATCCCCATTCAGTCCAAAGCTATTTCCAACAGATTCAGGAATCAAAAAGCCTAAATGAGGAAGAAACACCAGCTGGAGGGGACAATGGCAGAGCCCAGGAAGCCCAGAGGTGGGAAAGGGTCACACCTGAGACCAGTGGGGAGAATATCAAGTTCCCCATCTCAGCCCCTCCTTGGCAAACTCTTTTAGCTCTTAGGAACCCAGAGTTCACTCTCAGGACCTGAAGCCTGAGGCCAGGAGTCTCTGGACAGGTCTTCTATGTGTGCATCTCCCTCCCCAGAAGAGGGAAGACGAGCCTGTGGGAGGCCTTTACTGCCTGGGGTTGACTGGTTACTAAAACTGGACTCACCTGTGACATGAGGGATCTCCCAAACCTCAGCCCAGACCTGGATGCTTCTCTGTCCTTTCTCCTCCCTTGCAGAGGAGGATGTATAGGCAAATATATATATATATATACACACACACACACACACACACACACACACATAGCACTGGGAGTCACGAAACTCACATCTCATTCCAGCTTTTCTTTTTCTCCATCTTTATAATGGGCATAGTACCCCAGATGATCTCTAAGAACTCTTCCTGCCCTGGCAGTTTGAGATCTTCTGCACTGGAACCATGGACGGGAACCACAGCTGCCTTGGGGGAGATGGCAAGGGAAGGGGAACCCAAAACCCTAAAAGGAAAGTTCTAACCTTAGGAGATCCATAAGCTCTCGCAAACTACAGGCACATATATATGTGTTTTGCCTTCTTCAGAAAACAGTGAGTTGTAGACAGCCTCAGATTCTCAAACTTCTGCTCTAAACTGGCAACATTTAAAGAGTCTATATGGTAACTTTGGGGAACCCAGTACTCTCCTACTGTCTTGGTGAAAATGAGAGAGGATGCAGCCCTGTTTCCTAATGCTGATGTAACAAATTACCACTAACTTAACAGCAACACAAACATATTATGGACACCAAAAGACATGTCTCTTAGTCACCTGATGAGAATCAATGTGTCGGCAAAGCTGGTTCTTTCTGGAGCACCAGGGAACATTTGCTTCTCACTGTTTCTTGCTTCTAGAGGCTGTTGGCTCTTGACTGCATCACTTCCATCCCCGCTTCCATCCTCACATAACCTTCCCTGCTAACTCCGACCCACCTGCCTTCCACTTATAAGGACCCTTGTGATTACATTGGGTCCACCTGGAGAATCCGGGGTATGCTCCCTGTCTCAGGATTTTTAACTTAATCACATCTACAAAATCTCTTTTACAATGTAAAGTAACAAATTTACAGGTTTCAGGGATCAAGACATGTGTGGGGAATGTGAATATTCAGCCTACCAGAAGCCTTTTGAATAGTCATATCCTTTAACCCAGCAATTCCACTTGCAGAGTTTATCCTACAGGCTAAACTGTATAAAGAAGTAATGTCCACACAACAGAATTTATAATATTTAAACCTGGAAACAAGCCGTTCTAATGATAATCAGTAGAAACATAATGAAATAAGCTAGGAATATTCATACATTAGCGTATTCCAAAAAGATGCAGTATTCTAAACATAAGTATATTCATATGTATAATATGAAAAAGTCTCTTAGTCAGTTGCTAGGAGAAAAGCAACCTGAAATAAAAGCTGTATAATGTGACTCTGTGTTGTGGTATGTATATGTAATTTCTGGATGAATACCACAGAATCTGTTAATAGTGGTGACTACTTCTTGTGTGTAGGATAGCCAGGGTACTTTTATCCTTCATTTTACACCCTTCTGAACTGCACTTTATGTATTTTTTTAACCAATTATAACATACGATTTTAAAATTTTATGATTTGGCTGGGTGCCGTGGCTCATGCCTGTAATCCCAGCACTTTGGGAGGCTGAGGTGGGCATATTACTTGAGGCCAGGAGTTGGAGACCAGCCTGGCCAACATGACAAAACACGTCTCTACGAGAAATGCAAAAATTATCCGGGCGTGGTGGCACGTGCCTATAAACCCAGCTCGTAGGGAGGTTGAAGCAGAAGAATCATTTGAACCTGGGAGGCAGAGGTTGCGGTGAGCCAAGATTGCGCCACTGCACTCCAGCCTGGGCCACAGAGGGAAACTGTGTCTCAATAAATAAGTAAATAAATAAAAAAGTCTTGCCGAATTTCTTTTGGTCATTCTGAGAGCTGGAAATGTTCCGTATCTTATATGAATGGTAGTTACAAGGGTGTATGCATACATGAAAACCCACTATCTTCACACTTAACATTTGTGCAGCATTCTCTGTGAAGTTCTGCCTTAATAAAAAATGTACATTCAAAAATATAGGATGTTTTCCCCTCTTTGGCCAAAAGTCAAGGGTTATTGACCTGTATCCTTCTGAAATTCAGTGCAAAAGTGGTGTGTGCCTCTTTCTGGGCAAGTGTTGACCCCTTTTGTCGGATTCTTAAAGGAATTTGGAGCTCCTAAAAAGTTAAAAATTACCAATGAAGGCCTTACCTAAAATAAAGACCACTTACTCCTGGTTCTGTTGGGGTTTGACTGAAGGTCAGACTGCTCTGTCAGAACAGGATTTCCAGAAATGCAGGCCTTGAGATAGGTAGGCACCAACGTATTTAATGGGCTGGCTACAGAACAAACAGCTACATTTTTCTTTGGGGAGCAATATGCAGATAATTATCACCATTTAAGCTTTAGTGCATCTGTTTAAAAAGGTGTGGCTTTTTATTGGCCCAGCGCCTTTGTGTGCTGCCAATCCCGAGGTGGGCGGCTGTGTCCACACCCTGGTGGGTGGAGCTCTTCCCAGCCCTGCAGGCCTTTGCCCATCAGGACATCTGGCCTCGCACTGGCTGGGCGGAGGTCCTTGGTAGTAGAGGGGCAACTTAATCCTCTGCCTCACCTGACAAGCCTGAAGAAAGCTTAATCCATGCTCTGGATTCCTCTGGGGTCCCTTATCCAGGCCTGGCCCGCAAACCAGAATTTCCAGTGTGACTGTGTTGTCAGAGAGTTAATGAGCAGCTGAGGAGGATGTGGCTGTCGCTGCTGTAGACTTGCCCAAGAGGGCAGGACAAAAGAACGCCAGGTCCTTAGTCTCTCTGCTTGGAACGAGGCAGGTGGGTAGGGCACATCTCAGGAAGTGGAGGCCAGACATGAGATTGGAGGCCTCAAGGGAAGGGAATCCGGAAACTGAAACCCTAACCCCATATATCGAGTTTATATGGATAGATACCAGCCCCTGTGCTACATAAATGTTTTACATAAAAGAATGGGCTCTGAAGCCAGGCTCAGCCAATTTGTAGCTGTGTGGTCCCTGGCAAGTTGCATATCTTCTCTCTGTGTTAGGATCCTCCTCCATAATATTCGTAAGAGTAGTACTACCCCCCAATATCCAGTTTAACTTCTAAGCCGGCCCCTGCCTAGCCCTCCGATTCTTTTTAAAGATTGAAATATAATCCACTTACCATGAAATTTATCCTTTTAAAGTGTACAATTCAGTGGTTTTTAGTATCTTCACAAAGTTGTGCAACAATTTCCACTAATTCCAGAACATTTTTTATTTCATTTTATTTTGAGACGGAGTATCCCACTGTCACCCAGGCTGGAGTGCAATGGTGTGATCTCAGCTCACTGCCACCTCTGCCTCCCGGGTTCAAGCGATTCCCCTGCCTCAGCCTCCCAAGTAGCTGGGATTATAGGCACCCGCCACCATGCCTGGTTAATTTTTTGTATTTTTAGTACAGACAGGGTTTCACTATGTTGGCCAGGCTGGTCTTGAACTCCTGACCTCGTGATCCGCCCGCCTCGGCCTCCCAAAGTGCTGGGATTACAGGCTTGAGCCACCACGTCCAGCCCAGAACAGTTTTATCATTCCAAAACCAAGGGTGCCCCCTAGCAGTCACTCTCCATTCTCCACTCCCCTCAGCCCCTGGGGTCATTCATTTACTTTTTGCCTTTGTTGATTTTCCTTTTCTGGAGATTTCATAGAAATGAAATCATATACGTGGCCTTCTGTGTCTCGTGTCTTCCACTTAGCATAGTGCTTTCAAGGCTCGTACATGTTGTCTCCCATGTGCATCTCGCTACTTCATTGCTTTCTGTGGCTGCCATGGTATGGATATGCCACATTTTGTTTATTCCTTCATCAGTTAATAGATTTTTGGGATGTTCCCATTTTTTGGTTCTTATGAATAATGCTGCTATGAACCAACAATCAGGTCCAAGTTTTTGTGTGGACATAGGTTTTCATTCGTTTAAGTATATAGTCGGGTTGGATAATTTTATCTTATACTATTCTCCCCTTCTGCATCATAAGGACCTTCTTTTTGTCCCTCAAGCAAACCAAGCTTACTCCCACCTCAGGGCCTTTGGCCTAGCTGTCCCTTCTGTCTGGAAGGCTATTCCCCCAGATTGCTGCATACAGTTCACTCCTTATCAGTCAGATCTCAGTTTAAATATCGGGGCCTCAGTGAGTCCTTCCCAGACCATTTTATTCATTCTCTCACCCTTACCCTATTTTATTTTCTCTATATACATTATTACACTCTGATCTGTTTTTTTATTTCTTTACTTGTGTCACATCTACCGCTTCTATTAATAGAACTGAGCTCCACGAGAGCAGGTGTCTTGTCTATTATGACATTAGCTATACCCGGCTGCTAGAACAGCGCATGGCATGTAGTAAGCATGTATTAAACATTAGCTGTTATTCATACCTCACAGCACACTTAGAAAGTAGGTACCATTATTATGCACGTGTTACAAATGAAGAAACTGAGACTCAAAGGAATTAAGTGACTTGGCCGAAATTATGCAAGTGGGAAGTGTCACAGCCTGGGTTTGGTGCCAGGACTGTCTGGCTCAAAAGCTGGTACTCCTTGCACGATGCTGTACTGCTTATTTCAGCTCTTTCTTCCAGACCCATCTAGCCTCACAAATTGTCAATTCCAACAAGGATTCCTTTGGGCTTAGGAGACAGGGAGAAGAAACAGAAATGTGGATACTGTCTGATCTGGTAGCACCAAGAGGCCTGGCCCTGGAGCTGGTGGGGGAGGGAGGATAGGAGCTCTCACCTCCTGAGAGCTTTGACTGGAAAACAGGCCTCCCCAGAGCTGCAAGCCAAGGCCTGGTCTCCCTCCAGCAAGGCCCTGTGAGCCCCAGCAGGCAGCAGGCGCTCTCAAACAGCAGGCCTCCAGTACCATGTATATTCAGGTGGACTTCCTTTTATGCAAAACTCCAACAGGCATACTGATAACTAACTTCATGCGTGGTGCTGTTCTAAATACTTTTCATGTATTAACTCACTGGTTCCCCAAATTAGCATCATGAGGTATGTATCATATTACCTCGTGTAACTGGTGAGGAGACTGAGGCCCAGGATGGTTAAGCAAACTGCTCAGGGTCACAAGGCTAAAGAATGGTGGAGACAAGATACAAACTCAGGTTATCTGACTTGAGGTTCCTTCTTTTACTTGCCACTCTACCCTGCATCTCGGCAATGGATTTGAGAATAAGTCTTCATTTACAAAAGTATTTACCACTGGATAGCTATGTGACCTAAGCTCTAAACCCAAAGCTTTCTGGCCCTTAATTGCCTTATGTGCATAAATGGACAAGAATCAGCTTCTCTTCCATGTGTGTTCTTTAGAAAAAGATGCTAATATGTATTATGGCGGGGGGCAGGGTTAAGCTAAATTAGGTGGAACTCTTTGCAGCAGGATTTATCAGTGCCTTTAATATGCTAATGTACAATAGGCCTCTTCAAGAGAGGGGTTGAGGACGTAGCATCTCTCAAACTTTATTGAACACAGAATAATGTGGAATAGTATTCCATGGAACATAGATTGGTAAACAGTCATTTTAAAAGCTTATTTGGGCTAGGCACAGTGGTTAATGCCTGTAATCTCAGCACTTTGGGAGGCTGAGACAGGAAGATCACTTGTGCCTGGGAGTTCAACACTAGCCTGGGCAACATAGCAAGACCCTGTCTCTTCAAAAAATTAATTAAAAAAAAAATTAGCCAGGCGTAGGGGCACTCGCCTATAGTCCCAGCTACTTGGGAGGCTGAGGCAGAAGGATCACTTGAACCCAAGAGTTAGAGGCTGTAGTGAGCTATGACTGCCCCACTCTACTCTAGCCTGGGCAATATAGCAAGACCCAGTCTAAATATTAAAATAAAAATAGCTTGTTTGCAGGAAAAAAGTCATTTTTCCTGAAATCAGACAGAATTCTCTTCCTTTGCCCTATTTTCACCTGCTAGGAAAAGAGGAACTTATAAACAGTCATCCACTCCTTCAAGTCTGCAGGGGACTTTTGGTTAGCATGGAGATAAGGAAAGGGAACTCATTTGCTGAACACCTACTGTATACCAGCTCTGTGATCATGGCTTAGATTGTTTTTCATGATTCTCAAAACAGCCCTTTGAAGCAGGCTTTATTTGAAGAAGGTGGGATAATGTTGCAGCTGAAAATGTAGGCTTTGGAGTCTGATAAACATGAGTTTGCATCTTAGCTATGTTACTTGATAGCTATAGCTGTGTGAACCTGGGCAAGCCGCTTAACTGTTCTACGCTTCAGTTTTCTCCTTGGCAAAGTGGATAATACAATGTCTACCTAATTTGGTTATCATGAGGCTTTGCAGATATAATGCACGAGAGGCACTTACTTAGCATCTGCACATAGTAAGTATACAGTAAGAAGTCACTTCATTATTAGCATTATCCTCATCATTATTCGTGTTTTACAGATCATACAGCAGAGACCCAGAAAGGGTAAGTAACTTGCCTAACGCCACACAGCTATTGTGTGTGGCTGAATTGAGATCCATACAGAACCCCAAACCTGCTCTTTCTCTCCAGGATCCCTAAAGGAGGCTAAGCCCATTTTATTTGAACTTGCAAATAAAACCTCTCTTCCTCTCCACACCTCACATCACATGCCACTCGGGAGTGACTGGGAATTTCCCCTTAGAATGCAGACCCTACCACCCATGCATAAGCATTCAGACCCACTTGGTAACAGCATGCCCATGACCCAAGGCCCTGACAAATAGGCCTGGAGAGCTGAGAAGGTCCTGAGCCTATGCGCATCCCTTTATGAGCCCCTCTATACAGGGAGCATCCATGGCCAGTGCACATGTTGTATGTAGAGGAAGCCACATGGCCCCAGCTGTCGACCTGGGATCTTCCAAGTCCTAGCGTACGTGGGGGATGCCTCCGTGGCTGTCACAGGGAAGGGGCAGCAGGGAGACAACATGGAGGCCGGGGGGGGCAGGGTTCTAGGTTCTGGGCCTGAGTCAATGAAAGCAGTTGCTCTTGAAAGAAGTTTGTATGTTGTCCTTCCATGTAACTTTCTATTTGAAAAAGAGGCTTGCTCTCTACCCCCATACCACCACCAAAAAAAAAAAAGTTTTAAACACCACTGATCTAGTTCTTCATTTCCACTGTGTGTATTGGGAAGACATGCCCAGGTGGGAAGGAACTGCTGCAGGTCCCAGTGTGTTAGTGACAGAATAGAGAGTGGACCTGACATCTCCTGTCTCTTTTTATACCAGCCTGTCAAACAGCAGAGTCAGAGATGGTTGTTTTTGTTTTGTTACGGTTTTTTTGGTTTTTTTTTGAGACGGAGTCTCGCTCTGTCACCCAGTCTGGAGTGCAGTGGCGCGATCTCCACTTACTGCAAGCTCTGCCTCCCAGGTTCATGCCATTCTCCTGTGTCAGCCTCCCGAGTAGCTGGGACGACAGGTGCCTGCCCCCAGGCCCAGCTAATCTTTTCTATTTTTAGTAGAGACGGAGTTTCACCATGTTAGCCAGGATGGTCTTGATCTCCTGACCTCGTGATCCGCCCGCCTCGGCCTCACAAAGTGCTGGGATTACAGGCGTGAGCCACCGGGCCCGGTCGTTTTGTTTGTCTGTTTGCTTTTAACTGAAAGGGAAAACAGAACCTAAGTTTGTTGTTCATGTTCAAGTTGACTTTAGAATCAGTCTTCCCTCTGGCCACACTCAAAGCTCACTGTGTTCCAACCCTCCCTGTTCCCGTATACCAAATGCTGTGGGTCCACACAGGCCCAGGGGATGAGCGTTAACTACAGTCCTCCTCAATCCTCCACCAGGTTTCTGCCCTCACTGTTGCCAGGGGGAAGCAAACGGTAGGGAACAAGGAAGACAGAGTGGCAGGTGCTTTGAGAACCTGCTTGAATCCCAGCTTAACTACTTTTTCTCCATGGGAACTTGAGCAAGTCACTTTACCTCACAAAGTCTCACTGTATCAGCTGTAAACTTTGGGTAACTTTATGAAGTTACCATGAAGGTATCCTAACATGGGGTTGCTGTAAGGCTCAGAGGCAATACACATAAAGAACCTGCAACACGGAAGTTGGGCAACAAGTAATAGTTCATATCAATATTATTGTTTTAACTATAGCTGGTTTTCGACAAGATCTGAAGTTCTTATACATTCTTTAAGTGCATTAGGCTCTCTGCACACCCACATCAAGGCCAAGCAATGCTGCACTTCCACATACATGCATTGGCCTGAGCCCTGCCCTCTGCAGTAATTTGACAGTCTTCCACCTGTAGGCAGATGTTCTGATGGGAGATTCCACAGATGCAGTTGGATCAGCCTGAGAAGAAACTGGCTCTAGAATTAGTCTGCTGGGTTTCATTATGGCTCCACTATTTAATAGAAGACAAGTTTCTCAATCTCCCTGAGCCTCAGTTTTCTCATCTCTAAAATGGGAATAATAGCAGTCCCTAATTCCCAGGCTTGTTTTGAGGATTAAATGGGATAATACCCGTGAAAACCTCAGTGCCTTGACTCATCTTTAAAAAGTAGCTAAAAACTATTAACTCATGACTTGTCCTAAAGTCTGTCCTTTCTTAGAAAGAAAGAAAGCAAAGAAACAGGCCGAGTGCAGTGGCTCACGCCTGTAATCCTAGCACTTTGGGAGGCCAAGGCAGGTGGATCACTTGAGGTCAGGAATTCGAGACTAGCCTGGCCAACATGGTATAACCCTGTCTCTACTAAAAGTATAAAAATTAGCTGGGCATGGTGGCACACGCCTGTAATCCCAGCTACTCTGGAGGCTAAGGTGAGAGAATTGCTGGAGCCTGGGGATTGGAGGTTACAGTGAGCTGAGATCATGCCAC
>NW_012115932.1:1185083-1191629 GCF_000951035.1 Colobus angolensis palliatus
AAGGAAGGAAGGAAGGAAGGAAGGAAGGAAGGAAGGAAGGAAGGAAGGAAGGAAGGAAGGAGCAAAGAGAGAGATAAAAGTGCTGGGTTTGGATTCCAGTGACTTTGAGTCAAGTACTGATTCTGCCACAAATTAGCTGAGTGATGTTGGACATGACCTTGCCCCTCTCTGTATCTCAGTTTCCCTGCAATTTCAAACCAGCAGGGTTGGGTTAGGTGAGCTGCTTCAACTCTGACTCTGGAGAAGGGCTGATGAGAAGGTTATATAGCTGCCCGCTGTTGAGTCTGGATGGCCCTAGTCTTCCCATACAAAGGAGGATCAGGAAGGGGACTAATCCTCAAACCAGTGGCCTTGTCAAACCAGTGCCTTAGTTAAGGGAACTGCTGTGGGAATGCACAATCCCAGCTTGAAATTCTCTGTCACTGTGTGTGACCTTATGAAAGTCACTTCACCTCTCTGAGCCTCAGTTCCTTCGTCTGTAAGATGGGATTTAAAGTGGTGCCAGAGTAAAGAATTGTAAGAGCACATGAGGTAATGTCTGCTAAGTGCTTAGCACACAGAACTCAGTAGAATGTTGTGTTAGTAATCATTATTTATGCCAGTGGACCCCATCGTTGGGCATGGTGCTCTTCTTAGAAGCAGAGCAAGTACATGTGTCCATTCCAAGCCTTATTTCTGATGTCAGCAAAGCTGTTTATGAGGACAGCAGCCATCCCAGGGACACACCTGAAAAGGGGTGGGCCAGCCTCTGCATGCTGACCATCCAGATTCCATGACTCCCCATCAGCCTGAAGGAGGTGATAACCATCTGTCTTTCCCCACCCTGCCCAGAAGACCAGCTCGGCAGGGCTGGGAAGGACTTCAGACTATATCTTGCGCAGTCCTCTGACCCAGGTAGGATGTAAGGAGAAGAGGTGGCCTATCCAGATCTCACTAGACCTAGGACTGCACGGCAGCATGTGTAGTATTGAAAGGAGTATTTGGGTTTGATGCTTAGTTTCTCAACTTTCAGGCTGAGAGTCCTCACAGGACTTCAGTTTCCTCATCTGGACAAAAGGCTTAATAACAGGGTCTCTTACCAGGGTTGTTGCAAAGATTAAATGAAGGTTAAACATAATGTGGGCCACAGACGTAATGTCTGTCCTCTCTCTTCCTGCTGTAGTGCCCTTTGACCGTAGCACACTGGAAAGACTCAACACACTGATTTTTGGATTTTCTTTCTGTTGTGAAGCTGTATGGAGACGCAGACTTGGTCTGGGGTGCTATTGTGCTGAACCCCTATAACCTCGAGAGGGAAGGTACCAGGTTCACGAGGCTGAAGAAGAGACTCAGAGCCAGCAAATGAGAGTTGGGGTTTGATTGGCGGCTTACATACGGGGAAGCAAGTCCAGTGGTGGCGAGCTGGACAGGAAAACCCGCCCACTGACAACAGGCTAGGATGGATAAAGACACAACATCATCCTTACCTACAGAAAAGGTCCGCTGGTGACAGGCTGGACACGATATCCTCCTTACCTACAGTCCAGCTGCAGTGGGCTGGACAAGATAACCCAGGGGTGAAGGGCTGGCAGGAAAACCACAACCACTTGTAAACTGCACGCAGTTTATATTCCATCTTCACTTAACACCCTCCCCTTAATGACCTCCACCTGGCAACCTTCATCCAACTCAAAAGTCAGGGCTTCAGTCTTCTGTACAGCCCATATTCCATGGGACAGACCGGGGGCTCAAATGTTCCTCACAGACAAGGAACAAGTCTCCAGGTTGGCCACTCCCGGATTCCCGAGCTTGGAACACACATTCAGGTGTGTCTGTCATACAAGGTCATTGTAAGCATATGCTTAAGTTATTGCTACCAGGTGCATTTACCCTACAGGTGCCAGTCTGAAAAACCGATTGGGGCCCTGACTGCCTCTCTGTTGCTCTGTGACCCTCCACTGGTCACTTTCCCTCTCTGGCACTCAGTTTCTTCTGTTTTTTTTTTTGAGACAGAGTCTTGCACTTTCACCTGGGCTGGGGTGCAAAGGTGCGATCTTGGCTCTCTGTAACCTCCGCTTCCCGAGTTTATGCGATTCTCTTGCCTCAGCCTCCCAAGTAACTGGGATTACAGGCACACACCACCACACCCGGCTAATTTTTTGTATTTTCAGTAGAGACAGGGTTTCACTATGTTGGCCAGACTGGTCTCGAACTCCTGACCTCGTGATCTGCCCACCTCGGCCTCCCAAAGTGTCGGAATTAAAGGCGTGAGCCAACACGTCTGTCCAGTTTCTTCTATTAACAGTACTGCCCAATAGAAACTTAACATGAGCCACATATGTAATTTTAAATAGTTTAGTAGCCACTTTATAAAGAGTGAAAAGAATAAGAAAAATGATTTAATAATGTTTTTACTTAGCCCAATAATCCAAAATATTATCATTTCAACATGTAATCAATATTCAAAAATCATTAATGAGATTTTCCTTTTTTCTTCTTACTAAGTTTTTGAAATCTGAGTGGTTCTCAATCCAGCGTGATTTTGGCAATTGTCTGGGGGTGTTTGGGGCTGTCAAAACTGGGGTGGGCGTCGGGGTGCAGGGGTGTATGCATTGCTGGCATCTGGAGGGTAAAGGCCAGGGGTGCTGCTGAACATTCTGCGAGCACAGGACAGCCCCCGCCACAAAGAACAATCTGGTCCAAAATGCTAAGCGAGCCTGTTTTCTACTTACAGCACATCACGATTCAGATTAGTGGCTAATCAAGTTCTTAAAAGCCACATGCAGCTGGTAGCTACCATATTGGACGGCACAGCTCTATAACCTAAAATGTCTGAACATGCACTTGGAAAAGCAAGTTTTTAAAAACTTGGGTTTTGGTGAATTTGTTTTCCTACTCATGCCGGAATAACTGACCAAAACAGCTGTGGCTGGGTCACCAGTCGCTGGCTGGCTAAGGGCAGAACCCATCTGTCCCTATCTGGTTAGACCCTTCTTAAGCCACTTGCCCTCCCCAGCGAGACTGAGCCTGGAACAGACAGTGAACCCTGTTGTTCTTTTCTGGGGAGACAATGCTGCAGGCCCTGCTACCTGCCTGACAGGGCCATTGTGGCTGGAGGAGAAAAGGGCTTTGTCAGGACAGCAGCCGAGGAGCCTGCAATTCAATGGGGCCCTTTATGTCTGTATTGGCGAGATGCTCTGATGCCAGCCCTGTTGAGGCCCAGCCCCCTTCTAGAACAGATGGGGAGCCTGAGGCCCAGTGAGGGTGTGGAAGTCCCTGCAGTGGATCCTGGCCTCCTTCACTTCGTGCCACTGCCCTAAAACATGAGATTCCCCTGACTCTGAAAAGGCCCGTCTCGAAACACAGGATAAGCTCAATATTGCGCTTAACCCCTGACAAGGAAGCCCCTGCCCTGACCGTAAAATTTAGAGGTTCCACAAATCACAAACATACACAAAAATAAATGTATTAAAGAACATATATGTGCATCTGTCTTTCAGGATCTGGGCTCAGTTCTGGCAACTACAATCCGAAACATCCTCTCTTGTGATTTAAAAAGTCAGGCCACCAAGAGACGCCACTATTTAAAGTGTTCTCAACATACACACGTACGCGCTCACACGCACAATATAACTAAGCGAGGTGATCGATGTATTAATTAGCTTAATTGCCGTATCATTTCATGACATACACCTATATCAAATCATTACATTGTGCATCTTAAATACATATATTTTTCATTTGTCAGTCATACTTCAATAAAGCAAGGAAGAAAAGAGATAGGATAGGACCAGAGGGAAAAACTCCACATGTCTCACCTTATGTCCTTGGAACAAAAGCAATTAAGTGTGAATGCAGTGAGGGTTTGAGGGCTGTACCACGCCGGGTTCAGTGCTGACTGTTTTATAGCACAAGGAGGAGCTGAACAGCAGAAATGCTTAGGGAAGAGAAAGAGAAGTTGAATTCTCTTGTCACATTCTCCCTTGCAGGTAGCATGGATGCATATATTTTTTCATCATGAAGTATCACTTCCGAATAGGGCCAGTCATCCAGTGTCTTGCTGCTCTCTGTTCAAATTCATACAGTCTTGGAGGTGTTCACCTCTACTTGAACGGTGGTACCACACACCTCCTAAGTTACAGGCAGGCCTGGGCGCACTCACCCGCAGACTTAGATATATTCGTTGGCAACGGCTATGACTTCCCTTAACTAAAGAAAAGAAAATCAAGCTTTTAAGGAATTAAATTTTAAGTTAGTTTTATTCAGAAGTCTTACTGAGGGCCTGTAATCCCAGCACTTTGGGAGGCTGAGGCGGGTGGATCATCTGAGGTCAGGAGTTTGAGATCAGCCTGGCTAACGTGGTGAAACCCCATCTCTACTAAAAATACAAAAATTAGTGGTTGTGGTGGTGGGTGCCTGTCATCCCAGCTACTCCAGAAACTGAGGTGGGAGAATCTCTTGAACATGGGAGGCGGATGATGCAGTGAGCGGAGATCGAGCCACTGCACCCCAGCCAGGGCGACAGAGTGAGACTCTGTCTCAAAAAATAAAATAAAATAAAATAAAATAAGTCTTCCTGAGGACTAGAGACTGAAGACAAAAGTCTGGGAGAAGTCTTTCAGAGAGGTTCTGCCCCACTGCTCTGAAACAGTGTTTTAGCTCATGGCTGGTATACAGGTAGCGGAAGTGCAGTGTGTGCTCAAACATTACATCAAACTTGCTCAGAAGTTACAGTAAAACAGAATCACATGAAAGTCTGGGTGCAAGAGTATATCTGGTTATAGATGACAGAGGCATAGTCACTAACCTTGTCAAACATTATCCTATGTGTAGGAATAGGTAAGGTCTAGGGTCATTTATCTTTGAAGAAATACAGTGTCTCAGGCAAGAGATGTGGGGGCCTTGTGCTCTATCCCGTTTTGTTTTCAAAGCATTTTTCTAGAGAGGTGCACATCGTTACAGAATCAAGGCCTTGTGAAATTATGTGGCAAGTAAAATGAGCAAACGTGGCCTGTTACATTCGCTGTGTCTCACATTTCCCTTTCTCTTTTAACCTCTCCTCTCCCCAACCCGATCCCGACCCCTTGGAGAAGGGGCTGTTGCATTTGACAAAGAAATTGATCCTTATGCAGAGTAAGCAACTTGTTTAAAGTCATCCAGCAAGTTAGGGGAAGCCCCATGCTGGAAGAACCCATCCTTGGAGGCCCAGCTAGAAGTCCGCAAGTAGACAGTGGAGGGTAGTGGCTAGGAGGACAGGGTTGGGGGTCAGAGCAGCTCTGTTTATACCTGGCACCCTCATTCACTAACTGTGCAACCTTGGGAGCAAGTGTCTTGGAGTATTTAAAGTATAGTATTTTCTATTCCTGTTCAAGATGTTAACATTAAGGGAAGCTGGTAATAGGTATATGCAAACTCTCTATACTATTTTTGTAACTCTTCTATAAGTCTAAAATTACCTCATGATAAAATTTTTAAAAATAACAGTTTCCTGTAGTCCCAGCTACTCGGGAGGCTGAGGCAGGAGAATGGCGTAAACCCAGGAGGCGGAGCTTACGGTGAGCTGAAATCCAGCTGCTGCACTTCAGGCTGGGCGACAGAGCAAGACTCCGTCTCAAAAAAAAAAAAAAAGATAATAATAGTTTCCTCTCATCTGTAGCATGGAAAGAGTAAGAATATCTGTCTCCTAGGAGGCTTCGATGAGACAGTGCCTGGAAAGGGGTTAGCAGGGTGTCTGGCCCATGCTGACGACTCCATACATGACAGTTCTTAAAAGCTGCCTCCTCCAGGAAGCCGGTGACCACCACTGGCAGAACCAATCACTGCTTTCTTAGTACCCCCACACCCTCACTGCCCAGGAGCAGTTTCTTTCCGTGTAAAATGCCAGGCAGCTTAAGTGGCCACTGACAGCATGAGTTTGATCCTGGCTTTTCCACTTCCTAGCTGAGATCCCCGGCAAGTTACTTGAGCACTTTGTGCCTCCGTTTCCTTTTGGTAAATAATAAAGGTCTATACGTTATAAGGCAGTCATGAAGATTAAATGAACTGGAATTTTTCAGCACTTAGAACTCTGGCCTATAGCAAACTCTACATAAGTGTTTTTATGGTCCAGGTCAGTGTTTTGCTAACTGCTTTTTACTGTTACCCATAGTAACAAATATGCTTTCCATCACAATGTGTGTATGTGTGTGTATGTAAATAATTTTAGAGTGGTAATTTCAAAAACATTGGTCTCTAAGAGATGATCACACTTTGTTTCCCCCATTAAAATATAAGGTACTTGGGGGACAGGGAATAGTCTGACTCATTTTGGTCTTCAATCACTTCATTTCTTTCTTTCATTTAATTTACCAAGCTCCTATTATCTATTCATTAGACATAAATATATATTGAGCATTTATTAGGCACTCAGTATGTACCTGTTACCTACCAGCACAGATCAGACCTAGGTTGAATCAATGAATGTGTAAGGCAAGGAAAGGACCTCCAGGGCAGAAAGAAGGGAGGAAGGGTAGGAGGTTGGAATGGGAGGAAGGGAGGAAAGGTGGAGGGGAGGAAGAAGGGAAGGAG
>NW_012115932.1:1191684-1228378 GCF_000951035.1 Colobus angolensis palliatus
AGAAGGAAGGAAAAGAAGGAACCCAGGTTCCCAACTGGCAGCAGTACCCACTTCCAACCCCTACGTTGCCACTTCTACCTCGGCAGGAAAGTTGCCCCTTCTCCAGCCATCCAGGGCCCCTGTACTCTTTCACTGGGGATGGAGCTGGGCACCGGTTCAGGCATCGGAGGGGTGGTGCGGGGAACCCGCCCCCTCACCTCTTCCCCCTGGCACGGGGCGGTGACTCCAGAGCTGGGAGCCTGACAGCGTCCTCACCCCGGGAAGGCAGGCGCCCCTCTGCGGGCGGCCCGAGCCCTGGGCCCCCTTCCCCCGGAGTTGCTCAAGAAGCCGGGTGACTCCTCCCAGGGGACCCTCCCCTTCTGGGAGGCGTCACTCTCCTCACCCCTGGGTCCGGACCCCCGGCGGCTTCTCGCGCGCGACCCAGGCGGGAGACAAGTCGCGGCCACCTGCTCCGGAGCTGGGGAGCCCGGGCGCCGGGCACCGTCCGCCCGCGCGTCGGTTCATGTGCCCTGGGCCCCATGGAGCTGCGGGTCAGCAACGCCAGCTGCGAGAACGGTGCGTACGGCAGGGCTGGGGACCAGGCGGGCTCCGCGCTTCACGCCCTCCCCTCGTTGCCACCCCTCTCCCTCGCATCCTCTCCTCCCAAGGGGGCCAAAGCTGGGAAGGGGGAGGGCCAGCACGAGGTGGCTCCCCCCCAGCTTTGAAGATCAGGGTTCTGGCTGAGACTTCACTTTCATCTTCGCAGCTGGGGTGGCTGAGAGGAGGCAGGGAAGGAAAGGATGTCCCTGGGTTGAGATGGGGGGGTTAGTTGGGACAGGCATTTTGTCGACAGCAGACACTCTGAGAGGTGGGGGTGGGGGATTCTGTGCTTTTAATGTATAGTTGCTTCAGGTTTTAGTACCTGCGCGGTTGGGCTTTCCCTTTGGGTCAATGGGAGGACTACCGCAGGATGGTCTTGTCTTTGGTAAAGAAAGAGAAAGAACCACAGGAAGGGGTAAAGAAAGACCGTTGGCTTCCTATTGTGCCCTTTACCTGCATTATCTCACGGAATCCTTAAAACAACTCTAAAAGGTAGGTAGGTATTATTATTTTACTATCTTGCTATCCCCATTCTAAAGATCCAGAAACTGAGGCTCTGAACAGCTAATAATTCGCTCAAGGTAATACAGTAAGGAAATGGAATATAGATCCAGGGCTAGTGGACAGTAAAACATCCACTCCTTCCTTGGTGTGGCTCCACTTTCCTACCTTGTCTTGGAACTGCAGACTGTGAGATGTCCCTGTTTCTCTAACTCTTCCCTTCTACAGTGAAGCTTTCAAAGCCAGACCGTTAGGTGTCTGACTTTGGTTTCATGAATAAGGCAGGCCATTTTCAGCCTCACCTTTTCTCTAGGCCAGAATGTGTTCCCCAGTCCTAGCATATTCCGGAAGGGATGACAGGAATCATCTGGCCTCTGCTCAGAATTGGATTACTTTGGCCATCAGCCCTCTGTCTTTTGCTTTTCACTGCAGTGGGAGAACTTGACTCAATGGAGGGTGCTGAGCCCTTGGGTGCTGCAGGCTTTACTGTGATAGTCAAGTCCATCCACAGAGGGTTCTTTGGCTCCACCTGCTAGAGGTGCATCTTCAGGGAGCAGGAGAAGGGCGTGGGGATGAGTTTGGTCTTCCTCTCAGGAGTCACCTCCCCTAACCCGTGTCATCCCAGGCTCTGGCTCATTTCCTGGGCTCAGGGAACTCCCCAGATTCAGCTCTTGGGCAAGGAAGCCTGAGCTGGAGAAACAGGAATGAGCAGCGCAGAACAAGTCTGATTAGGGACTGAGATGCCTCTTGTCTCATCTTCCCTTGATTGTGACATGGGTTTTGGAAAGAGAGATCTCACACTGCAAAAGACACATGAATGTGCCCTAGTGGGTGCCGGATCCAGATCTTTCACCAGATGTTGGGGTGACCTCAGCAAGCCCTTCCCCTTCTCAGTTTCCCCAGCTGAAAATAAGAATTTAGGCTGCTTTCTAAGGGATCTTCAAGCTCTGTTATTCATGGGTCTGTGTCATGGAAGAAAGGTCAACATTGCCCTTAGTCTGTTCCACCAAGATGCCACTCTGCACTGCAGTTGTGCCAGAGCCAGAGCTGCTTGACCATGGACTTGGGGGCCCTTCCAGGCACTGGCTGGGAGTTCTAGGTTGGTGGCAGGGATACTTGGTTGAGGCTTCCATCCTTGGCATAGGGACCTGGGCCTTGGTGACACACAGCTTGAAAAAGGCTACCTCCAGAGGTCACAAACTCAGATGCCTACAAAGGCCAAGCACATGCCAGAAATTACTGAAAGGAGCCAGATAAGACTCTTGGGGAACTGCAGAGAGTATGTCCTGTTGTAGGGGCAACACTGCCCAGCTGCAGCCAGTGGTTGCCTTAGAAGAGGGTGCAATATGGTGAGCAGACCTGATTTTTCATCGTAGCCTCACACCTGAATTTTCATGGAAAATCTCCCAATTTTTAAATGTTTTCTATTTTAAAATGCCTCTTAGGGCCAGGCACGGTGGCTCACGTCTGTGATCCCAGTGCTTTGGGAGGCTGAGGCAGGAGGATAGCTTGAGGCTCGGAGGTCAAGACCACCCTGGGCAACACAGCGAGACCCCCCCATCTCTACCCAAAAGAACAAGAACAAAAACAAATGAACAAAAAGCCTCTTAGGAGGCCAGATGCTACCTGCTTTATTGAGGTGTGTGTGGTGGTTAAGAGCACGGGCTTTGGCATCAGATAAGCTTAGAATCTGACACTGGCTTCACTACTTAATACCCATGTTTTGGCTTTGGGCAGGTTACTAAACTTATCAGAGCTTTGGTTTCTTCAACTAAAAGCCTAGAAATGATTGTCGTGCCTGTTTTCAAGTGGTCACTAGAGACCCTCCTGGAAAACCCCAGAGCAGAGAACCATGTGAGTGGTAGCACTGGAGAATTACTGGTTATTCTTTGCAGTTTCATTGAACTTGTGTACTTCTTCTGACTGAGGGTCTGCCCCTTTGCCCATGTTTGTATCTGGCGCGTGGTGGTACAAATTTTGTTCTGGTCAGGCAAAGAAAGCCCCTAGCTAGAGTGAGCACTCACTGAACATTATTATTTTTGGATGGAGGCACAGTATATGGGTATAGCGCTGCAGCAGCAGAAGCACAGGATTTGAAACAGTGGCCAATTCCAATATTTTAAGTGTGCAAATGTCCCCAGTGTGACTCTCCCACCATGGTCTTCTCATCCAGGTTCGCTGCTCCACCTCTACTGCTCCTCCCAAGAAGTCCTGTGCCAGATTGTCGGTGACCTCAGCCCTGAGGTGCCCAGCAATGCCACCTTTCAGAGCTGGCAGGAAAGGATCAGGCAGAACTATGGCTTCTACATTGGCCTGGGCCTGGCCTTCCTGTCCAGCTTCCTCATCGGCAGCAGCGTCATCCTCAAGAAGAAAGGCCTCCTGCGACTCGTGGCCACGGGAGCCACTAGAGCTGGTAGGTTCCTGGGCCAGGAGAGGATGGGGCACAGGGCAGCTGAACCCTCACAGGGGCCAGGGCTGCAGTCTAAGAGGATGGCCTCAGCGAGATACAAAAGGCTCATTGTCAACCCTGTCTGGAATCCCACCTGCCAACAGGGTTAGGGTTTAGGGTTAAAAAGGAAGGCCTCCAACAGGAGGTCTCAGTTTAGAGAGCCAGCAGGAGGACTTCCTTTAGAATCCAATTTCCTGAGACCTTCATGGTGTGTTTATTAGAGGAGGGAAGGGACAAGTCTCAGGACCAAGAATCAGATACTGAGGGTCTGGTCTTGGTCTTACTTCCTGCTAACGTCATCACAGGCAAGTCACAGCTTCTCTGCAAAATGGGAATAGCTACCTCTGCTGAGAGCAATGTCAGACGCTGGTGTGCCCTCACTTGCCATCCAATTGAGCTCCCTTCTGGGCTGCCAGAAAATGGTGAAGTCTCTGACCCCAAGGGATTTGCTTGTTTGGGAAATAAGATGTTTTTCTGTGAAACAGTGCTTAAGAAAAGGAATCCTGTACAGAAGGACTCATTCATTTAATCACCATTTATCGCATGCCTGCTGTATGCCAGGGACAATGCTAGACATGAGGATTCAGTGTCTTCATGGAACCTTCAGTCAAGTGGAAGAGACAGATGAGTCAGTAGGCAGTTGTTTTATCATGTGTTGAATACCATCATGGGGAAAACACAGCCTGCTATGGGAGAATATTTTGGAGGGGTGTGTAAAGCCCAGACTCAGGAGATTAGGGGAGGTTTTTCTAGAAGAGATGATCTCTAAACTGAGACCTAGATGATGAGGAGACAGCAAGGTAAAAGGGGAAAGAGGGAGACAGTGTTCCAGGCAGAAGGAATAACATGTGCAAAGGCTGAGAGGTGAGAGAGCTTGAGTGATATTAGAAATCGAAAGTCATTCAGGATGGCAGGAGCAGGAGGGGTGCATGGTGAGCGAAGGGCCAGCTCATGAAGGGTCTTGTAAATGGAAGCACAGAGCCTAAGTGCAATTGTTAGGTGACTGAAAGGTTTTAGGCAGGGGAGTGATACAGACTAATTTACAATTTGAAAAGATCCCTGGTTGCTGGGTGAAGAACGGATTAGAGGACAAGCCTGGAGCCTGGGAGGCCAAGTAGGTGAGCGAAAGGACAGAACTTGGGCCAGGAAGATGGAAATGGGAATGGAGACAAGTGGCGGATTCCAGAGCTAGTTTTTGAAGGCAGAGCTTACCAGCTTTGATACAGGTTGGCTTCAAGCAAGGCGGGGTGGAGGAAGGAGTCAAGGATGACTCATGCTTTTGACTTGAGCAACTGGGGAGATGAAGGTGCTATTTCTTGAGATGAAGAGCGTCGAAGGAGGAACAGGTTTATGGGAAGATGATGCATTCAGGTTTGGACATGTTCAATTTAATGTTTCTATGGGATATTGCACTTTGGAAGCAGACTATTAGGGTTCTAATTCTGGCTCCTCAATTCCTGGTGATTCAATTCTGGGCTAGAAAAGTATCCATCTCTATGCCTCAGTTTCCTCATCTATAAAATGGAGATTAGAATAGTACCAGCCTGAAGGGTTATAAGAAAATGCAACATAGTTAGAATCATACCTAGCACAGAGTAGCACTAGGATTGGCATTACTGTTATCTCAGTCAGAGGTCCCCACAGTTAGAGGTACTGGTGCAAACACTAGCACTAGTACTGGTATTACTGTGATCTCAGTGGGAGGTTCCCACAGTTAGACGTATAGGTCTAGAGCCCATGTGGGCTGCAAAATGAATAGCTGTAAGGTGCAGGGATGAAGCCGGGAACAATGGTCTTTGCTATTCCACCCTTCACTTCTAGACAAGTGTTCGAAAGGCCAGAGAACTCCCAGAGTGCAAGGGAAATTTCTGCTTGTGCTCAGAGAAGGTACTATCGACCATTCAGAATGACAGCTTCCCTGGAATAGGTTTTTTTCTCCAATCTGCTATTTCAGTATCTTTGGTGATTTCAACCCTTAGAGTAGAATGCTCTCAGAGTTCTTAACATTTACGGGAAATTCTCACCTTTTTAGGAACCCGATGAAAACAAGAAACCTTTTCCTTAGAAAAGTGGGCATTCCCAAAAAGCAACATAAGATTTTTGGATTTGTACGAAACTGTCTTAAACCCATCTATCATCATCCATCATTATCGTCATCCTTGTTGCTAATGTTATTGAGTATTGACCATGTGCCAGGTCCTGAACAAAGCAGACACAGTTCCTGCCTTTGCAGAGCTTCCATTTTACTGGGCAAAATGTCATAAAATAAGAAGATCAACTAAAATTATAAACAACAATGCCATGAAAGAGAAGAGCTGTGCAGTAAGAGAACCCCAGCTGGGTGCAGTCACTCACATCTGTAATCCCAGCACTTTGGGAGGCTGAGGTGTCAGGATCATTTGAGTCCGAGAGTTTGAGACCAGTCTGGGCAACATAGCGTGACCCCATCTGTACAGAAAAATTTTTTAAATTAGCCAGGCATGGTGGCATATGACTGTAGTCCCAGCTACTCAGGAGGCTGAGGTGGAAGGATCCCTTGAGCCCAGGAGTTTGAGGCTTCATTTAGTTATGATCGTGCCACTGCATACTCCAGCCTGAGCGACCAAGCGAGACCCTGTAGTGGGGGAAGGAGGGAAGGAAAAAGGTAAGGAAGAAAGGAGGGAGGAGGAAGGGAGGGAAGGAAGTGAGAGAGAAAGGAAAGAAGAAAGGAAGGAATGAAAGGATGGAGGGAGGCAGGGAGACAGGGAACTCCAACAGGAAATAATAGAAATCAGGGAGTCAAGGATGGCATCGTAGGGGAAGCAACAGTCACACAGCAACCTGTAGAGTGAGTATAAGTTTAGGCAAATATTAGTAGGAAGAGTATTCTGGATACAGGGAAAGCGTGTGCAAAGGCCTCGAGGCAGAAAAGAGCTCATCGTTTTTGGAGAGCTAAGAGAGAGGAGAAGAGTGGCAGGAGATGTGCTTGGACAGGTGAGCAGAGCCAAGACTATGCATGGTCTTGTTAAGGATTCTGGTCTTTATCTTGAGAGCACTCAGAAGCCATTGGTTAGCCATAAGTTGAGGAGTGACATAATCTGATTTGCATTTTTTTTTTTTTTTTTTGAGGCATAGTCTTACTCTGTCATCCACGCTGGAGTGCAGTGGTGCGATCTCGGCTCACTGCAATCTACGCCTCCCAAGTTCATGCCATTCTCCTGCCTCAGCCTCCCGAGTAGCTGGGACTACAGGCGCCTGCCACCACGCCTGGCTAATTTTTTGTATTTTTAGTAGAGATGGGGTTTCACAGTGTTAGCCAGGATGGTCTTGATCTCCTGACCTTGTGATCTGCCCGCCTTGGCCTCCCAAAGTGCTGGGATTACAGGTGTGAGCCACCATGCTCGGCCCTGATTTGCATTCTTAAAAGACCACTGGTTAACATGAAAAGAAAAATAGGTTATTAAAGGGTCAAGAGTGGAACTAGAGTAACTATGAAGGAAGCTGTTGCCTCAACCTGGAGCAGGGATGACAGTGCCTTGGTGTAGCAGGTGGCAGTGGAGTGGACACATGCAAGATGCTTTTTGGAGACAGAGTTACCAGCTGCAGAAGGAGAGAGAGGAGTCAAAGAGCAGTTCCCTGGTTTCTGGCTTAAGCAACCAGATAAATGAGAGTGCCACTTACTGTGTTTCATTTGGCAGGTGGGTGGGGAACATTTAAAACCAAGAGCTCCACTTAGGACAGAGATTGAGATTCCTGTGAGAAATCCAAGAGGAGATGTGAAGTAAGCAGTTGGATATATACCTGAACTCAGAAGGAAGGTCCAGGCTACAGATACAGAGGCACCAGATATAGATGGTATTTAAAACTTTAGGAACAAATGAACCCACCCAGGAGAAGGCCCAGAACCAAGCCTCAAGGAGCAGCCCTTAGAGGCCGGGAAGTGAGCAGAGAATTAGGAAAGGTGCCTGAGAAAGTGTGGCCAAGTTCCATCCTAACTTTGTGTCTATTCCCTCCACAGTGGACGGAGGCTTCGGCTACCTGAAAGATACAATGTGGTGGGCTGGATTTCTCACCAGTAAGTGGGTTGTTTGCTACTAATAACAGTGGCCTATTGATAGCAGGGCTAGAGACAAAGGGAGGGGTGGGTGGGGCATTTTTGTCTCTAGTATGGCAAGTGTCCATCTGAGGCCCAGATTCCCAGGGGAAAACCTTGACCACCTTTGCAGGGAGAATATCGTACCCTCAAAGCCAGTCTTCATCTATGAAGCGTCTACTCCCAGAGAGGTTTGCACACAGCTGGCAACAATGAAGGTGTATTTTCTCAACTTCCCTTTAAACATACCTCTATAGCTCTGTTGGTAGTGGACTCTTGACTTTTACATGGTAGAAGCTGGAACTCCTAGGCCAACTTCCCCCAGTCCACAGGCAGTTAATGTGTTGGCCCACTTAGAACATAGCTGGTCGGTTACTTAAAGTTTGCCCAAATTTGCATACTCACACATTTCCCCCACTTTCCACCCATCCTCTCCTGCTATCAAACCCTGACTCTTTTAGGTGGAAAATTAACCAGGTTTCTATTTGTAATCCCCCTGCATCAAGTTTTGATCCCCATCTCAGCCAGAGCTATCCCAGTGACGATCTCCTTTTAAAGGCGAGACCCAGGTCGTTCTCTATCAGCAGAGAGATGGAAAAGACACTTTTCCGATAACCACAGCTATCACATATTGAGGGCTTACTACGTGCTAAACTTTCTAAGTGTTATCCTGTATATTAACTCAGGAGTTTACAAATTGGAAAACTCGGATGGAGAGAAAAGACTTGCCCCCTTGGGAATGTCAGATTTTTCTTTTTTTCTTTTTGAGATGGAGTTTCACTTTTGTTGCCCAGGCTGGAGTGCAATGACACGATCTCAGCTCACCACAACCTCCACCTCCGGGTTCAAGTGATTCTCCTACCTCAGCCTCTCAAGTAGCTGGGATTACAGGCATGCGCCACCATGCCCGGCTAATTTTTTTTTTTTTTTAGTAGAGATGGGGGTTTCTCCATGTTGGTCAGGCTGGTCTCGAACTCCCAACCTCAGGTCATCCGCCCACCTCGGCCTCCAAAAGTGCTGGGATTACAGGCATGAGCCACCACGCCCAGCTGGGAACATCAGATTTTTCTAATCACCTGCCTGTAGTTCTAGACTCTTCACAATTCCCCTGGAAAAGAGGGGTCCACGGACCAGTTGGTACCTGGAGAATCAATAATTGTAACTGTTTCTTCCTTTGATAATTAACACTTCCTAGAATTTAAATTAAAGATCTAGTGCAAAATACTGGCAGTCCCTGAGACAAATTTGTGCCGGGACTAGAAGCCACGAGGCCTAAAGAACAAGAGGGCTTCTACCCCATAAGCATGTCATGTGACCTTGGGCTCAGGGCCTTAGCTTCACCATCTTTAAAATGGAAGGATCCGATCTGGATAGATTGGGACTGACGTTTGATCAGACTCTCCAGGGAGACAGCGTACGGATCAGGATTTTAAGGAATGCTGGTCTGGGATTCTCCAGCTGGTTGCACACGGAATGATTCGTCTGGAACGGAGATGGTGCTTCTGCGCCATGCTAGCCTCTTTTCTGTCTTCATTTCCTAGTGGCTGCTGGAGAAGTTGCCAACTTTGGAGCCTATGCATTTGCACCTGCAACAGTCGTCACACCTCTGGGAGCACTGAGTGTCCTCATAAGGTTATTGTCCCCTCTCTAGCCCTCTCTTATTCTGTTCTGTTGTCAGTTTGTTGAGGCCTGGAATTGCCAAGTGGGATCGACTGTCAGTTGGCAATCAGGGACCTGGGTTGGTCTCAGCCTCCAGAAAGAGGCAGTGTGCTGTTCAGAGCTATAGACCCTGGGAATGTTTGCTGCCACTTGCCCCAGCATCCCCTTGACTGACTGGGTAATAGAGAGGCAGGCCAAGCCCAAACCAGTTGGAAGGGCTTCCACCATCAACAGGCTGAACGGTGCATGCCAGTATTTTGGTGCCACGATTAGATGCAGCATACAAGTTAAGAGCATGTGCTCCGGATTAACGCTGCCTTAGTTCTAATCCTCGCTCTGCCACTTAGTCGTTTTGTTACCATAGGCAAGTCATGTAAGCCACTTAGTCACTCAAAGCCTCATTTTTCCCATCTGCAAAATGAGGATGCCAATAATACCTACTGGAGGCATTGTTCTGAGGATTGAATGAGATAATGCACAGAAAATGCATAGTACAGAGCTGGTACCAAACAATAACCACGGCTGTCACATAGTGAGAGCTTAGTATGTGCTGAATAGTCTGCATGTATCCTGCGTATTAACTCATTTAATCCTCACAGCATCCCTAGTTGAGCCCAACAGAGGTTAAGCAACTTGGCCAAAGTCACCAGGTTCTAAGAGGTCAGGCAGGATTCTAACCCAGGCAGTCTTAATTCGAAAGTCAGTGGGCTTCATTGCTACGCCACGTTGCCTCTCAATTAAACACTCAACAAATGTTTGATAGTTTTAAAAATAATTGACACTAAATGTCTGTGCTTCCCACTGCTCCCTGAGCTACAAACACAGAGCCAGCTCCTCTGTGGGGGTCCAGGAGCACCATCTGAAGGAGACTAACCTTGGCCTAACCTTGGAACGCTGGTAAATCCTAGCACACCACACCCAGTACCCATCATTTGTTTTACTGTCTCGATGAAAATTTTGCAACATTTGCACACTCAAAAACCAAATAGAACTCATGCTGTACAACTGGCCTGACTCATGCTGTATAACTGGCCTAACACAGCTGATGTAGCTGTGATACCATAATTGCATATCTGATTAGTTTGCAAATTCCTACCCCGGGGAAGCTGGGAGAGCCATGAAATCCTTGTGTGTGACCCCTGCCTGCATGAATAATCTCTTGAATGGGACATTGTGGCCAAACTGTATTTGGTAGTTTCAGAGGAAAGACGGAAGACAGACAAGGGAGCTTAGATATCAATCTCCTCTCTCCTGACAACTTGAAGCAGGACTTTTGAGGCTAATTGTGTCCAGAGACAGCCAATAGGTTTTTACCCTAAACTAATGCCACCTTTGTGAAGAGACAGAAGCATGCCCCTGAGATCATATGAGGCTTGCTCGTGATTTTTTTCCCTTCTTTTCTCGCCTCTGCTGGCTTGGCTCGAGGATGTGAGGGGAATGGAAATCATGTCACCACGGCGCGACAAGGAACTGGAGATAATTTGCCCAGAAATTGAAGACTCAGGGAAGTCACAAGGATCCTCTTCAATGAGGCATAGAAGAAAACCCATGAGCTTTATAATTATAAAGGACTCGAGCTGAATTCCTGGTTCCACTACTTGCTAGTCATTTGAACTTGCCAAGTCATTTTAACTTCTTTGAGATTCAGTCTTCTCATCTATCAACTGGAGATAGTATATTTCACTTTGCAAAGAATTGTGAGATGCTAGTGAGGTAGACAGGAAGTTCCTAGCACCATACATAGTAGGTAATAAATGCCTAAGACACGGTACCTGTGATTGTCACTGAGGTTGTTTATATTGGCTTATATAAATGAAAGAAATGATAGATTTGTTATGGATGACCCAAGGAGCAGAGCTGGAGCAAAAAATAGAAATTACCAGGAGGCATATTTTTGGTAAATGATTAGAGCAAATCTACAACAGCCTCACTTGGCTTGTGAAGGGGTGGGCTCTCTGCCGCCAGAGGTGTAGCTAAAAGCCATCTGTTGGCAGTGCTAAGAGAGGATGTGTCCATTGGGCAGGCAGTGTGACAAGAGCATTTTGAAGTGTTCTTCCAACTCTTCTGTTTGGGAATACCTTCAGTCTCTAAAATGGTAGAAATTCACCTGCATTTCTATTCCTCCAGCACATATTCTAACACTCCCAGAAATGAGTTTCTATATAAACCATTTTTTTTGCCCCCCTCAGCAGAACTGAGGGTGGTGGGAAGCACAGACATTTCGTATCAATTATTTTTAAAATTACCAGACATTTAATGTGTGTTTACTTGAGTGGCAACGTGGCATAGCAGTTAAGCCCCCTGACTCTGGAATTAGACTGCCTGGGTTAGAATTCTGGCCTTGCCTCTTAGAACCTGGTGACCCTGGCCAAGTTGCTTAACCTCTCTTGGCCTCAGCTAGGGATGTTGTGAGGATTAAATGAGTTAATACATGAGATACATTCAGAATGTTCAGCACATACCGAGCCCTCCATATGTGACAGCTGTGTTTATTCTTTGGTACCAGCTCTATACTGTGCATTTTCTGTGCGTTATCTCATTTAGTTCCTGAGAACAATGCCCCCCCATGGATGTTATTAGCATCCCCATTTTGCAGACGGGGACAATGAGGCTTAGGGTGGTCACATGACTTGCGCATGGTAACATAAGTTTTTTTGGAAGAAAAACTTCCACGTGAGAGAGTAGTGAGTTCTGATCTGTTGTTTTCTGGGAGTGCTTGCTCAGGCCCAATTTTTCTTTGGGACTCTGGGACACGCATATCAGCTCTAATCCCCTTCTCCCATTTCCATGTGCAGTGCCATCCTCTCCTCATATTTCCTGGGAGAGAGTCTGAACCTGCTGGGGAAGCTGGGCTGCGTGATCTGTGTGGCCGGCAGCACAGTGATGGTGATACATGCCCCTGAGGAAGAGAAGGTCACCACCATCATGGAGATGGCTTCCAAGATGAAAGACACAGGTAGACTCCAAGCCCCTAAAGAGCAGGAAAATACTGGAGGTTGAATGCCCCCCACTGCCCCATAAAAGGTCAGATTGGGCCGGGCGCGGTGGCTCACACCTGTAATCCCAGCACTTTGGGAGGCCGAGGTGGGCGGATTACGAGGTCCGGAGATCAAGGCCATCCTGGCTAACACAGTGAAACTGTGTCTCTACTAAAAATACAAAAAATTAGCCAGGCATGGTGGCAGGTGCCTGTAGTCCCAGCTACTTAGAGGCTGAGGCAGGAGAATGGCACGAACCCGGGAGGCGGAGCTTGCAGTGAACTGAGATGGCGCCACTGTACACCAGCCTGGGCGACAGAGGGAGACTCAGTCTCAAACAAACAAACAAACAAAATTCAGATTGGGTTCTGACCATCTCAGGTGCTGCCACCTAGAGGACAAGGCAAGCTAAAGAAGAAATGCTAATGGGCTGGTACTTGTTCGCCAGGGAGGCTAGCTTAAAGGCTTCCAGGCCTGGTATGTATGGGTACCGTTAATAAGTGTTTATTATGTGCCAGGCACTGCTATGAATGCTTTATATACATTATCTCACTGAATCCCACAAAACAGCTTTATGAGGATGATCCTATTGTTGCTCCTCTTTTACAAATGGGGAAACTAAGTTCTTGGGGGTTTAACAACCTAACCAAGTTATTAGAAAGTCGTGAAGCTGGGACTGGAACCCGTGTTTGTCTGACTCTAGAGCCCATGATCTTAATGCTACCTCCCACTGCCATGAGTCTGGGCCCTAGACACAGCCTGCACCCTCCACAGCTGGGTGATCCTTCTCCCTCTCCTCCTGAAGGGTTCATCGTGTTTGCTGTGCTTCTGCTGGTGTCATGCCTCATCCTCATCTTTGTCATCGCCCCACGTTACGGGCAAAGGAATATCCTCATCTACATCATCATCTGCTCTGTGATCGGGGCCTTCTCCGTGGCTGCTGTCAAGGGGCTGGGCATCACCATCAAGAACTTCTTCCAGGGGCTGCCAGTTGTCAGGCACCCGCTCCCCTACATCTTGTCCCTCATCCTGGCACTGTCCCTCAGCACTCAGGTCAACTTCCTCAACAGGGCACTGGACATTTTCAACACCTCCCTAGTGTTCCCCATCTACTACGTGTTCTTCACCACGGTGGTCGTTACCTCGTCCATCATCCTCTTCAAGGAGTGGTACAGCATGTCTGCTGTGGACATTGCGGGCACCCTCTCGGGCTTTGTCACCATCATCCTGGGCGTGTTCATGCTGCATGCTTTCAAAGATCTGGACATCAGCTGCGCCAGCTTGCCCCACATGCACAAAAACCCACCCCCTTCTCCCGCTCCAGAACCCACTGTCATTAGACTGGAAGACAAGAACGTCCTTGTGGACAATATAGAACTCGCCAGCACCTCATCGCCAGAAGAGAAACCCAAAGTATTTATAATCCATTCTTGAAGCTTGGAATATGTGAGTGAGAGGATGAGCCCAGTGGTACAGCCTGACCTCCCAATTTCAAAACCACCTGGTTATTTTCCAGTGCAACTGTTACCAATGGGCTCTCTTTCTTGAGAAGTTCATTTATACCTCATCACTGTTTCCAGGAGAAACATCTCTACCCAAATAGCAGTGGTGGCAGAACTTCCTGGAAACAGACTCAGTGACCAAATACCCAAGTTTACATCAGTGCCTGCAGGTCCCCTGGACCTCCCTTCTCCTTCATTCTTTCGGTGCCATCTCTATGCCATTGGGAAGAAGGTGGAATCTGACCCATTGAATGTAGCACAGTCCAAGGAGTTCACTGAGATATTGGTCATTGGGAGTTCCTTTACACCAATTCTCCTCCTGAGACGGAATCTCCATTGTTGTTGTTGTTGTTGTTGTTGTTTAGCCCAAGGATGACATAGAGCTGGCTCCCAGAGGCCCAAAGGGCTATTGGCCATGCCTCCCTATCCAGAGCTGACAGGGACACGACCAATGTAAAATATCCTATTGCTCCTGTCACTTCCTCTTTGGAGGCAGAAGCAAGACCTCAGCTGACCTTCTTACTGTGAAAGCCACTTGATGTCTCAGGGAAAAATGTGAACCAGCTCATTCCCCGAGCACTCCAGCCTGGCAGTCAGCACCTCGGTATCCACCCAGTCCATCCCACCATCACCCCTTCCCCCTCTACTTACATCCTAAGGAGTCAGTCACTGAGACATAAAGGCAGTAATCGCAGAACTGGAAACAAAACAATAATAGAACCACAGCCAAACTCTGGTGGCCAAACCCAGTGTTTTCATTTTGTCTTACTCTGAAAAAAGAACAGCAAATTCACTGCTTCAAAGTGGCCTGGCTGCCAAGCTAGAATTTGGCAGAATGCACTTTTGTATTCCTCAAGGAGTCAACCAACTTATGATCTGGGGAGGTGGGAAGAGGATGAGGAGCAAAGTTGGGATGTGGCAGAAGACAGTCCCAGGCTGTCTGGATACTAGGGGCTAACTTTTTTGTTGACTCTAGTGCTCATCCAGGAACGTAGGAGAAAAGAACTCAGGGGTAATTTCTGGGCTGCAGCCTTAAAGTCTTGGACAGTGGGATCAGCTGTGAATCTCAATGGCCAAGTGGAGGTGCAGACTTGGCATGGGAGGCATTCTAGCTGCTGACCAGATTGCCACTGAGTCCCTCACTCCACTGATGAGCTGTCACACTGGGAAGTAGCATGCCCTGACTGTTCCAACACCACCTGCTATGGGGAGTACCTTTGGTCCCTTCACATTTGGCCAGAGGCATACAAAAAACCAGAGCAGCTGGAGAGAGAGATAATTACTATTCCTTCCCTTCCCATCTCTTTTCTAGCCGCAAGAGTGCGGGGGTTGGAGAAGAACCATTAGAAAGGGAAATTAGTGGGTTGGTATATCTGGAAAGAGGGAAGACTTTGATCCTTAGCCCCAAGGTTGATGCAGGGCCTCCCCGGTGTGACTCTACCTGCACTCTGTGTTTCTATCCTGTGCCCTAAGTGGGCCAAGCCCAGGTAAATTCCTGCTGGCCTTGGAGCTCCAAGGTTTGGCTGACCAGCAGCCTGGCTCCTGACTCTTCAGCCTCAAATCCCCAGTTTTTGATGAATGTGGATTTCCGTCTGTAATTAAAAGCAATGCAACAACTTGGATCTTGAGAATGGCAGTAAACTGAGGGCCCTTAGAGTGTGGTCTGCAGGATCAAGAATAAAGATTTCAGATTATATTTATTTGATACTTGTGTCTTGACCTTCCTTGAGCATAGAGTGATTAAACTGGTTTTTCCAGTGCTGGAAGGACAGTCTCCAATCTCTGAATGAATGTGACTGCCAATAAAGCCCCTACCGTGTCTTTGATAGTTAACACCCTTGGTAGAGTGGGAAAGATAGTTTTTGAAATGGAGTCAGTTGAAGACAACTCATCCCTAGTTAACACCTGAGCCCTTACCAGGCATAGTAGGTGCTTCCTGTGAATTCTCTCTTTAACTCCTCACAAATCCTCAAGTTGGATATGTTTTTATTCCCATTTATAGATGAGGAAAGGAACTCAAAGAGGTTAAATAATTGCCCAAGATCACACAGCCAGGAAGAGCAAAGCTGATATCTGGTTCAACCACCAGGCGTCATGCATCTCTCCAAGACTAACCTTGCTCCCAATTGTATAATTTGTTTTGTTTTTTTGTGTTTTGAGACAGGGTCTGGCTGTGTCCCCCAGGCTGGAGTGCAGTGGTGTGATCCTAGCTCACTGCAGCTTCAAACTCCCAGGCTCAGATTTGGTAAAGATGAGGCCTTGCTGTGTTACCCAGGCTGGTCTCAAAACTCCTTTCCTAAAGTGATCTTCCCACCTTGGCCTCCCAAAATGATGAGATTTTAGGCCTGAGCCACTGTGCCTGGTGCATAATCTGCCACTACTTTATTCATTTATTTTCTCGTGGTCTGTGCTCTTTTCCCATCTGGATACAAGCTTCATGAGAGTTGGCATTGATTTACTGCTTATCCTCAGTCCCTAGTACATCATAGGCACTAAAAAAAAAAAAAAAACAAGATTGAAGGAACAATATCACAGTCCTTCCTTGCCCAAACTCTCCTGGGACCAGCACTCAATGCAAGGGAGATCCCAATAGAACGCTGCATGTTAAGCAAAGCAACTGTAAACTGATATAGTCAGCAATGTCTCAGCACATAGCCTGTGACAGGTGCTGTTGGGGGCTTTCACATACAGAACTTCATTGATGATCATGACACTTTTGAGGTAGGTATATTACTCCCATTTGTATAGTGAAAAGAGACTCAGAAATCTGGAACTTATCCAGGCCCACTTATCTACTGAGTAGAAAACAGAGTCAGGACTTCAACCAGGGTCTGTCCAACCAGGCTTTCTCTATTATGCTAGTGACCAACACGTGAGCATCACCCCAGAGACTGGCTGACAGCAGGGAAACAGTGGCCTCTTAACCAGGGAGGGATGTGTGAGTGGGAAGCAATTTCATGAGCAGGCATGTTAGTAGTGAAAGCATTTGTGTTTAGATTTCTTTAGGGTCCATAGGCCACCTCATAACCACGAGAGGTTAGAAAAGTATAATCAGGCTTGTCGCGGTGGCTCATGCCTGTAATCCCAACACTTCAGGAGGCTGTGGCGGATGGATCCCATGAGGTCATCTCTACTAAAAATGTGAAAATTAGACAGGTATGGTGGTGGGCACCTGTCATCCCAGCTACACGGGAGGCTGAGGCACGAGAATTGCTTGAGCCTGGGAGGTGGAGGCTGCAGTGAGCTGAGATCGTGCCACTGCACCCCAGCTTGGGTGACAGAGAAAGACTCCATCTTTTAAAAAAAGACAAAAAAAAAAAGTATAATCAGAGAGCAAGAAGCCCCTCCCAGTGTTTTTGTGAAGATTAAATGAGATATTCCTTATTTGTAAATCGCATGCAGTGGCTCACATATGTTACATACAGCTGCTCCTTGGTATCTGCAGGGGATTGGTTCCAGGACCCCCATGAGTAACAAAATCTAAGGACGGCCAAATCCCTTATATAAAATGGTATAGTATTTGCATATAACCTATATATATCCTCACATAGACTTTAAATCATCTCCAGATTTTTGGAATACCTAATACAATGTAAATGCTGTGTAACTTGTTGTTATACCGTATTTTAAAATTGTATTACTTTTTATAGTTGTACTTTTTTTTTTCAAACATTTCAATCTGCTGTTGGTTGAATCCATGGATTTGAAACCCACAGATAGGGAGGGCTGACTGTATTCAGTAACTATTACCTTCCATCATGGTTATTAATCCTCCATCTCTCCGAGAGAACCTCAAAATTGAGGTAGGGATCAATGAGAGAATAAGAGTGGGATCCTTTTATGGACTGGGAAGCACTAATGAATATAAGATGTGGTATCACTCAGGGTTCTGGAATTAGAAAGCACACCCAACCCTATCCCTGGCTGTGCCTACCTACCCAGCCCAAGAGACCTTAGGCAAGTGTCTCCCCTCTTTAAAGTATGATCCCTTGCCTTAATAAGATGAGGAGGTGAGCAGACGCTCTCAGCTGTCTTCTATATTCAGTAGTGTAGGATGAGAAGAAACATCGAAGACTCTCAGGATTTAATAAGCAGCCTGCGTCCAGGTGCAAAGACAAACAGCCCCCTCTACTGGTCATAGGAAAACAAAGGCTTTGCTGTGGCTCAGGGTCCACCATGATGGCTTTATAGGCTGAACTCATGGTCCTTGTGGGAACTCTTTCTGGAGTCCACATCATGAATCTTATCTAATCTGAGCAGTAGGACATTACAACAGACACGCAATAAAGAGTTGCCAAACCAGATAACATTGCAAATGACAAACGATTCATTTTAATTAAATACAAACAAGGAAAAAAGGCACCATGGCCCATTCAAGTATTTTGCATAGATGTACAAATATTGTAAACAATTAATAGGTGGACAAGAGAGAAGAAGATCTGTTTTCCGTGAACAATCTCCCAAATAAAAAGAAAATTCACATTGCCCTGGATCCCAGACACACACAAACGCACAGTGGACGGTGTGAGAGGACGTGTGGGGGGTTACTTTGGAAGTGTGGGCTTGGATTCTACAGAACCTCTCCTTCGCAGGCTTCCCTCGGGAAGGGGACCTTTCCAGTTGGTGTTCCCATGGCTTTCTTTGGTGTCCAGCAGAGCTGTTATACACGTGGTTAACACAATTACTGACTTTGGAACTGGTCCCCAATTTTCAAATTGCAAGTCTTCCATACCTTCTGGCAAATAAGAATAAATTAGGAAGCAGTCAGGGAGAGACTTTATTGGAAAGGCATATTGCAGGAGGTAGTGAGGGTCTATTGCTTCACAGGGAAGGGACTATGGCAGTACAAAAAACACTCCAACCAGAAAATCAGCAAGTCTCAGACCTTAAGATCTGCAAGTGTCTCAGAGCTGGGGCAGAAAAGGGCTTTACTTTTATAGGGAGAAGCCAGCAAGGCAGAAAGGAACCTACGGCTAGCAGGCAGTTACAAGATGGAGCCAGGTGCCCAGGCTAAAGCTTCTACAGAGACAGGGAGATAGGGCACTAAATCCCTTGAGGTTTGTTTTAGAGATGGCTCCAAGGCTTGTAAAAAAAAAAAAAAAAAAAAAAAAAAAAAAAAAAAATTATTGGGTTGTAAAACTGGCAGGAGGTTAATTTCACTTTTAAAAAGATTTACCTACATCTCCATCTGCACAAACAGCTTGCTAACTCACTAACCCAAACTTGAGTTAAGTTTCCCTCCTCCCCACCAACCCTGGACTTTGGCCCAACCTCAGCCTGAGCCAGCAAATAGCCCCTCCCCTGGGGGGAAAAAAAAAAAAAAAAGGCTGGGCACAAAGTCATTCCCTGAATGTGGCTCTTTCTAGCCATGTTAATTCTTCCAATAAAAGAAAAGGCCTTTTCTGCCTGGGCTTTGAGACACTTGCAGATCTTGCCATCGGTGGGTCTGAGCCTTGTCACGATTCCCATAAGGCCCCTTCCTCTCCCCTTTGCAATATTCCCTTTCCCCTTCTGCAATCATGCTTTGGAATAAGGTCTCTCCTTCCCTAAGCCCAGATTTATTTGTATTTGACACCTCAAAACAGCGTACTGGGCACTGGAGAGAAAAGGGGATGCACAATGGCCAATCTTCCTCCTGGGCAGCCTCCCTCAATAGAGCCAGGAGTGAAGAAGCATCAGTAGACCTGGTTGCCGAAAGTCTATCAAATTCCAAAACATTCCACCATCTTCCAGTTCACAGTACAACTTTATGGGATGGAGGTGATATGAAAATAATAAAACAAAACAAAACAAAAAGCAAGAAAACAACAACCCAGGCCTCTTTCTGGTGTGGTTCCAGGGAGGGTGGACTGCAGGTTCAGCCGGCTCACGCAGTCATTATGACTGTGGTGCTGTCACTTCAGAGCCATCTACCTCCTGATGTGAGGGAGAAAGGCTGGAGAAGCCACAGGAACCTCTGCGAGGCATGGGGTTGGGTTTTGAGGGTGTTGCTTGTTTGTTTTGCAGGGGGGTTAAGGGGGATGTTTTCACCTTTACTTTCCAGGAACCAAAGCCTTGAGGCAGAGGGTGGCGTATTTTAAATAAAAGATTGTCTCCTGACTTAATTGGGCCACAGGAAAGGTGGGGAATGGATCTCCGGAGCAAGGATGGCCCATGGCAGGGAGATGGGGAACCTGTATCACAGCCACCCTGAGGGAAGAGAAACTCATTTTCCTGAGATCTCTCTAAACCCAACCCAGGCTTTTCCCCCAGGGGTACAGCGCGTATTTTCCACTTATTTCCAAACCCAAGAACATCCAAGAAGCACCTATTGTATGCAGAGAACTATAAGGAGGCCCTGGAGTGGTGAACCAGAAGCTCAGCCTCAGCCTTGCAGTGAGGTTTTCAAGAGCAAACAATTGCTCATGGCAGGACAGGAGGAGGCCCCAGAAAAGCCTCAGAGGAGTGAGAGTCAAGCCAGCTCCTGTCCAGAGAACTACCCAGCACCTTTGTGGGGTGGGAGACAATCTCCCAGAAAACATCTCCAGGTGCTTTGCAAAAACCGTCCTATCTAGCAAAGCACCACATGGCCCTCCCTCCCTGCTGCAGGGAAGACAGGAGCCACCGCAGAGGCCCTCACCTGTTCAGAGCTCTCTTTCTGTGAGGGTCAGGTAAGGGCAGTGACCAGAGAGAGAACAAAAGGCAGTGAATGACAAAAAGCTGAGTTGAGGAAGAGGCTCCCAGCTCTGACTGTTCCAGCCCAGCTGTTGCTGGCTGCCTCCTCCAGTGATCTCAGGCAGCTCCCAGAAATGGGTCTGTTCTCTGCTCAGAAGGCAATGGTCCAGCCCGAAGTCAATGACCAGCCACTAGGGCAGGCTGGCTCCCTCATGTGTACTTTGTAAATAGCTGGGCTTCCTAAGTGGGGACCTCACCTAGATTTAGCTCAGAGAGTTAAGGAAGAAGACCCCCACCCTGCTGAGGTCACAAAACACAACGAAAAATAAACATATGACCACAATGGCCATGCCCCAAGTCTACTCTGGTCACACTCCTGAGAGCCAATGTGGGAAATCCAGTGGCCGACTGTGACAGAGGACTCTGACTTGCAGGTCACAAGAACCTGTTCACCAGAAGGTCAGGACTACTGAGGGTTTGCCCACCAAAGCACCACACTTAGAAGGGGAATGAGAGGGGAAGGAAGAGAGAAAAACATGGGGCACCAGGAAAGTGCAGCAGAGAAAACAAAAAGCAACTAAAAATTATCCAGAGTCAGGAGTCGCAACCTTTGGCATCACGACTCAGAGGAAGCCCAAGCCCGGGCTCCTCCTGCTGTCTACACTGCCTATGAATAGTACCTGTCTGAGTCAGAGTGACCCGTGTGAATAAGGGGATGCAGGGTTTAGGGAGAGGTGGGAGGGGACTTGGCTTGTCACATGCAGCCATACAGCCCGAAGCCGTTCCCTCAACCAAGCCCTGGACAGAGCCACAGCAGTGGCTGGCTTGACCCTTCCTTAATCCCTACAAGCTAAAAGGGGTGGATAAGTACCAGCCTCTGTCCAGCCCGGGACCTCTGAGGAGAGCAGAAGCAATGGGAAGTTCTTTTGCATGCCCTACACCCCAGGAGTGAATGGATGAGCTGGCCTGAGGGGCTTGCCAGCCTTAATCATCTCCATCAGCACCTCGGGGCTAGGAGTCTGGAGGAGAAGCTGCTATTCACCCTCCTCTACTCTCCCTTCCCTACCTGGGGCTGTATATTGCACAAAACAACACCTAGAAGCCATTGGATCGTAGTCCCTCTGGGCTTCCAAGGAAGCCGAGGAGGCACTGAGTCAACAAGGAGATTTTTGGAGATGTGGAGATTCCTGGAGGAGGGTGGGAGGAGATCAGAGGCGGCGGCCAGACATGCTTCTTCAGGGTTCCATGGCCATGCGTCCTCTGCAGTGTCCAGAGAGCTCAAGGAAAGGGAGAAGCCCCTTGGACAGGTCTAGATTTTCGAGCTAATCATCCCTCCAGCCCTCTGTGATCTGTATTCTGGAAACTGGGAAGAAAAAGAAGGGAGGGAGAGAGACATCAGCTTGATGCTAATCAATGGGATCAAGGGGGTGTCATCCTCCTGATTTTACAAGAAGGGGTGGACCACCCACTGAGAACAAAGGCTTCTTGTGAAGTGCATCCATGTGTCCACTCACCCAGACCATCAGTCCTGCAGGGAGGGGTGTGGTGGGTGCCGCTGTCTCAAACTGACCAGTCACCTCCCCCTTTTCCCTTCCCTGCTAAGGCAGCAGCACAGTCCATAGTTTTCCCAGTGCCTCATGGGAATACAGGGTGGTCAGCCAGCTTCTTCACCTCATCCCTTTCTAACCCAACTCCCAAGACTGGCAAACTGAGACTGTCAGCCACAGAGAAGAGGTACGAGGAGGGGCCAAGTGTGCACAGCCTCCCGCAGGCCAGGTGGCTTCTGCTAATGCACCGCCTTGCTCTTCACAGCAACCTGATGGGGCTGGTACTACTGCCCATCATTGCCTCTGTACAAATGAGGAAACAGACTCAAGAGGGACTTGCTCAGGGTCCCTCTGCAGGTCAGGTGCAGGAGCAGGACTGAAGCCACCACAGCTTGGGATTCTAAGCATCAACTTTCACACGAAGCCAAAACTCCACAGTCAAGCAGGCACCAAGAAACATGAATGTTTTGTCCTTGGCTTTTTTTCTGGAAGTTCAGTCCAGACCACAAGAGGCATGCATTGCTTCGTTTTCTCAACTCTACACCTGCCCCCCTGGAGCCCTCTGGTACCAGCTTTCACCTTGGGGGCTTCCCATGGACTCACCTTTGGGGCAGGTGCTGCCAAAGGCCGGGAGTGCTGAGGGCCAGCACCAGGAGTCCGCAGTGGAGATGCACCCCCTGGCCTGGGGAGGCTCCTGCGGCCTGGCACTGGGTTCGCCGGGAGTGCCTTCTGGGGCGGCCGAGGCCTGGAGAAGTCCTGAAGAGAAAGCAATAAGCCTCACTTGAAGGCCAGAGGCCTGTTTGAAAGAAAATATCCCTGCTATCTTATGGGTCAAAATCAGATAGGAAAAAGTTATATACTGTATGGTCCCATTTAGAAAGAAACTGTATGTATAATGTGTTTATATTCTCAAGAGGAAGTCAGGAGAGCAAGCTGGCAGTATCTATTGAGAGGACAAATAACCAGTGATGATGAGCTTTTTTTCATCTGTTTGTTGGCTGCATAAATGTCTTCTTTTGAGAAGTGTCTGTTCATATCCTTCACCCACTTTTTGATAGGGTTGTTTGTTTCTTGTAAATCTGTTTAAGTTCTTTGTAGATTGGGGATATTAGCCCTTTGTCAGATGAATAGATGGCAAAAATTTTCTCCCATTCTCTAGGTTGTCTGTTCACTCTGATGATAGTTTCTTTTGCTGTGCAGAAGCTCTTTAGTTCAATCAGATCCCATTGTCTATTTTGGCTTTTGTTCCCATTGCTTTTGGTGTTTTAGTCATGAAGTCTTTGCCCATGCCTATGTCCTCAATGGTACTGCCTAGGTTTTCTTCTAGGGTTTTTATGGTTTTAGGTATTACATTTAAGTCTTTAATCCATCTTTAATTAATTTTTGTATAAGATGTAAGGAAGGGATCCAGTTTCAGCTTTCTGCATATGGCTAGCCAGTTTTCCCAGCATCATTATTAAATAGGGGGGATCTAGAACTAGAAATACCATTTGACTCAGCAATCCCATTACTGGGTATATACCCAAAGGATTATAAATCATTCTACTATAAAGACACATGCACACGTATGTTTATTGTGGCATTATTCACAATAGCAAAGACTTGGAACCAACCCAAATGCCCATCAGTGACAAACTGGATGAAGAAAATGTAGCACGTATACACCATAGAATACTATGCAGCCATAAAAAAGGATGAGTTCTGTCCTTTACAGGGACATGGATGAGGCTGGAAACCATCATTCTCAGCAAAATAACACAAGAACAGAAAACCAAACACCGCATATTCTTACTCATAAGTGGGAGTTGAACATGAAATGAGAACACATGGACACAGAGAGGAGAACATTACACACTGGGGCCTGTTAGATGGTGGAGGGCTAGGGGAGTGATCGCATCAGGAGAAATACCTAATGTAGATGACGGATTGATGGGTGCAGTAAACCACCATGGCATGTGTATACCTATGTAACAAATCTGTTCCTTGCAGCACTATTTGTAACAGCAAAGAAACTATAAATAAGCAAAATTTCATCAGCAGAAAAATAACTAAAATTATAAAGTGACAGATGATATAGCACTTAAAAAGAATGAAGTAGGTTGATAGGGGCTGGCGTGGGGAGATGTTCAAGAGTTGTTAGGTGGAATAAACAAGCTGAAGAGGATAGTTGACATAAAATAAGTCACCATGCTCACCATCTACTAGAAATGTCTATAAACAGAAAAAAAGGAAGGATACAGACCAAATTGAAAAGAGAGAATGCTGGGATGGGGTGCAAAAGGTGAGGGGTGTGGTCCAGGTGAACATTCTTTTTTTTTTTTTTTTTTTTTTTTGAGATGGAGTCTTGCTCTGTCCCCCAGGCTGGAGTGCAATGGCACAATCTCGGCTTACTGCAACCTCTGCCTCCCAAATTCAAACGATTCTCTCGCCTCAGCCTCCTGAGTAGTTAGGATTACAGGGGCCCACTACCATGCGCGGCTAATTTTTGTGTTTTTAGTAGAGACGGGGTTTCGCCATGTTGGTCAGGCTGGTCTCGAACTCTGACCTCAGGTGATCTGCCTGCCTCGGCCTCCCAAAGTGCTGGGATTACAGGCATGAGCCACCATGCCCAGCCCTTGAACATTCCATTTTTTTTTTAACGAGAGCATGTATGTGTATTGCCTGTTTAGATTAAAACAAAATTTAAACAAAGCAGCAGCTACATTTTGTTCATGTTGGTTGTCTATGTGTGTGGCACATTTCATGGATTCTGTCCTTGCTGTGTTACTATTACCTCCGTGTTCTCACCATCTCCACAAGGCTTTACCCTGACTACCTTATTTAAAATTACAACAGCCCCACCCTGACATTCCCTGACCTTTGTATCCTAACATATCTCTTCTTTTCTTTTCATATCACTTCCCGCCTTCCAACATAAGTAATTTATTTACTTATCAAGTTGAGTTTTACTTTCTGTCTCTCCGTCCCCCTCTAGAGTTGAAGCAGGGTGTGGTCTCCATCTGTTTGGTTCACTGATACATCTTCGGCTTTCAGAACAGTGCCTAGCATATGGTAGGTGCTCAGTATGTATTAACTGATCCATTTTTTTTTTTAGGGGGAAAGTATGATGGTGCCACCCGCAGGCCCCCAAGCTGTTGGGGTTTAAGGGGAAGCTAACAGCATAGATGGGCGTTCCAGTGCCTGCTCTCCTTGACTTCCTTCCCTTCTCGAGAGGGTCACTACCACATATGAAAGTGGACAAAAGGCAAGCATGTAGAGAGGGCAGGAATAACACAAAGAGCCGAGATTTTCTCCAAGAAGCTTCGCGGCGTCAGAAAGTAAAGCAAATTCTTATGGCCAAAAAGCCATGTTCTTCAGCTCCACCTAGAAGGACAATGCAACCTGCCCCCTTCACCACCACTTTCCCCAGCCCAGAATAGCTGCCAAGTTGCAGTGGTTGCTGGAAGCCAGGATAGAGACCTTCTGGGGCAGGTGACAGCTGGGTGCAGATGTCAGGTTGCAACTGGTAAAGGCTGTGCTCCCAAGGAGCTGTGCCAATGAGCCACTGGGGGCTGGTGTTTGGGCAGGAGCCTCATCAGCATATCAGCACTGGGCCTCCCAGCGCAGCAACCGGCCACAGGCCACATCTGCGATGATCCGACTCAGCCCTACCAGGGCCCTCGCCCAGCACTGTTTTCCTTTTTTCTAAAGCAGTAACAGTCCCTCAGCTACTCTGGCCCACGCTCCCTTCCACCACAAGGGACAGCATCTCACTCCATCAGATTGCACAAGCCTGACACGGGGCGTCATCCCCTGCCAAGCCCTATTTGCAGTGGATCCTCAAGTCCTGTCTATTTTCTCTTCTGCACATTTCTTATCAGCTTCACTCCATCAGCCCTGCCTACTCCCTGCTCCAAGCTTTTACCATCTTTCTTCAGGACAACCTTTCAATCTTCTAACTAGGACACCCATTTGCTTCTAGAGTGACTTTCATTTTTTAAAACTATTTTAAAAATTCAAATATAATATACACAGAAAAAGGTGAACAAATCATAATTATACAACTAGATGAATTATCACAACGTGAATACACCAAGTAATCCTCATGCAGGTCAAACAGTAGATTAACAGCTTCAGAAGCATCTATGGGCCCCTTGCAGGAACTACACCTCCCTCCTGCCTAAAGATATCCCAAACAGCGATCAATCCTTGTCAATAGAGAATTCCATCATGTCACCACTGTCCTCTTTCTATGGAATACAGACCAAAGTCCTGACCAAGGCTATGTGGCCTGGGCATAGTTGGGCTCCTCCTGGCTTTCCAGCCTCATCTCATAGCTCCTTGGGCTCCAAGAACACAAACCTTTAAGTTCCTTCAACCCACAGGGCCCTCTCCCATGACAGAGCCTCCCTACTAGTGGGTCCTGGGACCAGGAAAGCTCCTTCGTCACTTGCCCTCACAGCCTGGTTAAGTCCTGTCCCTCCTTCATGTCTCAGCTCAAATGTCACCTCCTCAGGGAAACCTTCCTAGATTTCCCAGACTAGGTCAAATCCCCTTGTTACTCTTCTGAGCACCCTGAGCCTCTCTTTCCCAGGAAGTATCGCTGTTGCAGTGACACGTATCCTGGAGTCGCTGCCCCAGCAGAATGCGAGCTCCTGGAGGCAAAGCTGCCATCTGCCTTCCTCGTCATCCCCTGGCCCCAGAGTGCAGGTGCATAAGCCAGTTTAGAATAGCAGAACTGAAGAAGCGATGAGGTTTCATCCATCACTTCTCCAGGGATTCCATGTCCCCCAGCTAGGAGGTGGGGAATCTTTGATGGCAGACTGGAGACTGTGAGCGGCCCCAGGGCAGGAGGCTGTCTCGCTCAGCTGGGTGAGACCTGGGTTCAAGCCCTAGCTCCTCCACTCACAAATGTGCAATGTCGCGCAAGTCCCTTCAACCCTGTGAGGCCTGGCAACCTCCAAGAGAAATGAGGGCTGCAGCAACTCCCTTCTTGGAATGGCTGTGAGAAGGCAGGTGGCAGCCAAATGTCATCACAGCAGCCCCCACTCGCAGCAGCTGCCTCCCACTGTTTGCTTGTAGAGAGACCCCCCAACTGGGCCCTGGGGCCCAGGAGAAGCTGTGCTTGGGAGCTAGCTGTGTTTTGGGGCACCTGCCACTGGCTGGGCAGCTTCCTGCACCCGGGACTCCTGCCAGCAGCCCCAGAAACGCAGGCGCAGGGTACATGCAGCCTCCACCACTTAACACACAGCTGGGTCCCCACTGTCCCTGACCCCTCTTGACCTAGGGCTTAGCACCTCGGGGTGACAGGGGTGAGGCTGGCCCCGTGTTCTCTGAACACGCCTCTAGTGTGGGTTTTTCGGAACAATAATCTGAGTGGATTGCTAGTCCGACCCACTCCCTACTCCCTCCACCAGCACCCCTGCTCTCCCGTAACCCCAAGTCTCTACATGCCTGCTTTCTCCCTTTCTTTCATCTCTCTGTTAGGGACTGAACTGTGCATTCATCACTTAAAAAAAAATCATATGCTGAACCCCTAACACTGAGTACCTCAGAATGTGGCCGTATTTAGAGATAAGGTCTTTAAAAAGGTGATTAGGGTAGAATGAGGTCACCTCATCCAATCTGGTGTTCTCATAAGAAGAGGAGAGTTGGCCACACAGAGACACCAGGGAGGCAGGAGTGCATAGGAAAGGCCACGTGAGAACTCAGCAAGTGGGCAGCCACCTGCAAGCCACTGAGAGAGGCTTCAGAAGCCAACCCTGCCAGCACCTTGACCTTGGACTCCTAGCCTCCAGAACTGTGAGAAAAGAGGTGTCTGTTTTGAAGTCACCCAGTGTGCAGTAATCTGTTAGAGCACCCCCAGCACATGAGTACACTCTCCACCTCTCTCTCTCCACTCCTCCCCTCTCTTGCTTTTTTCCTTTCCTCCTTCCCTCTCTCTCCTTGTCAATCTTTCCTCTCTCTTTCTGCACAGATTTCTCCACTCTACCACGGCCCCACACAAAAGGAAGGGGAGAGCAGCGGTTTCACAGCAGAGACACGGAATGGATGCCCTCAGCTCTCCCAAACCGTACCACTGCCATACATCCTAAGGACTCTCCAAAGCCTGCAGCCAACCCCAGAGTCCTTAGGGTCAGAGACAGCTTGGGTTCCATGGAACCCTCTGGACCACACCCAAGGAAAGCAGTCTCAGTTGAGAGGTCACCCCCAAAACACACAGGCCAGTTCCGGAAGGCGACCCGCCCGGCCGCCACCCAGGAAACAGCTGTATCTGCACTGGGGGATCTCCTGCAGAAGGTGTGGTTGGAGCCATCAGAGCACACACACGCAGGGGGAACAGGCTGCTGGGCGGGCTCTGCTTCCATGAGCACCAGGCCTGGGGGCAGAGAGTCTGGACCCCACTCTCACCTCCCAGAGGCACCTGCCCCTTGGGATGGGCAAGGCATCAGGGTACATCCCTCAGCAAGACTTTCCAATCAGTAGAAGGTACTAACAGGTACAATTTGGTGGGAAGTGTACTCTGGTGAGAAAAGTACAGTCCCATCAGCCTCAGACTTGAGGAATCAGAGTAGGCTTCCCGGGAGAAGCGGCATCTAGGAGCAGAACTGAGGACGAGCAGGAGCTGGCCCCGCCAAGGCAGAAGGAGTGTACCAGGCAGAACAAGCAGCACTGGCAAAGTCCTAGCAGGCAGACGAGCATGGGGAACTGACAGAAGTTCATTTGGGGTGGAAGGTGGGTAGTGGCTTGTCATAAAATAGGCCAACCCGGGAGAAAATGCCACGTGGTTTAGGAGCTGCCTGGAGAGTCTGTTTCCCCATGTTAATTGCTCTAATCCGCTGTGTGCCCCCATACTGACCGAACTGCAGAAAAGGCAGTCAGCTCATGACCCCACAAGTTTCACCTTCCCCACTTTTGCCATTACCCAGTGAAAGTGGCCTTAAAAGCAATGTTCCCAGCCCAAGGCTGCTGACAATCCACTTACCTGGGAAAGGATGCAATTTGGTGCCGGGGGAATTGGCCGGCTTGGAGGAGGCCTCCTGGATGACTCCGTCCTCTCTATTTGAGACCCGGGCCCTGGAGAGTTCCTGGCAGCCCTGCTCAGGTGTGCTGGCAGTGGTGCAGGTGGGGACCCACCGCGCAGATAATCTGGAGGGGGCCGGGGAGGAGGCTGGGAGGGCTTCCGCAGGATTTCAGGAGTGTTGATTACCTGTATGCATAAGTTAAGGAACACCTGAGACAAGAAATCACTCGGGCTGCCCTTGTGTGTCTCTTAGAGATAAACCAGAGCCCAAAGGGAGAACAGACACACCAATCTATCAACCGCTCGAGGATCCCAGAGGTCAGATGCAACCTTTAAAGTCATTAGGGGAAGTCAGAACCAAATAACATGTCTCTCCAGCCAATAAAAGGGTTTTTATTACCAATCCATGGGCCCACAGAGGCTCTTAGAAAAATACAGCATGACCGTGAGGGATAAAGTAGCCAAGTTCAGTGGTGCAAAGCTCTTACCTTTCGCTTGCCCTGGGGCGTCTGCAGCTTGAAAGTTGGGTTGGCATGACCAGTCTCGCTGTTCTGAGACACCCTGAAGGGACAACTAGAAACAAGAAATGGGGGAGGAGAAGAAAGGGGCAGATGTTCAGCAGGGGACAGTGGCTGAGTTCCCTTTGACGCAAGCAGGGCCAGCAAGCAGCTAAATCTTCCCCAAGTCTGCTCTGGAGGAAGTGGGATTGGTCTTCTCAAACCACATCTTCCTAAGTAGGGAAACGTGTGGCCAATGGAGAACTCTCAGGGAAACAGAGTTGGCCTTATACAAAGCAGAGCTCTCGCAACACCTTCTCTTCACCCTTTTAAGAACCTTCCCCTCTGAGGAGACACAAGGGTGTCACGAGCCATCAACCAATCCCAATCAGGCACAGACCCAGAGAGACCTGGGACTTAAAATCCCCTCCAGAACAAGCATTATTTAATAGGTGATTCAGAGACTGTACATCTTCCATATCCAAAATAATAAATCACTTTTTAAATGGACACCAAAAGCAAGCAGGAGTAGCTATTCTTACATCAGATGAAACAAACTTTAAAGCAACAGTGGTTAAAAAGACAAAGAGGAGGCCAGGCATGGTGGCTCAAGCCTGTAATCCCAGCACTTCAGGAGGCCGAAGCGGGCAGATCACCTGAGGTCAGGAGTTTGAGACCATCCTGGCTAACATGGTGAAATCCCATCTCTACTAAAATACAAAAAATTAGCTGGGTATGGTGGCACACACCTGTAGTCCCAGCTACTCAAGAGGCTGAGGCAGGAGAATCGCTTGAACCCAGGAGATGGAGGTTGCAGTGAGCCAAGATTGCGCCACTGCACTCCAGCCTGGGAAACAAGAGCGAAACTTCATCTCAAAAATAAATAAATAAAATAACATGGGGAACAAATCAAGCAGATAAAGGATGGCAAGCAGATTTTATTTTATATTTCAGCTTGATTTGGTTGGGGATATTCTGCTGAGAAGAACTCAGGAGTGATGACCAGAATCAGTAGAGTACTTACAATAAGATCAGCTAGTAATGCCTGTCACAGTCACAGCAGGGGAGAGGGCAGCGTGTTCCTTGCATTTGACTTCCCTGAATTAGACCCACTGTCACCAACACTTTTGCTAAGTACCATTTATGGAGACCTTTGTGACCCATAAATTGACCCTGAGTCCTCCACGGAACCCTGTCATACCAGAACTGTCGCCTCAGCTTGGAAGGGAGAGCTGAGGGCTTGAGTTGGCCTAGTTTGTTGTTCTGTCTGCAGCAGTAGTACATCAGCATGAGGACCGCCAGCACGAAGATGGCCACCAACACTCCAGCTACCACAGGACCCACACCTTCCAGAAACAGAACCCAAGTGGGAGATTTAGAAGCTGTCTGGGCTACAGCAGATTTCAAAATAGGTATTCCTGCTTCTTCTTCAGGCATTTGATTTGCATTTAATTTGTATTACTTACTTTAACTTACAAATTATAATTAAAAACACACATTATGGGCCGGGCACAGTAGCTCACACCTGTAATCCCAGCACTTTGGGAGGCCATGGTGAGCGGATCACAAGGTCAAGAGGTCAAGACCATCCTGGTCAACGTGGCGAAACCTCATCTCTACTAAAAATACAAAAATTAGCTGGGCGTGGTGGCACATGCTTGTAGTCCCAGCTACTCAGGAGGCTGAGGCAAGAGAATCGCTTGAACCTGGGAGGTGGAGGTTGCAGTGAGCAGAGATTGTGCCACTGCATTCCAGCTGGCAACAGAGTGAGACTCCGTCTCAAAAAAAAACCACACACATTATGTACCACAGGGAAACCACTAATGTTAGCTCAGAGAGCCAAGTCAACTTGTTTTGCACAGACTCTGCAGTACAAAGCTTCCATAGCCACTTCTACTTAATTGAAGAGAGTCCCTTTTCAGGCAAGCAGTTCAAGCTCTGTTACAATTTGCCACTAGTTTTTAGCCTGAATCATGATTTTCCTGAACAGAAAGGAACCAACACAAAATACAAAAAGACTTGGCCAGGCGTGCTGGCTCATGCTTTGAGAGCTTTGAGAGGCTGAGGTGGGCAGATCACTTGAGATCAGGTGTTCGAGACCAGCCTGGCCAACATTGTGAAATCCTGTCTCTACTAAAAATACAAAAATTACCCAGATGTGATGGCAGGCACCTGTAATCCCAGCTACTCAGGTGGCTGAAGCAGAAGAATCGCTTGAACCCGGGAGGCGGAGGTTGCAGTGAGTCGTGATCACACCACTGCACTACAGCCACGGTGACAGAGCAAGACTCCCTTTCAAAAAAAAAAACTTTTTTTTTTTTTTTTTTTGAGACAGAGTCTCGCTCTGTTGCCCAGGCTGGAGTGCAGTGGTGCCATCTCGGCTCACTGCAAGCTCCACCTCCCGGGTTCACACCATTCTCTTGCCTCAGCCTCCCAAGTAGCTGGGACTACAGGCACCTGCCACCATGCCTGACTAATTTTTTGTATTTTTAGTAGAGACGGCGTTTCACAGTGTTAGCCAAGATGGTCTCGATCTCCTGCCCTTGTGATCTGCCTGCCTCAGCCTCCCAAAGTGCTGGGATTACAGGCGTGAGCCACTGCACCCGACCCAAAAAAAAAAAAAAAAAACTAACAAAGAAGCAAAAAGACCCAGACAGATTTAAGACTAGAACTCTCACCCATAATCCATAAGTTAACATTTGGTTTCATCAAAACTACCCCAATATTCTCTCAAGTGGTTAATGTAAATATACAGAACAAAATACTACTTTTATCAGTTTTACATATTGGGGTTTCTTCCTTGAAAGATTTTGGTGGTTTTCTTTTTAAGTTCTTTGTTATTATTTTTTAAAAAAATCTTTAGAAACCACAGTGCTAGAATCCTTGAGACATCCACTAAAATACTACGAAACTTTTCTGAGAGTCTGGTTCCCCATTTTAACTTGTGTCCGTTAGAGGAAATCTAAACCACCATAATGTGTGCCAGGTTCATGATGATTTTTAAGTGCCCAAAAAGAAATAGTCACCACGTTCCCTAAAAAGAATGGGAACATTCAATGACCTACAGTCTCTCTTGCTCTCACTCTACTAAGCAGGCTCCCCGTCCTCGGTAGAAAGGATGGGAGAAGACAGACTGAACCGTGACCCCACACCACACTATGGGCAGTTGCTCCTCTCTCTTGGTCTCTCTTTATCCTATTTCCTCTCTGCAAAATCAGGACAATGAAGCTGACTCAATGTGGATGCTCTGCAACATGCCACCTGCCCCTGACACCCACTCTTCTCACAAAAGCGGGCAGTGACCCCAGCAGGGCTGGCACTCACTCTCAGGGGGCATGGGCCCGCTGTCAATGCTGCCCCCGTGCCCCGGTGTGTTGCAGAAGGGCGGGGCCCAGCCCGGCAGGCAGTGGCAATTCTGGTTGTTGTTACAGACCTGGAGTGAAGAAAGGGTAGAGGCATCAGCATCCCAGAGAGCATCACCACCCACAGGGCCTGCCCTCATGACGCCCCCATGACACAAAGAAGCCAGAACCCAGCACGCACCCCGTGGCCATTGCACTTCTTCCCACAGCCTTCAGTTTCAAAGAAGGAGGTGTTCCTGCACTGCCCCTCGAAGCAAATCTGCACAGGGAGAAAACAGAATGATCAGTGCGGTGGGAGGGATGCTGGTTGGGAGTTAGGGGGCAAGATTTTGCACTTGGAACATATGAAGACCCATGGCCCGGCCTGGTGGCTCATGCCCATAATCCCAGCACTTTGGGAGGCCAAGGTGGGTGGATCACCTGTGGTCAGGAGTTCGAGACCAGACCGGCCAACATGGTGAAACTCTGTCTCTACTAAAAATACAAAAATCAGCTGGGCCTGGTGGCCTGTGCCTGTAATCCCAGCTACTCGGGAGGCTGAGGCAGGAAAATTGCTTGAGTCCGGGAGACAGAGGTGGCAGTGAGCCGAGACTGTACCACTGCACTCCAGCCTGGGCCACAGAGCAAGACTCCATCTCAAAAAAAAAAAACTATGAGGACCCAAAAAGGCAGCCCACTTCAGGTAACTATCAAAGTGAAAAATGGAAAACAGCCCCCAAACGCTAAAGACAGGACAATAGTCAGCTAAATTCTGCTATTACTTTTGTGATTAGGGAGAAAACAAATACATTGTTAAAGTATCATATTTAACAATATAATATTATAGGACTATTACGTTGATTATGTTAATTACTTGTCATTAATATGTACCAATTTTAACATTATATTTAAAAATAATGATGGTGACAGTATTCTGTGCCAGGTGCTATGCTAAATGCTTCATGTTTTTCATAGTTTCATTATCAGAATCGACTCTATGGGATAGTTGCTATCATTTTGCTCAGGCTTCCCTAACTCCTAGTCCATTTTTAATTCCCATGATAATTAGCGATGAGAATGAAAGTGGCACTAGCCAGGTGACCTAAGTGCTTTACCGGGATGATTTTCTTTAATCCTTCTGACAATTCTCTGGGGTGGGCGCCTACTGTCACTATACACGCTTCATGAAGGGAGCCACCGAGGCTCAGAGGTTGGGGAGGTGGCATCTGAGCCCAGGCATCCTTCCCTCAAAGCTCACTTCTCAATCACTCTGCTCTGCAGTCGGCTCCTAGGTGAGCTGGGGGAAGGGACTCACATGGTTGTAGCCACACTTGGTTCCCGTCATCACCAGCCCTGGGTCCAGCATGTCACCCTCCTCCTCAGGACCTCGGTAGACGTGGGTGCCCCGGCACTGGATCTGCCTCCCATTCATGATGATAGTGGTGTCGATGGGCACCGCGTTGGACTCCAGGGGCCGGGCCTCGGAGCTCTGACACTGGATCTTCCCACACTTCGCATCTCTGGGCACAAGAGACAGAGAGGGAAGGAGGCGGAATCAGAGGCAGAGGAAAAGCTGGGGCATCAGAGAGCTTCAGTCTTTCCTGACCAAGACAGTGGGCTTGCGTGGGGTGGGGCAAAGGTTTAGGGCAGTCATGTGCTTTGGAGACTCACCAGGAGAGACTCCATGTGGACTGACACCAAGGGAAGAGAACAGGCTCCTTGACCCTGAGCAAATCTAGATCAGAGAACTGGCCTCGAAAAGTCCTTAACTCTAACAACAGCCACCTGAGCTGAGCAATCTTTCCCTTTTTGCTCCTTATACCGCCATCCACCCAGGAGCTCCAGCCAGAAATCTGGGGTCATCTCCAACTCCCCATTCTCCCTCAGTCCTGGGTTCAAGCCATTTTCAAACTCTATCCATCTTCCCTCCTATGTATCTACCTTAATTCACACTGCCCCACTCCCCTTACCTGGTCTGCATTAGACTGATTTACCTGCCTCCAGTCTGCCTCACAGGAGTCTAATTTCCACACTGCTCTCAAGCTAAAGTCCAAACTCCCCTAGCCATGCATTTGAGGCTTTTCATGATCTGGTCCATGCTAAACTATCCAGACTAATTTCTCAGCAGACCTTCTCCTTTGCATCTCAACATTATACTTTAACTGTATCAAACTGTTCTCAGTTCTTTCAACCGCCAGTTTTTCTCTATTCATCTCTCTTCCTGGATCACTCTCCTATGCACCAGTACAACTCTCCACCCTGTTCACCTAGGTAACTGCTCCAGATCTCAGTGTAGGTATAACTTCCTTTGGGAAACCACTCTGACACACTAAGATGGGTTGGATGGCTCTCTCCACACTCCCGTTATCATACTGTATTGTTAATTACAAGTTCCATGCACTCAGCACTGTATCTTGCACATGGTAAATCTTCAATAGATAGTAGATAGACGGTAAACCTTCAATAGATAGTAGATGGATAGATGGACGGACGGATGGATGGATGGATGGATCAGTGGGTGAATGGGTGGTAGATGGATGGATAGATGGATGAATGGATGGATAGATGGATAGACAGATGAGTGGATGGTTGGTTGGAATGAATGATGAATAAATGAATGAATTAGTGAATTAATGAATGAGGAGTTATTCAAATTAGGGCATGATTAGAATTTTGCAGAAATGACCCAAAAGGGCTGATTACCTACCCTACTGTAAGATGGTCCCCAAAGGAAGCCTGATCAGCTTTCTAGGAAGCACTGCCACCCACACCCTCCTTGACTTCCTTAGAGATGAATAGTGCACTGTCAAACAGGGGGCCCAGAATAGATGACTGACTTCAACTGATTGACGTAAAGGTGCAGCTCTGGGGCCAGTCACGCTGCTAAGCTGGGCAGCAGTGAGGACAGAGTAGAAACTGCTTGTTCATCCTCATTTCATGGGGCCTGCCCTTTGGTCATCACCTTGTGTTGCACTTCCTGTGTTCACCATTCATGTCCTTTCCACAGTTTCCAAAGGTGTCTCCTGCCACATTCACCTTCTCGAAGCACAGGTCAGGGGCAGGTCGGGCTCCTGGGTGGGCAAGCAACATCTATCAGTATACTCGTCTATCAGAAGTCCCCAAGAGCAAAGGTATCTTTGGTAAAGTAGTGAAGTTAAGAATATTTTCTAGGAGGGAATACTCAGCCTCTTCTTCCTGTTCCCCCCCAGGTTATCCCATCCCCATATTCTCATCAAGATCTACTCAGAGAATAATGTTTTATATAAATTCTTTTTTTTTTTTTCCAGATGGATTCTCACTCTGTCACCCAAGTTGGAAAATGCAGTGGCACAATCACAGCTCATTGCATCCTCCGCCTCTTGGGTTCAAGCAATTCTCTGCCTCAGCCTCCCGAGTAGGTGGGATTACAAGCACCTGCCACCACGACTGGCTATTTTTGTATTTATTTCTTTTTTTTTTTTTTGTAGAAATGGGGTTTCACCATCTTGGTAGGCTGGTCTTGAACTCCTGACCTCATGATCCCCCCGCCTCGGCCTCCTAAAGTGCTGGGATTATAGGCGTGAGCCACCACACCTGGCCTGTTTGATATAAATTCTTCCTACCTTACTGAGGATTTATATTTGTGTGTGGGGAGGGTTGCATGCTAAGCCTGCTATCTAATGAAGAAGCCATGTTCCATTTCAAGATTTTAAAAAATAGGTCAAACATGCATACTATTGTAAAGATATATATATGTCTTGGAAAATTTTTCTTGTAGTCATCCAGTTCCTACTTCTCTACATCCTGGAGGAATAGTACTTATTAACAGAATATTTTCTAAAGATACTTACATCTCTAATTTCTGTATCTCCTAGGTATAATTCTGTGTGTATCTTCTAGAGATAATCTATCTAATAAAGAATGGAAGCATAT
>NW_012115932.1:1228728-1320850 GCF_000951035.1 Colobus angolensis palliatus
TTTGAGATGGTATGTCACTCTGTCACTTGGGCTGGAGTCCTAGAGTGGAGTGGCTGACTGCAGCCTCAAACTCCTGGGCTCAAGCCATCCTCCCACCTCAGCCTCCTGAGTAGCTGGGATTACAGGTGCCAGCCACCAAATCTGGCTTGAAAGCAGATTTTATTCACTGTTCTACACCTTGCAATTTTCACTTTATTTTTTGTGGAAGATGATTTTATTCAGTAAATATGGGCCTGTCTCCTTATTTAGCCATAAAGCATTGCATTATATGAATGTACCATAATTAATTTAATTGGTCCCTACTGAAGGACATATAGGTTGTTGTTGCTATGGCTAACAACGATGCAGTAAACATCATAGTAAATATATCCTCACATACATGTGCAAGTGTTAGCTGCATTTCTAAGTATATCTCCAAATTGCTTTCCATAGTGGTTGTATCTACCTGTTTCTTCACACCCTCCACAACGCTCCATCATTATTATTATTGTTATATCATTATTATCTTAACTTTCAGTCTTTGCAATCTGATATACGAAAAATCTCATCTCACCATAATTATACTTTGCTTTCCTTTAATATGACTGAGGTTAAACGTCTTTTCATAGCTTTAAAAGCCGTTTGAATTTGCTTCTCTGTCTCCATCCTCTGCTCATTTTTCTTTTGGATTACTCTTATTCGTTTGTTCACTCTGAGAAATAAAAGCATCAAGGTACCAGGAAGGAACACTGTCCTCTGGTTCTCCCTGAACATCTACCCTGAGTCAAGGGGATGAAAGAGGTAGTATCTAGAGGTGCCATTTGAAGCCAAGATTCCAAACTACCCTGAGGGCCAGGGGAGCTGGCTGGGAAGTGGGGGGCTGGGGAGAGCCGTGCTCCCCAGGAGAGCCTTACCGGGTCCCCACAGCTGCTGGCACTGCTCCTGGTAGGTGAGGCACATGCCGTTGTAGCAGTAGGCCTGGCCACCCTCACAGGGGGTACCATCCATCTGGTAGAAGTTGGTGGGGCAGTGGGGAGACTTGCCCGTACAGAACTCCGGGAGGTCACACTGCCGGGCCTGCTCACGGCACAGGGTCCCAGGAGCCAGCAGCTGAGCCAAGGAACGAGAGGAAAACACAGTCAATCTCCTCCCCGCCCTCAACTCTATTGCCCAAGGGCTCATAAGGATCACTCTCAAAGAACAGAATTTTCCATTACCACGATTTTACAGCACTTTTTACATGACCTCATTAGCCCAAACCATCTTCAGCCTTCTCATGTGAATACTGACAGAATTTAAAGGTGTTTTCAGAAATGCTAACTCACTTTCTCTTCATAGAAGCCTTAAGAAGGAAACAAGAAACAATACCTATATAATAATTCACAGTTTCCTACATGCTTTAGTAATAGCAGCTACTTTTCTGCAGCTCCCACTTAAGTATCCAGTACAAATATGACTTCATTTAGTTTTCATGACAGTCCTGTGTAATATAATTACTCCTTTTGCAGAAGATAAAATCTGTAGGCTTGAAGAGGTTACATGATGCATCCAAAGACTCATAGTAAGTGGCAGAGGAGCCAGGCCCACTAACACACACACACACACACACACACACACACACACACACACACACACACCCCTAGCACTCACATAACATCTAAGTTTACAAAGCACCTCAGCAATAATACGTCCCCACTGTGGAACCAGGCACTGGGCTGACTGTGTGACATACATGTATCTCGTGGGATCCTCACAGTTTCCATGGGATAGATACTGCTATTTGCCCCACTTTGCAGATGAAAAGTTGATCAACAGCACACCTGGGGCAACGGGCAAAGAGTCTTACAGCCTCCCTGGGTAGTCGGTGTTACTAATACTCTTCCCGTTTTACAAATAAAGAACCTAGGCTCAGAGAGTTAATAGGTTGCCCCAAGTCACACAGCCAGGGTTTGAAGTCAGTCTCGGACACCAGGGAATCCTTTCTGAGGCTGAAACTGAAATTCTTGTGTGGAATGAAGGGGTCCACTCCATGCTTATGCTTAGGTCTTAGGCCAAAACTGGAAGAACGTGACCCAGCACAGCCTCCCTGGGGGATGCACAGCCAAACCAGATGCCATGCAAATTCCGAGAGCCAGGCAAGGAAACCTGTGACTGAGAACAGACCCCTCCCCTGCTCCTGGGCCACTCCCCACACCCACAGCGTCCTCCCAGGAGAGAAGGCAGACAGGCTTCTCCACTGGCCACTCTCAGGCCGAGACTGGGCCAGCCGAGCAGCTTGCTGAGAGTGGATGCCCAGCTGCAAGTGTGGGCAGGGTGGTGTATGCAGGAGGAGGCTACAGGACACACCTCTGCCACCCAGAGGCAGGTGGAGGCAAAGAGGACCCGCCCCAGAGCCAGCCTGCCTGGGCACAAATCCCCGCTCCTTAACCAGCAGCAGGGCCTTGGGCACCTACTGTCTAACCTGTGTGTGCTCACTCACCCACAACTCAGGATAATAACTCACTCATGGGTGATTAAACATGAGTTAGAACGAAGTATGTGAATGGTATCTGGCCCCTAACAAGTACTGAGCAAGTGCTGGACAGAAGCCTAGGCCCACAGTTCCTGCCTAAAATGTTGGGGCCAGACGGGGTTCAGCCTTTTCAGATTTAGAAAGCAGATATTGTAATGCGTAGGTCCATATGTACATGTGTGTAGATATATAATTACACATGTGTATGCATGTATATATATATATATACACACATGGATAAGGATAATTACATATGTCTGCACATGTAACTACATATTACATAACCCCCCAGCAAGGCCGGGGATAACACCTTCTGATCAAACATACTAATATTTCTGCAATGCAATATAAATATTTACTTTTAAAAAAAGACTACAATTCATCTCATGTCAATTCAGGTCAAGTTTTGCCACCAAATGTGTTTACATTTTTTTCCCAGCTTTTAGAACTCTCTTAATTTCAGAATTGTGCAAGAGAGATTGTGGTTCTACAGTAACACTAGCAGTAATAGACAATTTATCTCCCACATCAGTATTAGGAATGTGGGCACCAGAGTCAGGGAAAGCTATATTCAGTCCCTTCCTGACTGCCTGATTCCAGATAAACCTCTTATCCCCTATAAGCCCTAGTTTCCACATCTTAAAATGAGGATAATCACATATATTTTATGGGGTTTTTGTGAGGAGAGAATGAGATAACGTACATAAAATTCTCAGCACAGTGCCTGGCATCTACTGAGAGGTTCATCAATGTCAATACAAATTATGATAATTATTATTGTTTATGAGCTCAGTAAAATCAAGCCCACTCTCTCCGGACACTTCTTTGAAAAAGAAAAAAAACTACCATTTCCAAAGAGGCGCCACCCTCCTCTGGGATGATCTGAATTCATGAGGCCCAGTATAGGAACAGTAAATTTTATTCAAGGCACCTTTCCTGCTCCATGTTTCTGAAACTCTGGTGCCATCACTCTCCCAGGATGGAGGCAAATCCCCAGCCATCCACCCCAGCAGAGCAGTCCTGTTGTCTCACTGTCAGGCCAGGGCCTAAGGCATGGAGGAAAGGGCCACTTACCTTACACTGGTGGCAGCAGGAGCCATGAGCACACTCCGCCCCTGGTCTCAGGGTGCAATTAGAGGCATTGCAGCAGGGGTTGTTACATTCCTGGGGAGGCAGTGGGGTGGATGTGAGTTGGGGAGGGCATTCACCACGCCCAACATTTTCCCCACCCTTGCCCACACACACCCCTGGAACCCCAGCTCTCTAGCAACTCTCTCTTTTTTTTTTTTTTTTTGAGACGGAGTCTCACTCTGTCACCCAGGCTGCAGTGCAGTGATGCAATATATCTCAGCTCACTGCAACCTCTGCTTCCTGGGTTCAAGCGATTCTCCTGCCTCAGTCTCCGAAGTAACTGGGACCACAGGCGCATGCCACCATGCCTGGCTGATTTTTGTATTTTCAGTAGAGATTGGGTTTCGTCATGTTGGCCAGGCTGGTTCAAACTCCTGACCTCAAGTGATCCGCCTGCCTCGGCCTCCCAAAGTGCTGGGATTATAGGCATGAGCCATTGCACGCCTAGAAACTTTTGACCTCAAAAATCATGTGACAGTTTTGTCACTAAGCTAATGTGTACTTATCACACGAACCATATATATGCACAATCATTAGTAACATGACTTGGACACAGCTACATCTTTTTTTGAGACGGTCTACACCTTCCCCTCCTGGGTTCAAGCAATTCTCGTGCCACAGCCTCCCAAGTAGCTGGGACCACAGGCACACGCCACCATGCCCGGCTAGGACACAGCTACATTTTGAGTATGAATATTTTCCCAGGCATTTTCTACACACATACATATATATTTATACTTACCTTACAAAATCATAGTATCCACAGTGCTTTTTACTTAATATAACATGCATATTTCTCCCTGTAACCATGTATTCTTCTAAAATTGACTTTTTAGCATAGTACATGGAAATTTTATGATTTGTTTTTTTAATCCCCAGTAGAATATCCAGACACCCTGTCTTTCATGGGTGCCCTCCTGCCCCCAACCCTCCTAGGCTTTCTTATCTAATGAAAAGGGGCTGCTGGTGCAAGGGGCTGCTGGTGCAAGAGGCTGCTGGAACAATCTCTCCGAACAGTTTATGTCAACTCCTGGGCCTATTTCCTTAGACTTTTTTCTCCATCTGCTTCTCTTCCTAAGCTCCTCCTGGCCTGGACCTTTCTTGAACAGAAAGGCCCAAGCGTTCCTTGCTCTCCTCTCTTGCTTCCTGCCCCCCAGCCTGAGATTTTTAAAAGATGATGAGGCGCTCCAGTGACCCTGAGTGTCCTCATCACACTCTTACAGTATTCACAGGCCAATCCACCAGCCATTGATGAAGAGTGTGTGGGGCTCCACACATCTCTCCACCACCGCCTTATGAGGCAGCCTTGTCCCCACTCCACAGACGGGGACGCTGTGGCTCAGGCCAAGTCCAGTAGCTGGCTGAGGGACACACCTGCCGAGTTCAAGTCAGGTCTGCCTGAGGCCTGCCTCATGTTTATCAACCTTATACCCCTAACTGTCCAGGGCTCTAGCATATTGGAGAGCCACATCCCCTGACCACATACACCTGTCCACCTGTTTCCCCTAGGAGAACGAACAGAACACTTTCCTCCCATTAATCTCCCACCATGTTGGGCTCCAGGAAGACCTGTATTCCTGCCTTCCTAATGTACCATATTTCTTCCCACGAAGGCACATGCTCCCCTTCCACCTGAAATGTGCCTTCCCTCCTGCGTGCCTCACTAACTCCTAATGCAGCCTTCAGATATGGGCTCCACGGTCACCTCCCACACAAGCAAGGAGGTTCCCCCTCACATTATATATGTTCAGAGCACTGTGTCATTTGTCTTCCTAGCACTTGCCATGGACTGTACGTATATTCTTTCGCAATTATTTCAATATGTGTTTCTCCCGCTAGTCTATCAGCTCCCCAAGCACAGAACTATGTCATTTTTGCCATTCATCCTAACCCTAGGACTAGACACAGTAGCCCACACTCATAGTGTCTGTAGAATGAGCAGCTGCTCAGAACCTAAGCCAACTGGCCACGCCCACTCTCAGAACCTAAGCCAACTGGCCACGCCCAACTGGCCACGCCCACTCTCAGGCCATTCCTCAACCCCAATGGGCCCTCCATGTTCCTACCACTCCCTTCTTTCTGATGGGTCTGGGTTGATCTCTCTGGGCTCATGGTGGTGGGGGTGGCATCCTTGACTAGTTCTTGTTTTATTCTGAAAGTGACATGCTGGCACTAAAAAAAGAAAATCACATCATAAAGGTCTCAGGCAGAGTGCAGTGGCTCACACCTGTAATCCCAGCGCGTTGGGAGGCCGAGGCGGGTGGATCATCTGAGGTCAGGAGTTTGAGACCAGTCTGGCCAATGTAGCAAAACCCTGTCTCTACTAAAAGCACACACAAAAAAATTAACCGGGTGTGGTGGTGCACACCTGTATTCCCAACTACTCAGGAGGCTGAGGCAGGAGAATCGCTTGAACCCTGGAAGTGGAGGTTGCAGTGGGCAGAGATCATGTCACTGCACTCCAGCCTGGGCAACAGAGTGAGAGAGAGAAGGCCATGAAATCAATTTTTTTTTTCCATTTATACAGAACCTCAGTCTCACCCCCATAATTTACTGTTACTTGTTATCTACCCCAAATTGTTATGCATGTATAAACATACATATTTTCAGCCTTCAAAAAATAGAGATGAAACAATCCAGTTCTGCTTTCTGCAGAACCACACGCATTTGTTAAAAATGACCAGGCTCTGCCGTGTGCCCTGCACACTCACTGTGAAGATCAGAAGGAAGGAGAGAGTTTACACATAAACAGTTCTGCCCCTTCTTCCTTCTAGCAGCCCTTTCGAGACTCGACAGCACTTCCTACATCCCCTTTCCATCATTCCTCCTCCAGCCTAAACAGCACGAGCTTGTTATTTTAAGCATCCTCATAAGGCCCCTGTTCAAGCCCAAATATCCAGCTGTGTGGCCTCCAGAATAAATTCCGTGCAGCTGGAGGGCCAAGCAGGCATGTGCAGCTCCACTGAAGAAGAGAGAGTCAACATGCCACGCGATTGTGGTTTCTGGTTAGACCAGACATTTACAAGAAGAACTGATCTTGGACGCTAGCGGGGCTGGCCACAAACTGGGAGAGGCAGCAGAAACACTCCATCTGGAAGGCTTCTTCTCCGTATCCGATTTGTCATGGGGTATTGGATAGTTATGTGTAGGAAATGCCTGTGACTAAGAAATTTTCAACTGTGTTCTTTTTTGACCTTGAGCTTTGAAACCAATGCAAATTCTTCCCCTCCCTCTAGCACCATTGTGACCCCTCACCTCTTCTTCTCCACAGTCACACTCTTCCCCATCTTCCAGGTACCCATTCCCACACCTCCGGCCTCCATACAGCATCCTGGTATCTGGCATGTTGGAGAGACACATTCCACCGCCTGACTGCAGATATCTGTCCAGCTCCCTCCTGTTGCATCCATTGAACACTTTGGGAAAGGGGTGCCTGGCAGAGGACAAGGTGGGAATTAGTGGGGAGTCTAAGCATCCAGCAATCAGGCAGGTGTCACTCCTGCTGTCACTCCTGCTACCCGTGGGGCTGACTCCACCTGGGCTCAGACCCCCATTGTCTCACACACATACATTCTTGCCCCTTAGAACGTTTACCGATATATTAATTTAGAATTCTTTCATCCATAGTGATGAGATATTAACCATCCCATAGCATTTTATTTTTCTCACTCTGCATGGAGGAAGCATTTGAGAATCAGGAGTAGCAATTTCTGCCCATTGCATGAGGGGGTTGCAGTAAGCAAAAGGTTTGAGTGTGTTACAATAGGTCTCCCAAGCCTTAGTGCTGAAGAAAACACCAGTCAACCTAAACTTTTCCTGAAGCTGATATCAGGTGAATATTCTCTTGCAACAGAGGACCAGGCCAAAAAAAGGCCAAGATCGTAAGTTTTATTTCTTTCTGGGCCAGTGATCTCATCGCTGTTCCAAGGATGCTGAGAGCACTCCAAACTCAACCAGCCAACTCATAAACGCATGCTCTTTATCACAGGAGCGTGGAAGGTCCTGGGTCCCACTATTGGTGAGAAGGACAAAAAGTACAACCATCCGGGTCTACAAAAGGAGAGTTATCCTGCTCCCACTTCTCTAAACCAATTAAAGGTTAAACCCTCCAAGAAATTAAGAGATTTTCCTTCAGTGGGAAGGTATGCTACAAGGAATTTGTTACTAATAATTGTTAAACTACCCAAATTTGTGAATAATTTAAAAATGAAGTGGAGTAGTAATCAATATAACTCTCAATCATTTGTCTTCAGATATGTTTTTCAGATTGAGAGAGAAACGGGTGGGCTTAACCATGAGCTTATAGGGATCCAGGCACGACTCTAAAGTTGTATCCTGCCTCATTCTTTTGTTGTTGTTGTTTTGAGACAGAGTCTTGCTCTGCTGCCCAGGCTGGAGGCTGGAGTGCAGTGGCACAATTTTGACTTACTGCAACCTTCGCCTCCTGTGTTCAAGTGATTCTCCTGCCTCAGCCTCCCTAGCAGCTGGGACCACAGACGTGTGCCACCACACCCAGCTAATTTTTGTATTTTTAGTAGAAACGAGGTTTCACCATGTTGGCAAGGCTGGTCTCAAACTCCTGACCTCAGATGAACTGCCCACCTCAGCCTCACAAGGTGCTGGAATTCAGGCGTGAGCTACTGCACCCAGTCAACATCATCCTTTCTATGTCACAGCTGAGAAGTAATTTTTAAAAATTAACACCAGAGGTCCAAGAAAGCTGCATTGTTTCTTGAAGACATTGAAACACCATTCTCTAAGAAAGAATCATAAGCAGGCCCTAATGGTTTGGGGTGAAAGAACACAAGGTCCTATTGTGATGCCTTCCAAGGAGCCTGGAAGAACCCAAAGATTTGTGCTGCCTGAGTCCAGATGCTAGAAGACAAGTCCTTTGAAGAAACTCCCTAATTTTCTTCAAAGGCTCTGGTTTTAAAAATCCCTCAAGACCACAGGGAGATGCAGCTGCCTCGCCCTGTTCCTCATGGGTAATGCAGCCCGCAAATTCCCTGAGAAGTCACTGCAGGGTGTGTGGATGGCCCTCTTCTTCAACTTGTTCTGTTACATCTGAGATTTCAGTGAAGGCTGGAATTGAAACAGCACTGATTCAACTCTCTTGGGATAGAAGAATTAAGGGTTGTGGCTATGATCAAAATGTGTCCTCATCAAAAATTCATGAAATTAAAAAGACACATATGGCCAAGACAATTTATAACTCAACCCCTTAAAACAGAAATTAAGTAAATTTAGGGTTACACCAGCACCAAACCTCCTGCTGGAAAGTTAAGTTCTTGCCACACATTTGCCTTGGTCTTTTCTCAATTTCTTTGTTGTAAAAACCACATTTTTTTGGCCCCATCAGAAGTTTAAGGGCGTCTCAGTGGGACCAGCTGGGAGGAACCCGTGTGTCACACTGTCCAGGTGTGCCCACCCTCCTCCCCATCCTCCCTCTTCCTGTTCGACTCACCCGGTGGCAGCTGCCATGATACACCCACCGTCAGCCGCACTGGCCGAGCAGCAATCCGCAGAATCATGAGTCATGCCAAAGTTGTGGCCCATCTCGTGGGCCATGGTGGCAGCCACGCCAATGGCATTCTCGGAGTGGTCCTGCTCAGAAGACAGAGTTGAGGTCAAGGTCCAGGGGACAGATCCGCCTCTGCCCCCTATCCCTGCCTTATCCTTAGCCAAGTCTTGCAGGTCTCCACCAATTCCACTGTCACTGAGCATACAGACTCTCTATATGTGCCTCTGACAGCAAGGCTGAATCTGCTGTCACTAGGCGGAAATCAAATGTTTAAAAGTCCGTGTTTCTGAGTTCTCCAAGGTTGCAGACCACAACTGACCTACTGATGAACTTCCAGACCAATAAATGCTTTCTGAATAAATAAGAGGAAGATTTTTCCCCATTCTTCTTCTGAACATATATCCCTCTCCAGACATAAGGGAATCAACATAGAAAACACCACCTTGACTCAAACATAGGGTGTACTTGGCTTAGTGTTTCCTGAGAGAGCCACACAAGACAGATACACTCCAGGCACAGCACTTGGTGTACTGTCTGGTATGTGATTGTCAGATGCAAAAGCTAAAGAAATCAAGAGAAAAAAATCCAGCAGGAAAGAAGCAGCAGAAAGATTTACTAAACATGGATGTGTGTTTCCTGCATTATTTCATTTAATTCCCATTCTTATCCTATGATTATCAACTGTAAAACTATGTTTCTTTACAGCTGAGGACACTCATTAACTCCCCCAAAATCACACAGCTGTTCTTTGAACCCAACAGGCTCAGACCCTAGAGCCTGTGGTTTTGGCCATTATGCTACTTTGTCAATAAATACAGAATGGATAGAGGGACAGACAAATCGATGGAGAGAAGTCTTCCTCGATATGCACTTCACAGGTTAGAAATACAGAGTCAAAACAAATAGTCTCATGAAGTCAGAGCGAATTTCAAAAGAAGGCAGTAATTTCCTAACCATGACTTTGAGACAGGTTCTTGTTTCTTAATAACATATATAACAGCATATGACCTGGAATAAAAACATTTTTAACCTCTACTTTTTTACTATTTTCCAGTCCCTGGTTTGGAACATATGAGATCTAGTGATGAATGCATGTAATCTCTTCAGGGTTCCTGAGCTTGGAGATACAGAATGAGCTATAATAAATGAAAATTCACCCTTGGGTACCTCCATCTCTTAGAACTTAATGACTTCGTTTTAAACAATTGCCCTTCCTGATATCAAAGCTTTTTCTGCTACAATAATAAATATCAACTTTTTTTTCAAAAGATGACCTCTGGTCTTGTAAGGCAGTTCAGAGCCTTCTGCAGCACACACACATGGGCTGAGACTCACCATGTTGACTCCTCCAGACTGGTACACAGAGCACATGGCCATGAGGGGGGCCAGGCCGATGGTGGTGCCGTGGAAGGACATGCCCCTGCAGGAGGCAAGGAGAGAGGGTGACCTGGGAGGGGACTGAGAGGGCTGTTCCAATGTGCCCGGGAGTAGGTGGCCATCCCAGGGTTCCTTGGTCCCGCTGACTTTCCCAGGTCATTCCCAAGGGTAGAGGCTGTTGTAACCAGGCCAACTGGACAACTTCCAGCTCACCACACCTCTCACTTCCTCTCACCTACTCCCTCATGACTCCAGAGAAACACAAAGAGAGAGAGAAAGGTCGTTTATCCCCCACAATATACCCATAACCGATTCTTTGGAAGGAAATGGGCAGGGTTTGCAAAGCTGCATCGCATTCCTGCTGCACAGGAAAAGGTCAGAGGGAGAGGTTGATGGAAGGGTGGCACAGATTCTGATGCTGAAGTGAATCATGCCCACTTCCACCATTTGCCGGGATCCAATGCCTTATCCCTGGCTCTGTGGTGTGAGTCCCACGGGATAGGAGTGGGGGCATCAGGGCAGCAGCTGTGGGGCTGATGATGCTTCATTCCCACATACTCAGGGGCCAAGGAAACAGCTGTGTCCCATCAGGAGCCTCACGAAGTGCAGCTGGATGCAACAATGAGCTGTTTCTGCCTTTGTTTTGCAATGGGATCCTAATCTGCCAGCAGCAAGCTGCATTTTCCCCAGTTGAATATATCCTTCTTTCAGTTACATACATCCAGGGTAGGGGAGAAGAAAAAAAAAAAACTACCAGTGCTTCTGTGCATGCCACAAACATGTAATATATTTAAAGAATCTATGTGGAAATTCATTATGTGGTACTTATCTCCATGTTTGTCTTCTTATCTAGACCATGATATCTTTGACAGCAAGACTATCTTAACTATTTTGGGATCAGTAGAACCTCGCACAGAATGTCACACATAGTGGGTATATAACACATGTTTGCTGAATTACGGGCAGACTTATCTTCAGAGAAACAATCTGCAAAGAAATATGCAAAATCTATGCAAATTGATATGAAGTTCTACTAGTTATTTTCTAAATGTTCCAAAGTTCAGGCCAAAAGTTCTAATAACCAAAGACTCTTCCTAGGCAAATGTATTGTCATGAAGTAACTGTTCACAGCCCAGGTTTTGGCACAGTTATTTTTCCCAGTTTCTTTAAAAGGATAAGCCAAGGTTTAAATGATTATTGACTCAGCTATATTTAGGGAACAGAAGAAAAACGGTTTTAAGGCCAGGCATGTGTGACTCACGCCTATAATCCCAGCACTTTGGGAGGCCGAGGCGGGCGGATCACTTGAGGCCAGGAGTTCAAGACCAGCTTGGCCAACATGGTGAAATCCTGTCTCTATTAAAAATAAAAAAATTGGCCGGGCTTGGTGGTGCATGCCTCCAATCCCAGCTACTTGGGAAGCTGAGGCACTAGAATTGCTTGAGCCCGGGAGGCAGAGGTTGCAATGAGCCGAGATGGTGCTACTGCACTCTAGCCTGGGCAACAGAGGGAAACTCTCTCACTCAAAAAAAAAAAGAAGAACAAGAAGACAAATGGTTTTATTCTCTACATGCCTTTTGTTATAACTGCCTCAAAATACCTTCAGAAATCAACACTAATAAATACCAAATAATCACCCTGGGGCACAGTCACATGTGACCCCCATCACTGTCTCTCTGGGGCTGATGAAAATCTAGCACAATCCCTCCTCAGTGTCTCCCTCCAGCCAAACCCTCAGTTCCTGCACTGTCTAGCACTTCAACGCAGGCACTCAGCCCTGTGGGAGCCTCCTCTCCTGTGCCTGTGTTGGGAGATCAGCTCATGTATTAGAACAAAGTGCCAGGAAGATTGAGACGAGCCTCTTAGAAAGTCTAAGACCTGACCAACAGTCAGTCCCTTCCCAAATATATACGCAATTATTTCAGATGCTCAATGGAATATGGGCAAGTCTAATTTTCCCATTAGACTGTAAACACGTCTTAGGAGTAACGTGACTCAGGCTTTTAAACATTTTCTGGGGTATGCTGGGTGCAGAGCGCATGTTTACGAAATGCCTGATTCTCTGGAGCAGGGAGTCAGAATGGCCTTGTACAACCAACACTCGCCATTGGGCATACTCTGAGCATGCGCACGGTGGGCAGAGGCTTTGCAGCCAAGGACAACACAACATATGGAAAAAGGCTATTTACGTGATTAATTGGGCGTTGTCATGGTACTTCTGGGCAAGCAGCTTGCGCCTCCAACTGAGAAAGGACCAGAGGGTAGAGTATGGATTCTCTGAAACTTCACACATGTTCCCGTGAGTCCACACTTCCAAGCCCACGAGAGCAATCCGGATGTTCAAGGATCGGTAAAACTGAAAGGACACAGAAAAACGCGGTATGTGTCAAACCACCTGGGATTTAAAAGCCCCTTCCTTTCATTCTGTGGGAGCTTGAGATTAGAAAGAAAAAACTAAAACTAAAAAATAAAAATAAATTAAAAAAAAAAAAGCCCTTTCTCAACCTAAGAACTCAGAGCACAGATACCAGATTTCTCTTCTGCCCATGGCTCCAAGGGAAGGAGGCAACTGGTGTTATTGACATTTTTTAGAAAGGGAAGATGAGGTCCTGAGAGAGAGCAGGACATTCTGGTGGCAGAACTGCAGTGATTTTGCTTAGAGATGACTGAGATAACAGATAAAATTGCTTTCAGATATGAATAGGTCTATCATATGGAAAAAGGGTTAGCGTTGTTCTGCATGATTTTCAAGTAGGGCTTAGGTCAATAGGTAAAAGAGACAGGAACATACATTTCATTTTAAAATAGGAAGAAGGCTTTCAAACAAAGCTGGTCATGAGATAGCTCAGAGTTGAGCTTTGCTGTCTTCTGTAATCAGTGCCCTTGGCCAGGTTGTCTGGTACCATTTTTTCTCCCAATTCCTTACATGGGCCTTATCTTTCTTATGGGTATCTAAAAAGTGCTCTTGTATATGGATTTTTAAAAACCGTTTCATTCAGGTATAATTTGCATACCATAATACCCACCTATTTTAGGTGTACAGCTCAATACTTTTTTGGTAAATTTACCAAGTTTTAAAGCCATTACCAGCCAAGCGTGGTGGCTTATACCTGTAATCCCAGCAATTTGGGAGGCTGAGGCGGGCAGATCACCTGAGGTCGGGAGTTTGAGACCAGCCTCACCAACATGGAGAAACTCCGTCTCTACTAAAAATACAAAATTAGCTGGGTGTGGTGGCGCATGCTTGTAATCCCAGCTACTCAGGAGGCTGAAGCAAGAGAATCGCTTGAACCCGGGAGGTGGAGGTTGCGGTAAGCCGAGATTGTGCCATTGCACTCCAGCCTGGGCAACAAGAGTGAAACTCCACCTCAAAAAAATAAAAATAAAATAAAGCCATCACCATCATCCAGTTTTAGAATATTTTCATCACATCAGTAAAATCCCTCATGTCTATTTACAGTCATTTCCCATTCTCACCCTCAGTCCCAGGCAACCATGCATCTACTTTGTTTTTATTCTGCCTTTTCTGGACATTTGTTTTACAATATGCGGTTTTGTGTGTCTGGCTTCTCTCACTTACCATAATGTTTTTGAGATGTATCCATGTGGTAGACTGTATCATTTGTGATTTCTCTTGATTGCTGAATAATATTCTTTTGTATGGATATACCAAATTATATTAATACATGGATATTTTATTATAAAATGTCTCCCACTCATTTTGGAAGTAAACGAGTATAAACAACATAAAAGTGCATAGATATGCTTAATCTTCAAATTTTCTTCCCCATCCCTGGATAGTCTCAGGTTTTGTCAAGGATGGAATAAGCAAGTTGCAAGCAATAGACTACAGAGGTTGTTGGTAATCTTCAGGGTTTTGTGCAAACCAGAGATCTTGAAATTCTATACGCAAGATCTGACTCAACCTCCTCGAGGCTAGAGCTGCATCTAACTTTTATGGCCTGGCATCTTTCACCTCATACAAATATAAGCAGGAGGAGGGTTTTCTTTAAAACTAAACCACTGGAAGGTGTGAGTGCAACAGGTTTTTTGATGGGTCCACCCTACAAATACTGAGCCCGTGACTTAATAAAAAGCCCCATGTATGGAGAGTTCGTATGAGCAGAAGATACCATCTTAATCCAAAATTGGTAGGTACTGCCCCAGCTGAAAAGAATAAGCATAGCACCAACATTTTTCCATCTCTTTTTATGTACTAGGCACTGAGGCTTAGAGAAGTTAAGGAACTTGCCCAAAGTCTCAGCAAGAACATAGTGGAGCCAGGATGAAGGCCTAAATTACAACCTCAGAGCCTATATGTGACCCTTTACTGCCTCTGTGCTGCAGTATCGACACATCCAGATAAGCCACTTGCTCCAAGAAACGCTGGTCAAGACGGGCTCAAAATTCAGTGAAATATCAGTTTATTTCAACGGAAATTTTGATTTTTCTGTTTTGTGCCAGTTCGATCGTTAACAGAAAATAAAAGGCTCAGATTCCAATTTGAATTTGCTTTCCTAGGGAGCTTTTGAAGGAAGTAAACTTGGCTTTTTTTCACAGTTACAGAAAAACATTTTGGATTAGGTTCATGATTCAGCAGAGGAGTGCAATTCATTCCAGTTTTAGTTCAACAATAGTTCAGTTCAAGTAGCTGGGTCAGCAAGCTCCAGAGAAGTGGGTGTGGCTTCCCTCACCAGCCAGGAGCGACTAACACCAGCCTCGAGGAGACAGCCAAGACAGGATGCATGGGCCACCCAGGCTTAGGGCTTTCAGTAAGGACTGGGGCTTGCTGGTGCCTCTCTTCTCCCTTCACTTGTCACCAGCACCCTTGGTTCCATCACCTACCCCACAGAGGGGATACCCAGCCAAGTCCCCACCTGCCAGGTCTCCAAACAATGGATGTCACATGGGTGAAAGCAGAGTTGGCCTCCCATATTCTCCCCAGGGAAACAAGCTTCCCATGTTTTCCCAGATGTTGAGTGTTTGGGTTGTAGGATTACTTAAATGTTATTCTTGAGTGAGTCAGGAGCTAGAGAGAGGACTGGACTGTGTCCCTAGAGTCTGTCCTTCCAGGAAATACCAGTGTTTGACTTTCACCTGTCACTGACCACTGACCTGTGTTTCCAGAGCCATCTAGGGCAGAAAAAAAAACCATGGGCATGAAAACTGCCATCACATGACTTCAGAACACTAATATATTTGCCTATTAGTCCCTAAAAAATATTTTAAGTAATCTCCTATATTCTCTAGTGTTTAGGAAAAAATGATTTTCCTTTTAGGCCTGGAATTCATGAATCCCTAGCAGGCCCAAGGTTAAGCTTCATCAATGTTATGAGTGTTCTAAAATTGTGCAATGTATCTGGGCTTTGTATCTGGAGGAACCTTAAAGAACCTTAAAGGATTCTTAAACTGGGCTCTTCCATGCCCAAGCTGCTTGGGATCCACTGCAGGGGTAAGAGGAAGGAGTCAGAAGGACAGTGTTCTGGGTCCTCACCCCTGCTCCCGCTTACAGCAGTCTGTTTTCATTTAACTTTTATACTAGACATTGGCATAAGATTTCATTTTTAAAAATTCCACCAGAAAAATAAAAATAACAAAAAAAGAAAAAAGAAAAAAAATGTGACTCAAAGAAAATGAGTTACTTGCCTAAGGGTACGTAGTTCAGGGCTCTGTCATGACCGCCCTGGGCCTCTATGGCACTGCTCATTCCCTTTCAGAAGATGGTTGGGGCAGCCAATCCAGCAGAAGGCTGCTCCAGTGCCCTTGGAAGTGCTGGCACCTGGCACCTTTCCCACAAAGTACACACCTGGTCTCACCTTATCAACATAGTTGGCGATCTCTATGAGCTTGTGTTTGGTGGCGTCCTGGTCTCGTCGATTCTTCTGAAACTAAATGGGAGAAGCAGAGCCATGTGAGATCCCAGAACCTCTCGCAGGATGTTTCCTGCGCCCCATTACTTGTCTTTGAATTTGCTCTTATTTTCTTCTGTCTTCTATGAGCCGTCATTTTTATGCAACTGTCTTCCCCACAACAGTAAGAGCTTATGGAGGGCAGTACCTGTCACATCTATCTTTGTATCCACAGCTACTAGCTCAGTGCAGCACACACAGTAGGCATGCAATAATTATGCATGGAGTTGAACTGCCTTCCTCTAACCCTTGAAGCACATCTTATTCTCCTGCCCTTCAAACTACAAGGCCTCTGGCAAACTCCCACTGGGGCTCAGGAGGACTGATCCAATCCTCACCTCAGTCATCACCGCAACATGAAGCCACCATCACACAGATCTCACAAGGCTTCCCTACATGTGGTCAATCAACAATGATCAAATTGTTGCTGAATGCCTGCTATGGGCAAGGCATGCGCTTAGCACTATGTAGGACCCAGAGAGGTGTGAGATCTTGGTCCTAGACTAGAAGAGCTTCAGTTAAGACAGAAAGGGCCAGAAATAACTGTGGCAGATCCTGAGTGACAGATCCTGTACTTGAGGAGTATACAACTAAAATGGTCTGAGAAAACCTGCCTGGAAAACGCACACAGAAAAACCACAGTAGGAGGCCATGTGAATGGCATGAATGCTAATGAGGAGGACCATAAGACACTGGCAAATAGGCTTCATCTTGCACACCACTCAGATCCACTGGCAGTGCCTTCTACAGTGAGGAGAATTCTGAGACTGCATCGATTCAATCAGACATTTCTCTTTTTTTCTTTTTTTTGAGACTGAGTCTTGCTCTGTCACCCAGGCTGGTGTGCAGTGGTGCGATCTTAGCTCACAAGCTCTGCCTCCCGGGTTCAAGCGATTCTCCTGCCTCAGCCTCCTGAGTAGCTGGGATTACAGGTACTCACCACCAAGCCCGGCTAATTTTTGTATTTTTAGTAGTGATGGGGTTTCACCATGTTGGTCAGGCTGGTCTCAAACTCCTGACCTCAAGTGATCCATCTGCCTCGGCCTCCCAAAGTGCTAGGATTACAGGCATGAGCCACCATGCCTGGCTGCAATCAGTCATTTCTAACCAAGCATAGGAAAGAAAGCTGTGTTCCATTAGAAATATCTGCCATGGGTACCAGAAAGAGGACATTTCAGTGTGAATACCTTCTATTTACCATTCCTGCCTCAAAAAAATAGATCTCTCTGAGCTGCGATGAAGGAAAGCTTCACGATGTAAAGAGAAAACCTGCTACAACTGCAAATTAAATTTGAAAATGATGGGCATGTCCTGTACACTGCCATTGTTACATAGAATCTCTCTCATTTATCTTGGGTATCCACTGTACATGTTACTTCAATTCTGAACCTTCATGTCCTTCCTCCACTCTATCCTGCAAGGGTATCTAAGCAAGAAACAACAAGAACAGCCAAGTAAAACACCCTGGGATATTTGTTCAGCCAGAGGAGTGTCCCAGCCCTGACACAGGGAAGAAATCCACCGTTTCCCTTTCAGCACAGGTTGTGGACATTCTCAGGCTTCCTTAAAACTGCCACACACCAGAAGAGAATCTGTCACCACCACTTTCTAGAGTTAGATTCAGTGAGACACCGTAACTTAGACCTTTCCAAGGTGTTAATCCAGGAGTTTCTCATTATAGAGGTCTCCTGTTTCTAAATTGGTCTCTCAGCACAGACAGCATTGCAGCATTTCCATTCATTTAGTAATATTTATTAGAACATCAGGGTCAGATTTCGTTGTCTTTCAAAAAAATATTAACCTTCTTCTCTTCAAAGAACTGCCCAATGAGACCACCATAATTTAAGGAGTGAATTCTGTTGTCCAGAGTAGTCTGAAGCAGGAGTCGGCAAACCTTTTCTGCAAAGGTCAGATTAGGCTTTGTGGCCATACAGTCTCTGCTACAACTCTTCAACTGTGCAGCGGTGGCTCGGAAGCAGGCCTGGATAATACAGAAACCAACGGGCCTGGCTGTGTTCCAGTAAAACTTTGTTTTCAAACACACAGTACAGGCTGGATGTGACCATGGGGTATAGTTTGCAGACCCCTGATCTAAAGAAAGGACTGTCTCAAGCTTACATTTTCTAGGGTGACACAGCAATTACCACATGCAGCACCATCCTTTCCCAGCCACTCTGCACTGTGCCAGCATCATGGAAGTCTTTTACAGGCCTGTGTTTACAGCTATCCCGTCTACCCCTACAACAGTCCACCTTACTTTTTATTCCGCCCTGGATTCCGTTCCACCTGGGGAATGAATAAACTAGAAGCTCCCACCTAGGACCAGGGAACGAGGAGCTGCCTGCTCATTTTTACTGCTGACAACTCTCTCTCTAGGCAGCAGCAGTGTTTTGCTCTCCCTATCTGTGTCTCCACTTCCTCCTGTGCATTCAGAGCCGCAAGGTGAAGGCTGTCCTGTCTCGGCAGGAGGTTATAAATCATGGTAAAGCAGCCCTCCCCTTTCCTGCCTTCCCATCCTCTCAGATTAATTAATTAATTGTCAAGAATATATTTCTGTCTGCAGAGGATGGAGACAGGTGGAGAGGGGATGATTCGTGAGCCTGTGAACCCAGCCTGGCCTGTTACACCCCCACCCCAGTCCCTCAAATGAATCATTCAAAGCCTTCAGCGTAGGGGTGCCCAGGACTCTGAGAAATGAGCACATTCCCTTATCCACCACAGCTGCATGAATCACAGCCCTGCTGGGAACCCAGGGCTGTTGCTGAGATGCTCTCCTTTGTAAGAGAAAGATGGCTCTAGGTGACACCAGAGTCCTGGAGGCACCTTGAGCAGACACTTTTTCTCTGGGGGTGTGCTGTGACCGTGGAGGTCAGGAGACAGAAGATGCCTAATCCCTGCCTCCCACCATGCTGCCCACTTCTCCAGCTGCTGGAGATTCACACCCAGTGGGTTTTAAAACCTGCACAGAATTCCTCTGAGAACAGTGCAAGGCCGAAGGGGAGAAACACCCCACCTTTAAACTAGAGCAGTTGGGCTCTATATGCTTAAGTATTGGGATTCCCAGGAACTGCCATCTAACCAAAGGATTCTATAGCTGAAAGAAATGACTCAAGACCATTGCATTAGATGATCACAGATGCAAAGCTTAAATGGAAAAATGTCCCAGAGTCAGAGGAGCTTGGTTTTCTTCCACCAGTCCTCCCACTACAGGCAGTCGTGCAGGGCAGGCCAGAGTCAGTTATCTCCTCCCATGACTTTGGAGCCTCAGCTGGCTTTTAAACCAGCTTTGGATTTTGCTCCCCACACTATTCCCCCATCCTATACACACACTAGTCTTTGGAGAGGAAACAGAAAACATAGAAAACATACACACACACACACACACACAGCTGTTGGAAAAACCAATATCAACATCAGTTAAAAAGCTAAACGCTTTTCAAAGCAGAGCACAATGTTCCCTCAGTCTGGAATGCCCTTCATCTCCACTCCTCTGCCCAGTTAACTCCTCCTTGTCTTTTAAGACAGCTTCAAGAGCCACCTCCTTCTGCCACTAACTAACATCCAGTGACTAACACTCAAAGACCTCTGGCCTGCAGCCTAGTGCTCTCCCCACACTACCAGGCCCTGCCGCCAGGACACGTGCTTTGGAAATGTGACTAGATATAGGCGCCTTAGACTGAGCTCTTTGGGGAGACGGTAGCTAAACCATGTGGATGGGATACAGACAGACTGGAGTAGCGATGGGCTCTACCCTCAGGAGAGACCAAGGCCAGTGTCTGCCCTGCCCGAACACAGCGAGCACTCAGCTCATAATGACATCCAATGCACACAAGATGCGCTTAGTACTTATATGATGGAGTTGCTAAACACAGTGAGAATTGGAGGTAACATCTGGCTAATTTAGGCGAATATGGGCTCTGGGGCCTAAAGTCACTCTCTAAGTGTCTGCTTCAATGTCAGAGAAGCTTTCCCTAATTCCCAAAACCATGTTGAATCCCCCATTATCTGCACTCTCATCCCTCCTAATGGTCCATCTTTGTGCTTATCACACTTTGGACCTACAGGTTTGTGTGCTGTACTGCAAACTCTGTGATGCCAGGGGAGGGTACGTCTTCTTGAGAGCTATATGTCCAGGTGCTTGGCACATAATAGAAAATCAAGAGATCATTGATGAATAAATGAAATATATGATAAGCCAGGTGAGGGTTCATCAGATCTTAGAACCTGTCTGATTTGAGAACATGGTGTTAAAGGGCTGAACTGCTGTGCCTTTAGGTCAGTGGTTCTCAAACTTGCCTGTACAACCCAATCACCCAGAGGTCTTGTTAAAACATGGATTCCTGGACCCCACCCTGACGGTCTGGGATTCAGAAGGTCGGGGGTAGGGCCCAAGAATTTGCATTTTATATAAGATCACAGGTGCTGCTGACGCTGGCACTCTGGGAACCACATTTTGGGGACCATGGCTTTAGGTCATCATTTGGCATCATTTGACATGATTATAAAAATGGACCCACACACATGGGCAAGAACACAGTTTTCAGTTGGATGACTAGGAATGTACTTATTATCTTTATAAACAAAAAAAAAGTTTTAGAATTTCCATGGACAGTTCATGGGTTCCTAAGAATAAACACCAGAACCTAAAGGTCTTCAGACCAAGTTCAAGAAATGTTAATCAGATAACTGTCTTGATTTTCTATGTGATTGATGTATCAAGCCAGGAGAGGCTTAGCTGTGTGTGTTGGGGGGGGGGGCAAAGGGTGGGGGGAGTGAGGGGAGTTCCCCCCAGCCATGTTTAAAATGGCGAAAAGAGCCTTTTGTCAGATTTGTTTTTCTTTGAGATGGAGTTTTGCTCTTGTTGCTCAGGCTGGAGTGCAGTGGAATGATCTCAGCTCACTGCAACCTCTGCCTCCCAGGTTCAGGCAATTCTCCTGTCTCAGCCTCTCATGTAGCTGGGATTACAGGCATGCACCACAATTCCCAGCTAATTTTGTATTTTTAGTAAAGACGGGGTTTCACCATGTCGGCCAGGCTGGTCGCAAACCCCTGACCTCAGGTGATCCACCCGCCTTGGCCTCCCAAAGTGTTGGGATTACAGGCATGAGCTGCCACGCCCAGCCCTTGGTCAGACTTAAGGTCAAAATCATAGATGAACTGGAGAAAGATGAATAGGCAACATTTCCCCAGAGCAGTCTGGAGCCTGGAATGGAAGCTATCAAGAGAGCAGTTTTTCTGTAAAACCCACTGCCTCCCCCTTCCTTACCTCTGCATAATCAGCCACGAGGTAAAGCTCCACATACTTCATGGAGTTTAAATCTTCCCTTTTCATCTAAGAAAGAGAAACAGATCAGCGCTGTAGAAATGGTGGACTTGGCCTCATTTTTAAAAAACTGCTAACAAACAGAGCTGCTGGAGAAGCAGCAGCTACCTCCATAATGATTTTGTCATTGGGCACTAGAGATGTTCTTGGCTATGGTGGCCGTCACTCACATAACACCTTCCACTGCCATTTGGTTATTGCTGGAGGCTGCTCTGGGACACTGGATTCAGTCCTTTATTCTCAGAAAATACTGAGATGAGCTGGTGAGCACAGGCAGGACAGAAGCCAGTGTATGAGAGGGAGTGTGCTAACCGCCACGTTCCCACAGAACCTCGAAACCTCAAAACCTCAAAACACCCTGCTGTTTTCAGCATGAATCAATATGAGGACTGTGTGCATATGGTGTAGTGTCTACTCCAATAGGGAAGGCATACTTTTCTTTCCCACTTTTTTATTTTTATTTTTTTGAGGCAGGGTCTCGCTCTGTCACCCAGGCTGGAGTGCAGTGGCGCCATCTCGACTCACTGCTATCTCCGCCTCCTGGGTTCCAGTGATTCCCGTGCCTCAGCCTCCCAAGTAATTGGGACTACAGGTACCCAGTCACCACGCCCAGCTAATTTTTGTACTTTTAGTAGAGATGGGGTTTCACCATGTTACCCGGGCTGGACTCAAACTCCTGGCCTCAAGCAATCTGCCTGCTTTAGCCTCCCAAAGTGCTAGGATTATAGGCATGAGCCATGGCGCCCAGCCTTCTTTTCACTTTTTAAGTTTTCTGAAGTCAGCATCTGAGTGTTTTAAAGGTAGTGGTGTTTTCCCCAAAAGCAGTTAATTCTATTATGAGGGTATTTCACACTCAACAATGACTTAGAATAAAAGAAAAACACTATTTCCTTCTTCTTAGGTATCACCCTTCAATTTAGAAATACTCCTGGATTCAAAGTAAGTAACCTCAGAGGGGACAAGCCTGTCCCCAGGATGATTTCTGCACTGAGAGCCTCAAAACTCACCCTGCGAGGTCGCTTCTTGGTCTGTTGTGTAAACTGAAGAGCCCAGTCCCTGGTGCTGGGCTTGGAGTGCCCGAACCCACAGTTTCCCGGGGGCGGCTTGAGATGTTCAGATCTGTAAATAAGGTGTTGGCCCTCGCTGTCAGGGAGGGGCTCGATGACATAGCTGAGGTTGCTGCTTACCGTAATCAGTCCTCTGTTGAGAGGAGAAATAGAAACTCTGGTCAAAGATTATGGTTCTGAAAAAGTCCCTTGTGTAGGTCTTAGTTTCTCCATATGCAAAATGACATAGTGGGTTTTGATCATTGGTTCTTAACCTCATTATGGGGCCATGTACCCCTTTGTGAGACTCTGATGCAAGCTCACACTTCCTCTCTAGAGAAATGTACATATACATAAAATGTGGTGCATGAGCTCAGGGCACTTGGACCTCCCCCATCCACCCCACCCCACCCAACCACCACCACCAAGCTCATTGTGAGACTCCAGGTTAAGAATCTCTGGACTGGGAAATCTCAAAAAGTTCTGAAAAGGCTGTACCGGTGACACTTAAAACTTATGAAGGATGGTAGGTCCAGGATTCCAAAAAGCCTCCCAAACCAAAACATGGCATAGGACAAATCATGGGTCAAAACTTTAGAGACTCAGAAAAAGCAGTACAGTGGCGAGAGAAAGAACAGTGGCCTGCAAGTGAGGTGACCCAGGTTCTGGATTTAGCTCCAACATTCAATTGTCACATGCTCTTCAACAAGCATCTTAAATCTCTCCAAGCGTCAGTTTCCTCATCCCTAAAATGGCAATTATGACTTATCAAGACTCCTGGATGACTAAGTGGAAAGACAAGGGTCTTTGTGCTTGGAAACCAAAGCTAGATGCATCAGTGATGACATGCCTACTTGTCCCAACTGCCCCACGTCAGCACGGCAGTTATTTGGTGAAGTGACATCCACCACCAAGCATGAGTGACTACTTTTTTTCCTCCCTTGATTATAGATACTAGCATTGAACTCAGAATAAACTCATGGAGCCCTTACTGTGTCCTAGACATAATCCTTTTCCTCGAGAAACTCACAGTCATCTGGAGGACAGTCACAAACATTTACTGAGCTCTTGCTGCGGGCCAGGTATCATGCTAGTTGCTGAGGATGGAATAGTGAACAAGACACACCAAGTGTCTACCCTTGTGAAGCGTTGAGTCTAAACATTGGAATAAGTCACTCTAATGTATAATAGAGAGAGCAAAAAGTTTCATCACCCCTTGAACTGGAGGCAGCTGCTCCAAGTGTTACATCACCAAGGCTTCTGAGGGCTTTTCTAGCCTCAGCAAGAAAGAAGGCCATGACTTATGATCTATTGCTATTGCTAATGATCAGTGAAGGCCCAGGCAGCAGGCATTTGTCATCCTTGATACAATGAGATAAACACAATTGTAAAGGTATGTAATCAAGGCTCGGGGGAGGAAGACGCCCAGGAGTAAGCCCTACAGACTCTAGCAGCATTTTGTATGCTCTAAAACCTCTGCAGGCTCTCATCCATCCAGAGAGCTCAGAACCTACAGCATCTCCAACCCAGTATTTGCCACTGTAAATTGGCAGGACCTCTCTCTTAGCTTATCTCAGCTTCGACCTCCACCACAACCGCCACTTGGGATTCCCGCCCAGATTTTGCCCTTTGGGAAGAGCCTGTGACGCTCTCAGGAAAATCAGCGCCAGGCTGTGATGGGCAGCGGCCTTTCCCGGATCCCATCCCTGGCTGACTTCATTCCAGATCCAGGAAGCCTGATGACTTCCTGGCTGCCTTACCCAGGCTGACACAGCAATACCCAACCACCCCCTCTGACAGACATGTAAGGTACTCCCTGAACATCTGGGGGTGGGAGCGGAGCAAGGAGCAAGGGTCGCATCCACTCCCTAATCTAGTCAGGAAAGGGCAGAGGAGAGAGCTGCTACACACATCCTGTTCCCAAGTTATCTTTCCATCCCAGCCAACCAAGGCCTCTCCCATCACCTCAGTTTCCCCTAATGGCTACACACTTTGGGAACACAGAGGGCTTGACCACCAACTGATGGTTCTGTGTGCACCAGGTTGTGGCTGCCAAGATTACACCCAGTGAGTGGAAAGTTCCATAGAGGAATCGGGGAAAGTCCCAGTGGAGGGTCACAAAGCGCAATTGATCTGGCATCACTTGAACAAGCCTGTGAGCTAAACAGGACAGAGACCAAACCAAAGTGTGGTGCACGATAAATAAGAATCCTCACAGTGGCTGCCGATTATAGAGCCTTTGCTATGGACTTGGCACTGTGCCAAGTGAGAATTTTTGTTATTCCCACCACCTTCCTAGGATCTTTAGAAATATTGTCCCCAATGTACAAATGGGAAAACAAAGGCTCAGCAAGGTTAACTAACCCAAAGTCACATAAATAGTAAGAGTAAGAGTAGGGATTTGTTTTTTGTTGGTGTTTCATCAACTGTTATTTTAAGTTCCAGGGTACGTGTGCAGGATGGGCAGGTTTGTTACACAAGTAAACATGTGCTTTGCTGCACAGATCAGCCCATCACCTAGGTATTAAAGGAGTCGGGATTTGAATGGAAGCATTCTAGTTTCAAGTCCCACAACTTTACCCTGACCTTCCACTGCCTCAGTCACGATAGTCCTGTAGAGGCTGGGCGCGGTGGCTCACACCTGTAATCCCAGCACTTTGGGAGGCCAAGGCTGGTAGATTCCCTGATCTCAGGAGTTGGAGACCAGCCTGGGCAATATGGTAAAACCCTGTCTCTACTAAAAATACAAAAATTAGCCAGGCGTGCTGGTGGGCACCTGTAATCCCAGCTACTCGGGACGCTGAGGCAGAAGAATTGCTTGACCTTGGGAGGCGGAGGTTGCAGTGAGCTAAGATTGCACCACTGCACTACAGCCTGGGCGACAGAGCAAGACTCTGCCTCCAAAAGAAAAACTCTACAGCCCTATAGAGTGAATCAGAAAGATACCACCAGCCTACAGGTGGCTCCAGTGATGGTGCCAGCAGCTCTCCTCTGAGGGGTGATTGGCCTCACCTCAGTCTCCTAGGAGAAAAGACAAAGGAGATGTGCAGCCTACTTTTCACCTTCAGATGCCATTGATTGAGCTAACTGGATGCCAGGCACTGTGTTTACAAATGTTATTTCATTCCCACATCATCATTATAAGGAGGCACCCTCATGCGTCCCACTTTATAGATGAAGAAACTGTGGCTCAGAGACATTAAATAACAAGTTCTCATGGCTAAGGGCAGTGCGGGCTCCAGACATGGGGACCAGGTAATCTGGAGTCAAAGATTTAAGGTCCACAGACTTTGGACCCCATCCCCTTAGCCTCTATGCTTTCTGCCTCCATCGGTGAGTTCCAAGCCTAAGTGTCAGAGATCTCTAGAAGCAGAGTTCTCAGGGATATCTACTAGAATATTCTACAGTGTATTGAAAACATGGGTATCCAGGTCTGCTGTGGATATGGTTTATCTGTCCCCACCAAGTCTCACAGTAGAATGTGGTCCCAGTGTTGGAGGTGGGCCTTAGGAGGTGTTAGGGTAATGGGGTGGATCCCTCATGAATGGCTTGGTGCATCCTGGTGGTAATGAGAGAGTTTTTACTCAGCAAATTCCCGTGAGAGTTTCCTCAAGAGCTGGTTATTAAAAAGAGCCTGGCACCTCCTCCCTCTCTCTCTCACTTCCTGTCTCACCACTTGATCTCCACACACACAGGCTCCCCTTCTCCTTCTGCCACGAGTGGAAGCAGCCTGAGGCCCTCACCAGAAGCAGATGCTGGCGCCATGCTTCTTGTACGGCTCGCAGAACTGTGAGCCAAAATAAAACTCTTTTCTTTATAAAGTACTCAGCCTTATGTATTCCTTTATAGTAACACAAATGGACTAATACAGGGCCCATCCTAAAAAACCCAGATCTGCAGGCCTGAGTGTCTACACTGTTATCAAGGCCCATGAGTAATTCCCTGCCCAGCCACACTCAGGAACTTTGGCCTGCAGACCGCACTCTGCAGCAGGCACCTGCTTTTCACCGGGACCCTAGTAATTCTGATTCAGGGAGTGGGCAGATTACAGTTTGAGAGAAACACAGGCTCAGAAGGACCCTGAAGGTCCTTCCAGCAATAGGATTCTGTGGCCACTTTCCTCCCTTCCTCCAACTGCTGTTCCTGGTAATGTGCCCATGTCACGGTTGCAATCCTCTCAGATGGCCTGGGATGGAGGAGAGGCTGGCACAAGCCCCAGCACTGTCAGCGGACTGCAGCTTTGTTGCTGGGGGAACGTCTGAGAATGTGGCTCCAGGGGCCCTCCCCGCCCCCAACCCTAATTCCTTTAGCTGCCCCCTTCCAAACACCGCAAGTTGTTTATCCTTCTAGGAGCCTTGCTTGATCTAATTTGCTGAATGTTAGCGCTGGCAAAGGCAGAACTCAGCTAGAAGGCATGAGCCAGGACCCAGGAGGCTGGGTGGCCAGGCTCACATGCCATTCTCCCTTCTGTTCTCCATCCTACTGCTCATTGCTAAGAGATAGATACAAATGAAATTGTACAGAAAAACCTGGGCAGGCCAGGCCGGGCAGGCAACAGGCAATTCATGTCTAACCCCTGCATAACTGAAGGATTCACCAAATGCATTCTTCAAGGAAGTAGGCCGCCCTAAAAGGTAACTACCCTGCTACCCTTCTTTCTCCCCTTCTCTGCAAATTATATCCATGCAAAAGGAGTTATGGGGAACTCCAAAGGTTGCAAAAAAGAGAAGAGAAGGCTTGTAGGTCACGTGCTATCTCAGGGACAGGGTGCCCCCATGTAGCACTTGGATTCAAACTCTGGCTGTGCTGTCTCCTAGCTGTGTGGTAAGTGATGTAAGAACACTGCCCATCTCACAGAGTTGCTGTGATAATGGACTGAATAGGCAATGTTTACTAATAACCAAAGCAGCATTTTAAAAGAACAGCTAACAGTCATTGATTGTGTATTATACGTCAAGCAAAGTGCAAAGTGTTTTATTCAATAGCCATTCCACACATCTGTACTGAGAACCCACTGTGTGACAGGAACTGTTCTCAGCACGGGAAAGAGCATGATCAAAGCAAAGTCCCTGCTGTCAAGGAGCCTGCACTCCTCACCTATTGTAAATCCACCAATGATGTCAATATTGTTATTCCCATTTTACGGATGAGAAAACTGAGACTAGATAGCTTAAGTAGCTTGGCAGGGTTTAAACCAGGAACTGTCTGGCTCCAGAATCTAAATTCATCACAACTTAAAAATACTGTCCTCTGAGGGCTTAGTCTGTGCAATGCCTGACATGGACATGGCATTTATGATCCATTCTGCAGAAGGAAGGCAAGGAATTCAAAGGTGGAAAGGACTTGCCACTTCTCGTCCAGGGCTAGCTGTGTGTATATGAGCCACCTCCTTCTGCTCCAGGCTCCCACCTTCCTGAGACTCTGCCCAACCTCTCTGCATCCCAGGACTTCCAACACAGAAGGAAGCTTTTAATGGTCTGGTCTACTCTCGTTTTACAGAAGAGAGGAAAGCCCACCCAAAAAAAGAACTTGCCCAAGCTCACCTAATGAGTTAATGTGCCAGCCGGGGCAAATCCCAGCTCTCCTAACGTCCAGGTTCATGATGCTGGGGTATGCCCCTGACCTCACTCCCACTGATCACCCACCCCACTCCCAGGACTTAGCCACCTTTCGGATAGAGTAGAGTCTGTGGAGAGACCAGCCTGGCCACAGCAAAGACAAGGAAAAAATTTAATGAGGAGAGGGAAACACAGAGATCCACACAGCCAGGAAGTATGGAGCTAGATCTTAAACGTGGATCCCTTGACTTTACATTTTGAGCTTATTCCAGGCCATCGTGTGCACTTTCCTACACATTCTCCTGCATTCATTTTCAAGCTCATATCTCCCTTTCTCCCTCTCTCACACAATCTGAGTCCAGGGACCATGGTTAGGGTATAATTACAGTGAGAGTGAGCCCTATGTTTTTGAAGGCAGGGCTGCTGTAATATAAGGGTGATCCATCAAATAGACCACAATGGATGATTTACTGTATGCCTCTGAAAGACTTTCTATATAATGAAAATCTGTCAGACATTAGTACAAATGATATTATGCAACCATTAAAAGAATGAGACAGATCTATGTATACCTAAAACAAAATGCTAAGTTGGAAAAAAAATACAAAACTGTATGCATAAGGTAACCTCATTTGGATTAAATACGTTCATATATTACATATATATATATATATATATACACACACACACACAAACACACACACATACAATTATGCATTTCAATTAAGGATACCTCCAACAGTAATTAAGGATACCTCCAACAGTAATAACAGATGGAGAATGAGATTGGTTGGAAGGGTAGGACAAGATAAACAACTTTCATTTTTTAAAGCTTACACATTCCTGCATGATTTGAACATTTAATACTAAACCTGTATTAGTTATATAATGATAATTGTTAACAAATTTTTTTTAAACAAGTAAACAACTTATCAAACAGATACACCTCTGCTATTGACAGTGAACTACAGACACACACACAGAGTTTCCCAGAACACACAGGCTCAGTCAGAGATACCTTAACCCAGTGTAGATATTTAGAGAATGTCATAATCTGAGACAGGCTTGGGAGAATGACACTTGACATCCCCAGTGAGATGGGATGCCACGTCTTTTCACTGGTGTTTTTTTTTTTGTTTTTTTTTTTTGAGATGGGGTCTTGCTCTGTCGCTCAAGCTGGAGTGCAGTGGTACGATCTCAGCTCACTGCAATCTCCACCTCCCGGGTTCAAACGGTTCTCCTGCCTCAGCCTCCCAAGTACCTGGGTCTACAGGCATGCACCACCACACTCGGCTATTTTTTATATTTTTAGTGGAAATGCGGTTTTGCCATGTTGGCCAGGCTGGTCTCAAAACTCCTGACCTCAAGTGATCCGCCCGCCTCAGCCTCCCAAAGTGTTGGAATTACAGGCGTGAGCCACCGCACCCAGCCTATTGGTGTCATTTATAAGTACCTATAGATATCAATCAATTCTCAAAGGGTCCAGGGGCCCAAATAAGATTACAGACATTATACTTCTGTATTAGTCCGTTTTCACACTGCTATAAAGAACTACTTGAGACTGGGTAATTTATAAAGGAAAGAGGTTGAGCTGACTCACAGTTCTGCATGACTGGGGAGGCCTCACAAAACTTACAGTCATGGCGGATGGCCAAAGGAAAGCGAGCACCTTTTGCACAAGATGGCAGGAGAGAGGGAGCACAAGGGAAACTGACACTTTTTTTTTTTTTTTTAAGACAGTCTCGCTCTGTCGCCCAGGCTGGAGTGCAGTGGCACAATCTCAGCGCACTGCAAGCTCTGCCTCCTGGGTTCACACCATTCTCCTGCCTCAGCCTCCCAAATAGCTGGGACTACAGGTGCCCGCCACTTACGCCCAGCTAACTTTTTGTATTTTTAGTAGAGACGGGGTTTCACCGTGTTAGCCAGGATGATATCGATCTCCTGATCTCATGATCCACCCGCCTCGGCCTCCCAAAGTGCTGGGATTACAGGCGTGAGCCACCACGCGCAGCCGGAAACTGACACTTTTAAACCATCAGATCTTGTAAGAACTCCCTCACTATCACCAGAACAGCACGGGGAAACTGTTCCCATGATTCAATCACCCCCCACCAGGTCCCTCCCTCAACACATGGGGATTACAATTCGAGATCAGATTTGGGTGGAGACACAGAGCCAAACCATATCAATTACATATCTATGTTCTTTTTCCGCAAGGAATATTCCTAAAAGGATATATAAGAAACTAGTAACAACGGTTGTCTCTGGGAAGGGGGGAAATGTGGAAATCTGGGGTAAAAAGAGACGTATCTCTCATTGTACACGCTTTTGTACTTTTTGAATTTATTTTTACTAAGATCATATATGACTTCTTCAATTAAAGTAACCTAAAGAACTGCTTTGGAGAGAAGAGGGGGCCTAGCAACCATCTAGAAGCTCAGCTGAATTCCTCTTGGTATCATCAGCTTGAAGATCTCACTTGATAGAAATCCTACCTATTTTCTCCAATCACGGGATCTTGTTTCCAGGACAGAAGAACAATCACTATGGAGATTTTTCACTGCAGCGGTGCTTTATGAGTTTTGGGAGGCGCCTTGAGTTTTGATGACATGGGTTGAGTACTGCTGCTGTTGCAGCTGCTCCTTCTCCAGGGTCCAAATGGAACCATCTGGCATGAGTCTCCAGCTCTTAAATCAGTCCACCCACAGCCTTGGTTTCTTAAGGCGTGTGTAGTGAGAAGACTGGGAAATTAAGGCAGGTGGACCTCACCAGACGGAAGCATGCAAAACAGAAACACATGGACAGCTCACCCAGTATCCCCCTCCCTGTCAGCACTGCTGCTGGAATGATTTACAAGACACCAAGCCAAGTTCCCACTGCTCCAGACTGAGGGGATGGAGGAAGAGGCAGACAGAAGCAGGTCACACCTGCATGTTCTTTTTCCTCCTTCTTGGGACAAACTTTGTTTACTTGCAGACTGCAGGTGGCGGTGGCTGGGCTTGTAAATACCACTGTGAGGCCAGTTAGCTTGGCTTAACCAGGTCACTTAAACAGAGGGGATTTGGGGCCACTCTGTTATTGCTTCCCATCCAAAGCCCATTTCCTGCCTAATTTCCTCCAGCCAACTCACCATGCAGCATTCAAATAAAGTCATGGCCCAATTTATAAACAGACACTTGGGACCTGCAGTGTGAGAAACCTTCCATTTGTATAGGAGCCTGCATAAGTCTTAGCATGGTTTCACCAATGTAAGATGAGGAGAAACCCTTACATTTAAAAGTACCATGATTACAGCAATAATCTCTATCATGCCTAATATTGATGCTCACTTTATTGACAAGGAAACTGAGGGCTCCAAAATTACAATGCTGGTTTTCCCTCCACCTGTGTAGGGCACTGGCATCAGGAAGACACTCAATGTCAATTTGTGAATGAAAAAGGCAATCACTGAATGAATGAATCAATCAGGCAATAGAGGAAGAACACACAATGGAGCCACCTCCTATCAGCTCACAAGAGCCAATCCAAGGCATATCTTCCCAATTCTGCCTGCAATAACATCACATCGGTAGCTTGAAATTGATCATGGTGGGATTATCTTTGCCAGCATATTGGCAGATGCTACAAATCAGGGCTTTTTCCTTTTTGTCATAGAGCCAGTTTACACTGGGCTGAAGTGTCTCTCACTGAGCCTGTGTATTCTGGGAAACTGTAGCTCACTGTCTGTCACTGCACAGAGGCACCACATAGTACAGGCAATCAAAACCCAGGCAATTAGTATATACAATGAGATATCAGGTTTTTTAGATCATCATCCTTCTTCAAAAAAAAGGGGAGGAGAAGGAGATTGAAAGTGGGCTACATAAATAAGACTTACTATGTCAACATACATGTGTAGATTCTATTGCATGCAAGGCATTAGGGCAGGCTGGTGGAGAGAAACAGATATGTGAGATATACTACATATTCTCAAGGAACACACATTCTTAGGTAGAGACTATCATGTGCACACAAATCATGTGGGAATCTTGGTAAAATGCAGATTAAAATCCAGTAGGTCTGCGTGGAACCTGAGAAGCTGCATTTTGAACAAACTCCCAGGTAAAGTTGACGCTACCCATCCATGGACCACACCTAGAGAAGCAAAGGCCTAGGAGGTCACTGCATGCTGACAGTGTGCCGCTGCAAGTTCCTAGGTAAGATGGCTATTCACAAGCTGAATCCTCACAACCACAGGCATATATTCTTTTTATCCACATTTTACAAATGAGACCATTGAGACCCAAGGTCACCCAGCTGGTAAACTGCTACCAGCTCAAAGCCAGGTAGTCTCACTCAGAGAAGGAAGGGTCACTCCCAAAAGCACATTCTGGTGGGAACTTTTCAATTGATTTTCTGTCTTGAAAGTTATCCTTGCCTCTCCTTTCTCTTCCTACTCTCTGTTCATTAACCGTCCATTTCCTATTTCACCACCTCCAAGTACTCCCAAAGAAGAATTGAGGAGGTGTGGAACCAAATGCTCAAACTCATCCATTGCGAGCATATTAGCCATGTGTCTTCTTTTTTATCTTCTGTTTCTTTGACATCTGGGTCTTGCTGACCATAGAGGGACTGCCCCTTCCAGGGTTAGCCAACTCCTAGAGATGGTCAATAATTTCCCAGCTACCTTGCCTTTCAAATGCAAGCCAATCAATCCAGAGTCCATACCCTAGCCATCTGTTTTATGGGGCTTTCAACCTCTGGGCCACTATCCCCCTTCCCTAATCACCCCAGAACCAGGTATAGGACAACTAAGGACAGAGAGCCAATAAACCCCAGAGCCTGCTGAAATGATGCAAACTAGCCAATCCTAAACCTGCTTACTCTGCCTCACCCATTCCTTCCTGCAGAAACCACAAGAAGGGCTTCTGCTGACATTTCTCTAGGCTCCCTCGGCCTGCTGACCCACCCCAGTGCCTCCCCAGGCCACCCCCATGGCACAGCTGGGCCCCTCCTTTTTCTGTGAGTATCACCATCTTTTCAATGGCAGTCATCTCCTGATTTTTCGGCCTCACCATACCTAAATAATAACAAAACCTACATTTTAAAACATCAAGTTTCATCAGGAAAGTTAAATCCCAATGGATTTGTGGATTACCTAGGCTTTCCCTTGCCCGTCCTCCCAGGCTCAGCCCCTCTCTGGGCTGGCTTGCACACATTCTCAATGGACTCCTTCCCAAGGTCCTTGCCTTAGCCTTGTCTGTCTTGAAACTTCCATTTCTGGGGAGAGTGCCAGGTGCCACCTGTAGCCTTAGGGTCTCTTACCTAATTCCCCGGCAGGTGCTGAGCGTGACACTGGACAGCTCTGTCTCCCTCACTGTGCCGTGGTAAAAGCAGTGATCCTAACAAGGAGAAAGGAGGTGGTCAGGCTAAAGAACACTGATTAAGTATGGCAACGTTAATGTCTCAGGATGGTGATGGGTGACTCATGGCTTATTATATACCTACCCAACTTTATAGCACCTTACAACCTGCAAAGAGCTTTCCAAGACACAATTTCATTTGATTCCCATAATAATCCTTGGAGACGGGGCAGGGCAGATGTCATTATCTCCATGAAGCTGATGAAAGGCTGAGGCTCAAAGGAGCAAAGAGATTTGCCCAAGGTCTCCCTGCTGTTTGGGAAATCCAGTATTTTCCTAGTTCAGAGCTCTTTCCATGGCATGCTGTTGGCCACAGAAAACACTGATTCCTGAAAGAGCCTGCCTCCCCACCAACGTTATCTTTGCAACCCCCTGCAATGAGTTGAATAGAACCCCCTAAAATTCATGTCCCCCTCAAAATGTGATTTTATTTGGAAATAGGGTCTTGCAGATGTAATTAAATTAAGGTGATGTCATGCTGGGCCAGGCGTGGTGGCTCACACCTGTAATCCCAGCACTTTGGGAGGCCGAGGCAGATGGATCACTTGAGGTCAGGAGTTCCAGACCACCCTGGCCAACTTGGTGAAACCCCGTCTCTACTAAAAATACAAAAATCAGGCAGGTGTGGTGGTGCACACCTATAATCCCAGCTACTCGGGAGACTGAGGCAGGAGAATTGCTTAAGCCCAGGAGGTGGAGGCTGCGGTGAGCCGAGATTGCACCACTGCACTCCAGCCTGAGTGACAGAGTGAGATTCTGTCTCAATGAAAAGGAAAAAAAAAGAGGTGGTGTCATGCTGAATTAGAGCAGGTCCTAAATCCAATGATTTGTGTCCTTCTAAGAAGAGGGAAGGACACAGGGAGACACACACAGAGAAAGAGAAGAAGGCCATGAAGATGGAGGCAGAGACTAGAGTGATGAAGCTGCAAGCCAAGGAACACCAAGGATGGCCAGAAGCCACCAGAAGCTAGAAGAGCCTGGAAGGACTCTCTCCAGAGGCTAGGAGGAAGTATGGCCCTGACAATACCCTGAGTTTGGACTTCTAGCCTCCAGGACTGTGAGAAAGTAAAATTCTATTGTTTTAAACATTTAAGTTTATAGTGCTTTGTTACCATAGGCCTAGGAAATGAACACTGCCTACTCTTCCACAGCTCAAGATGCTCTTCTACACGAATCCCTCCACATCTGAATCATACTTGATTTGGCACCTGTGCCCATGAGGTCTGCTGCTGCTCTCCAGCCACTGTATCTCACAGCTGTCAGAATTCCTCCATCACTACAAACAGCTGTGAGCACTGCTCTGTGCCAGGCCTGGGGCCAGCCCCTGGAGACACCATAGCCAGCAAATAGAGTCACAGCTTCAGCCTTCATGGGGCTTATGGTGTTGTGAGAGGCAGTCATTAATGAGAAATCCAAACAGATACAATTACAAACCAAAAGAAGGGGCTTGAAACAAACATTTCAGGTGCTGGCTGAGTGTTTTATAAGTCAGGTAACCATAGAATTTAGGAAGCAAATTTGCACTGTTGAGCATGCTAACGTGCTAAACCAGACAGAAGGGGATGAAATCAGGACTGTGTCCAACAAATGGAGGAGTAACAACAAGAGACACATTCCTAGAGGCTTCCTCCCAAATAAGTCAAGAGAGATGCACTGGTCAGAACAGAGAGAAGGTAAAACCCGCAGGGTAAAGCCAAGTTCTGGAAAGATCTCAAAAGGGATGGATGCAAACCACACGGTTGCAGACATGGAAGCTTTCTCTTTTCCCCCACCTCTAGGACCATGCTGCTTGCAGTTGCTTCTTTGTCCCCACCACACAGGGATGTGACCCAGTAATCAGCTATCCCATGTGTCCGTATTCTCTGGCTCCACCTCCCTCCCAGCTCTAAGCATGAGTATAGACAAATAATTAAATTCAAGCATTTTGGCATAGCCAGGCATATTTAAATCCAGGCATAAGCAGTTCCACAACCTCTCTCTGACCTTCAGTGTCTTTAGCCTCTATCCCCCAGAGTGGTGGTAAGAATATTGTACATAAAGGAGCTAGTAAGAGTACCTGGCCCAGAGTGGCAGGCAATAAACATCGGCAACCATATAATCATGAAATTCTCCTTTATCAAATAATATGGCCTCAAGGGACCTGGAAGCCCACCAAGAGGCTGAATCTAAAGCCCTAGCTGTGCCAGTGCTCCATCATATCCAGCCAGCCACGCAGCCAGATCAAAGGATACAGGCCAAGCTGACACTCAACATGGCCTCGTGCTCCAGAACACAGGTGCCCTTTCATCTGCATATGATCCGTCGGCCAGCAATGTGGCTTCTCTGCCCGTTCAAGCTCATACAGTCAGGAGGAGGGACAGAGCCAACCCCTGTCTTTGCATCAAGCTCTTCTGGACTTTAAACAAGTCAGATGTCACCCTTGAGAAGCACAAAGGAAAGTCACTGTGCTGTGATTATGAAAGAAAGTGTGGCAGGCAAAACCCTCCTGGCCAGGATTCCAACTGCTTTCAAATGCCAGCCGGTCACGTGGCTTCTCAACCTATCCCTGGGATCTGGGATTTGGAGGCCCCTCATGAAGCACTCAAGTCCTGAACCTGGTCCTTAGAACTCAACAGGGAAGCCACGAACCCTGTAGCACAGGATTATTCATGGGGAGAAGAGGGGCCGGGCCTGTGTGGGGTAAATGGGGCTCAGAGAAGTTGGAATGACCGAGAATCAAGGACTTCAGAAACATATGTCGGTATAGTTTCAAAACGCTGGTTAATAGAAAGAACTGGGGCTAGGCGCAGTGGCTCACGCCTGTAATCCCAGCACTTTGGGAGATCGAGGTGGGCAGATCACGAGGTCAAGAAATCTAGACCATACTGGCCAATATAGTGAAACTGTCTTTATTACAAATACACAAAATTAGCTGGGCATGGTGGTGTGCGCCTGTCATCCCAGCTACTCAGGAGGCTGAGGCAGGAGAATTGCTTGAACCCAGGAGGCGGAGGTTGCAGTGAGCAGAGATGGCACCACTGCACTCCAGCCTGGTGACAGAGCGAGACTCTGTCTCCAAAAAAAAAGAAAAAAGAAAAAAGAAAGAACTGAAACCCAGGGATGGCTGTGAAGAATCCCTGCACCTCTTCCTATCTTTGAATGGATGCTAAGAGTGTTCACAACTCCAGTTCTCTCGAAAATAGAGCACCTGACTTTTGTAACATGCTTTATAATTTACAGAGCTTTCACATACACTATCTCATGTGACGACGACACCTACAACTTACTATTATTAACAGTAAGAGGTCAGGTGGGGTGGCTCACACCTGTAACCCCAGCACTCTGGGAGGCCAAGGCAGGCAAATCACTTGAGGCCAGGAGTTTGAGACCAGCTTGGCCAACATGGTGAAATCCCATTTCTACTAAAAATACAAAAATTATCTGGGCGTGGTGGTGGTCGCCTGTAATCCCAGCTACTTGGGAGGCTGAGGCATGAGAATCGCTTGAATCTGGGAGGCGGAGCTTGCACTGAGTTGAGATCATGCCACTGCACTCCCGTATGGGCAACAGAGTGAGACTCTATCTCAAAAAATAAAATAAAATTAAAAAAAATAAGAGCTAACATCTAACCAGGCATGGCAGCTTGTGCCTGTAATCCCAATGCTTTGGGAGGCCAAGGTGAGAGGATCACTTGAAACCAGAAGTTCAAGGCTGCGGTGAGCTGTGATCATGTCACTACACTCCAGCCTTGGGGACAGAGCGAGGCCCTATGTCTAAAATAAAAGAGCTAATATCTACCCAGCTCTTACTGCTTGAACAACTTGGGCAGATTTTTCCCTTTGATTCTGACCACAATCTTATGAGGTAGATATTATTATTGTCATATTTTAAAGGGGGGAAATTGAAAGAGAGGTTTTAAGTCATTCACAAGGTGACACAGCAAAGTGGAAACTGGAACCCCACCAGCCTGACCCCAAGCTCCATCCTCTGCCTCTCTCAGCAGTAGCAAAGGAAGAACTTGGCTAGTCAGAGCTCTTTTATCCCCAGCTTCTCTAGCAACAAAGGAGACAAGTTCTAGCCTAAGCCTTGCCACTTACTGGTTATCTGAACTTGAGCAAGTTACTTTTCCTCTTCTCTCAATTTCCTCATCTGTAAAATGTGGGGTTGGAAGAGATGTTTATGAATTCCCATAAAAATCAGTGATTCCTCTTACCCTTCCACAGCCCTGCGAGTCAGATATCAGCATATCCAATTTACAAAGGAGAAAACTCAACACTAGTGTGGTCAAGGGGGTTGTTTAAGGTCATATAACTAGTTAAAGCCAAGATAACAACCTTGGCTTCAGATCGCAAACTGTGTCATTCTTTCTGTTGGAACACATTCACAGACCCATTCCCCCAACCGCCTGACCTAGATGCAGGCTGTCGCCAAAAGGCCTGGCTGATGAGTCTTGATAAGGTTGCCAGAACTCCAGCTACCCCAGGCCAAGTTTGGTAGTAGAGTGCAGTCTCCAACATTCGGGTCAAGGGCAGCTGAGTGGTTTATTCCATTCCCATTTTTCATTGAGATCTTGGCTCCCAAATGAGAAGTCTGACTGAGAACCCCATGGGCCTGGGTGGGAGCTTTGCAAGAGTCTAGTAGCAGGGGATATAAGCAAACAATGAGTTGTCCGTCCCAAGGTTCAGCTAGGATGTGCTTCAGCCAACAAGACCTTCTGGAAGGAGGGGATTTGGGGAGAGGGGGAGTTCTCTTCCAGTCCTCTATTTCTGAAAGGCCCTTACAACATCTTTGCCTAATGCACAAGCTGAGAGCACAAAGAACAAGTCAAGAATCACTCATGAAGTCATTGCATTCCTCAGCTTCTCAGCCTGATGGGGCCACCCCAAGGGGGCTTTCATAGCAGGAAGCGTGAGCTCATGGCAAATTTGTGGACTGAGACACATTCTTGAGCTGTGGGTATAGAAGTGGCAGGATCCAAACTCAGAGGAGGGTGTTTGAAGGAGGTTGTCATAGCTAGGCTTTCTAGGCATGCCTGTTCCCCCATCCCACCCCTGCCCCTGGAGGCAGAGAACAGAGGTCTCAAGAAGAGAGGAAAAGTTTTGACCAAGGGGCATTGAAGAATATGAAGTCACAGCTAGACAGCCTCCCTGGGGATGAGAAGACACAGCCCAACTTTGCTGCAGGCACTGGCCACACTACCAACTCCTTCCCTATCCAGGAAAGTCTTGGTGAAGAAGGCAGCACTGGTCTTCGCATTCAGCCATACAATACAGCCCCTGAACTACCCAGTTACTATGCTCCAGGTCTCTTGGATCTATCAAAAACTGTGGCTGGGCACGGTGGTTCATGCCTGTAATCTCAGTGGTTTGGGAGGCTGGGGCAGGTGAATCACCTGAGGTCAGAAGTTCGAGACCAGCTTGGCCAACATGGTGAAACCCCATCTCTACCAAAAATACAACATTAGCCAGGCGTGGTGGCTCATGCCTATAATCCCAGCACTTTGGGAGGTCAAGGTGGGCGGATCACCTGAGGTCAGGAGTTTGAGAATAGCTTAGCCAACATGGTGAAACCCTGTCTCTACTAAAAATACAAAACTTAGCCAAGTGTGGCGGTGCATGCCTGTAATCCCAGCTACTCAGGAGGCTGAGACAGCAAAATCGCTTGAACCCGAGAGGCGGAGGTTGCAGTGAGCCAAGATCACACCACTGCACTCCAGCCTGGGTTACAGAGTGAGACTCTGTCACACACACACACACACAAATTACCTGTCCTGTGTCCCTTTCCCCATCCAGGAGTAATCTGGTGAACTAATCTGAGCTGCTAATGACTGATAGTGGCCAGTGTTATCTTGCTGGACACTTGCACTCCAGCAGGGATATTTTAAAGAACGGGCCTGGTAGAGTACTCAGGTTCCATGGGAAGCTGCTGGAGGAGTCCTGAGGTGGAGGGACCTCTCCTGCTGTTCTCCACACCGCACCTCCCAGTCCGTGTGCTCAGTAGTCCATTATGTCCTGCCCCAAAGGCAAAGGCCACTGCTGCTCCTGCCAGCGTGCATCTTCCCTTCTTTACCCCCATCTCACCAGCCCAGACTTTGAGAATGGTCACTTGAATCCAGGGTTTCTCAACTTGGGCACTACAGATATTTGGAGCTGGATAATTCTGTTGTGAGGGAGTCTGTCCTATGCATTATAGAATGCAGATGCCAGTAGATCCTCCCTGCCAGTCACGGCAATTAAAACTGCCTCCAAACATTACTAGGTGTCCCCTGGGGTCGGGGGAACACCATTGGTTTTCCTGGTTGAGAATCAATGTCCTGAGCCTACAAATTCCAATAAGCATCCCTGTAAGAAGAACCAGACACCATGAAATATGTATCATTCACTACCTTAAATGTCTACCAGTGGAGGGCGGCAAAGCAAACTGACATGTAACCATCTGAAAGACCATTTTCTAAATGAAAGATCTTTGACATTGTGTAAACATCCCTACTCAAAAACAACTTTGAGGGAAAAAAGTGTCCAATATGAATACAGAAGCAAAATAAGAAAATCTTCATAACTTAAAAATCACATTAAAATAGACTACAAAATGTATATGCACAGTTATTACAACTCGGTAAATGTTATACATCCATTTAAAAAGGACTGATCAAACATCTAATTGGATGAGACAACAGGATTATGAGTAAGTCATTCCTTTTACTAAAACTTTCGTTCATATGTGGGTAATTAACATAAAGTAAAGAACCTGTATGTTTCATAATAATTTGCACCAAGTGTAATCAGATGCAATTACCCTAAAATCGTCTATGTTTCTTTAGCCATTTTAGTTAGCAAAGAAGGAGGAGCACCTATGAAACATCAAATACATGTTTTGCTTCTCTTGTTTGCTCCCTTGGTCTTCACTTGGGGGAAACACTTCCTTCAGGGGAAGGACCAACTTCATCAGGCGTCTCCTGAGGTCCTAGGAGTGGTGCTGGGAGAGGACAGCTGCTGTATAGACATTTGTTGACCTGAACTCACCTCCGATTTCAGTGTGGTGGTTTGAGGGTTACCACTTGAAGTATAATGGGTTTCTGTGTAGGAAGGAGCAAAAAGTTGCCTGCAAAAAATAAAAAGAGACATTTATATCATAAGTGGGTGAACTCCATTCTCCTAGCAACAACAACTAGTGATTTTAACTGAACCAGGCAGGACTATCCCAAGCATCTCCAAGCAAAAGAAACTGGGCAGCCACTAGGGGCTAAGGAACAAAAGGGAAAACCAGAAGTTTGCTATTAATTTTATATTTAATGTAAATTATATATAATTTATCATCACTATGGGAACATCACTCCAACTACATCGAATTAACAGAACTAAAGCAATGATCTTAGTATTTGTCTGGGTCCTGGGAAAACAGACATGCAAACACATGCAAAATTTCCCAGGGCCTATGAACCCTATTGTTACCTTGGTTGATTTTTCCGGCACTGGATCTACCAATTTGTAGTATCAGCAGACCAATTTTTCTTTAAGGGTACCTCTTCTCTGATGCATATTTTGGTGAGACTGTCAATCAAGGAGTCCTACTTGGCCCTGGCCAAGGGGTGACCTGGCCAGCGGAGTGATGCTGCCAGGTCTAAACAGATGGAAGCAATGCATCTGTTCTTCTGTGCTTGCTACAAGGGTTCCCTAAGCTTCCACTGCCTGCCCTTTCTGACGCTTAGTGGTTCAGATTCCCTGAGACCTGGTAATTCTATGTTACCCTTCCAATAAATTCCTTTTTTCTTTTCTAAACTTGGACATTGGTTTCTCTCACCACAGACCCCTTGAAGGGTTAAGTGAGGTTAAGAATCTCCTCACCAAAGGTCAGGCAACTCCAAGAAATATTCTTAGAATTTCTCTAAAAATTAAAAGAAAAATACAAGAGTCAAATGGATGTTTTCAACTATTAATAGTTCAGCCTCATTAAAGGGAGAATTTATTTATAGAAAGTCAAGGTCGGCCAGGCGCGGTGGCTCAAGCCTGTAATCCCAGCACTTTGGGAGGCGAAGGCGGGTGGATCACCTGAGGTCAGGAGTTCAAGATCAGCCTGGCTAACATGGTGAAACTCCTTCTCTACTAAAAATACAAAAATTAGCTGGGCATGGTGGCGGGTGCCTCTAATCCCAGCTACTTGGGAGGCTGAGGTGGGAGAATCGCTTGAGCCTGAGAGGCAGACGTTGCAGTGAGCCGAGATCATGCCATTGCACTCCAGTCTAGGCGACAAGAGTGACACTCCAGCTCAAAAAAGAGAAAAAAAAAAAAAAAAAAAAAAGGAAAAAGAAAAAAAAAAAGTCCAGGTCAAGGGGCAAGAAAGGTTTCTAAAGGAAGGCACCATTAGAAATTGGAATCTGACAAAAAGAGAATGATGTGGCTCTATATGTACTAATATGGGAAGATGCCTAAAATGGAGTTAGACAGCAACAGTAAAGTTCTGAAGAGTTAAGTATTTTAAAAGTCCATTTCATTGAAAATCAAATACTACACACTCTAAAGCAGGCATCAGAAACAATTAGAGGCCAGGTGTGGTGGCTCAGACCTGTAATCCCAGCACGTTGAGAGGCTGAGGCAGGCGGATTGCCTGAGGTCAGGAGTTCAAGACCAGCCTGGTCAATGTGGTGAAACCCTGTCTCTACTAAAAATACAAAAATTAGCCGGGTGTGGTGGCAGGTGCCTAGTTACTAGGGAGGCTGAGGCAGGAGAACTGCTTGAACCTGCGGCGTGGAGGGTGCCGTGAGCCGAGATCACGTCATTGCACTCCAGCCTAGGTGACAAGAGCGAGACTGTCTCAAAAAAAAGGGGAAACAAATGACCTTTGTTGATGATGATTATCTCAGGAGTTGCAGAAGATGTTCACAATATAAGCTGCATATTTCTGAAGCTGGTTGACTTTTAAATTAACTGTCAGAGAGGTGTTTTGAAAACTGAAATTTTAATTTAAAACTGCTCTTAAAAAGAAGAAAATGTAGGCTGTGGCCAGCGCAGAAAGCCAAAGGAATCTGCAGGGATAACCCAGGTCTTGAAGGAGGTGACGTTTCCCAGCAAGAGAGGGTCATTGTGGAGGGTCTCTAGAATCCTCCTAGAGTCACTTCCAGCTCTAAGTTCTGGGATCGCTCAGATTTCCCTCCATCCCCAGTGTGTGGTCAGAAGGCAAATGCCACAAGAATTGTCTCCTGTACTATGTCAAGGCCTTCAACTTCTTGCCTTGGACAAGAAGAAAAGAAGCCCAACAGGAAAATGTAAAAATAAAGCAAAGCACAAACCCCAGCTTTGTGAAGAGAAATTCTCATTCACACGGAAACTTTGGGTCAGTGGCTAACTTGACAGAATCTGTCTGCCAGTCCTTTCTCTTTCTCCTTAGCATCTAACTAGCCCAAGATTCGAGGGAGGAGTCACCCATTTGCCTGAGGGAGAAAAACTGTAAGCCTCATGAGGGCAGAGGCCAAGCAGTTTTGCTCACTGGTTTATGTCAGTGCTCAACATTTGTTCAATGAAAAAACCACTTAACTAGTTACTGAATGAATGGATGGATGAGTAGTTCAGTGTACTGGGAGCTTCAGTGTCTGGACACTGGAAAAACTGAAGTTTTGATTCCAGCTCTGACAAATTTACTGTCTCTATGGCCATGAACAAGTAAATGTACATCTCTGAACCTTTGTTTCCTCTTAGACAAAAAAGAGGATGAAATACTCATTTGACAGGGCTGTGATGAGGATCAAACAACACAATAAATGTAGCAGGCTTAATGCTATGCCTGGCACAAAGTGGAGCTCGGTAAAAGTTAGTGATAATCATTATTGCTTTCAACAGGGATTATGACAGAAGAACCCAGAAAGTTTCTCTAACTTTCCCCAGCCATGAACTCCCCAGTACATCACTTAAGAGAGGTGGTAAAACGCAGTGTGCTCATTCCTGCAGCCCATTTCCTGGGTCTGCTTTCACAGACTGCGCCATGTACAGCTGATCAGGAGTTCAGAGTTTAATGGTTCATTCCAGGTGTCAGTGGGGAAGTGTGAATTTTCCCACAGAAAATGCACTCCTGGTAAAAACATTCTCAGCCTCTTCTGAGGCTCAGCAAGGGGGGAAAACAATCGTTCATCCAGTGACGTTACCCCATCATCACAGGACTCTCCGACCCTCAGCACTGAAAGGAACCCTAGAAATCATACAGTCAAACTCCAGTTACACTGTGAGCTCCCCAAAAACAGGGACCTTCGTGTCTTTGAAGGCTTCTCTCCCACCCCCAGCACCTAGCAAGCAGGCAGTACATGTGCATTCTGTGAATGAGTGGATGAGTGAATAAACTCGCAAATGAATAAATGAACTTTTTATCTCGTGTAGGAATCTGCCAGATGGCCATTCACCACTGGACACCTCCTGGGAGAGGCTGCTCCTGAGACTACCCACTCCTTATCTGACCACATACAGTAGTTAATTTTTTTACTCCAGATTAAAAACTACCCCTCTGTCACTGGCACTCACAGGCCTTCGTTCTGGCCTCTGAATCTGCATAAAACAATCTGCCATCATCTTCCACCTAACCACCCTTTCTGAAGCAGCAGTATCACCTAGAAACTAGTTAAAAATGCAAATTGTCGGGCTCCACCCAGACTCATGAATCAGATAGAAACTCTAGGGTTAGGGCCCAGCCATTTGTTTGAACAACTCTGCAACTCCCCCAGGCTAGGTCCATATACGCCCACGTGTTCAGGTGCTGCTCTCAGAACCAAAAGACACTGCTATCCCACAGAGAGGAGGGCACATGGCCACTGAGCAGCCCGGCCCAGCCCAGCTGCCCCATTCTCTGACCACATCTTGTTCTCATCTCCTCCCTAACAAGCGGCTGGCTCAGCAGACCGGCAGGAAGCCGTCTCTCACCACTGGATTGCATTAGGATTTTCAGGAAACGACTTGTGAGTGATGTGCATCCAGGAAGAGAAAGGACTGTGCAAAATTTCCCATTCCGCCCACTCCTTTTTTCTAGCTTTAATAGAAAAGCAATTTCTGTTCTACCCTGCTGCCTCCCGCTCTATCTGCCCCGTGCTCAGGAGCCCATGGACAGGCAGAAATCAGTAAGACACTGCCACGTCTCAGCACCATTAGAATAGTAGCCAGCACTACAGTTGAGCAAAATCTGTGTCACTTAGATTCGAAAGTCCCTGAGCAAAACCTGCATCTTCAGACTTCCACCTAGGAAAATAAGCTACCCCCGAATACTGGTCATAAAACATTAGGTCACTCTCTAGAAAAGAAGAACTGAAACCTGTACAAGCAGCCAGCCCCAAAAGTACAATGCAGCCTGAAAACAGCTTGGACCCATCTTTCCTAAGGCTCGGAAGCTTCAAACTCAGGACAATTCCTTTAAGTTCTATTTATCGTCAGACAAATTTCAAATGCCTCTCTATGCTAAACCACCCTCTAGAGAGGAAGGAGCAGTGACGCTACAATGAATTTGCAAAACATCTTCTGGAGCTCAAACCTTCTTCCTCCTGCTTCAGATAAGCAAACCAGTGAAGATAAAGTAATAACAATTTCCAAATTACCTTGAAAAACACTCTCTGCAGACGAGCTCAGCATAGGCGAGCACCACTCTGCTCATCTCAGTAGCGAGTTTTGCTGACACTTCCTTTCTCTGGGTCTTTCTCTATCTAATTCTTCCAAGAGTCTCCAGATGATGCCTTGGGAGGTCCTGCTTTTCTGGTCTCTCTTATTTCACCTGGAGGGTCTTCATCCTGCCTCTGTTAGTAATAATGTCCTCACCATGCGACTTAGCCCAGCAACTGCACAACACGGAAAGACTGTTCAAAAATACACAATCCCCTCCCTTCTCTAGGGAAGGATTAAGAAATCTGTATTTTTAATCGTTTTTTTTTTCAGGTGATTTATGTTTTCAGGTTGTGGGAATTATTCTATTCCATTTGAGCAATTTTAACATTTTTAATTCTATTTTTCATGTCTAGCCTCCTAATCACCTTCCAAAAATCTAAAGATCATACTAGCCCAGCATAGAGGGAAAGTCAGAATGCTTTGGTTTAAGCAGCAGCCGCACTACGCAACTGCCCTTCCAAAGCCTGGAAATAAAGCAAAAGATGACTATGGTTCCTCTCAATGTCACACAAGTGTACAGCCAGGGCCAGGCGTGATGGCTTATGCCTGTAATCCCAGAACTTTGGGAGGTCGAGGCAGGTGGATCACTTGAGGTCAGGAGTTCAAGACCAGCCTGGCCAACAGGGCGGAAGCCCTCTCTACAAAAAAAAAGTAGCCGGGTATGATGGTGCGTGCCTGTAATCCCAGCTACTCAGGAGGCTGAGGCAGGAGAATCGCTTGAACCCAGGAGGCAGAAGTTGCAGGGAGCTGACATTGCACCACTGCACTCCAGCCTGAGTGACAGAGCCAGATTCCATCTCAAAAAATTAAATTAAAAAACACGGAGCACAGCCAAGCCTTAGACTCTCAGAGGCCTGCCTATGGTTCTCTGGTCTTTATGGGAAGAATGTGGCTTTGAAAGATGTACTATTTACAATTAATTACGGCAGCCCTTGCTCCACTCTGTAAAATCAGATGTTAACTTGTAAAAACTTAATAAGATACAACAGAAATGCAAATATTTTCATCTAGTAGAAAAGATAACCCCAAAGGTTATGGTTTTACAGCCCCTAGGATATTAACTAGTTTTGTATCTAATTTAGCAATCTTATCTCAGCATTCCTTTTTTCACTATTAAATACACACACACACCCACACAAATACATCTTAGTTTCCCTTATCCAATTTTAAACCAGTTTTATCATCTTGCTGGTTCCCCCATTAATTAGATAAATAAAACTTCGAGAAGTGCTCACTATGTATTTGCATAAAAATTGTTTTCACGTGAGCCACATAAACCCCCTCCATTTTTTAGACTGCAAAATGAACAGACTAATAATCACCGTCAGTATCACAGCGATGCTGAGGACCAAATGAGAAAATACTTTCAAATCCTAGCTCTTATAAGTAGTGTGAGTTCAGACTGGTCAGTAACTTCTCCATGCCTATGGTTTCTCATCATAAAAATGAGGAGAATGATAAAATCTACTTCATAGTGCTCCTGTAAGATGTGAGAATAGTGCCTGGCATATAGGAAGATCACATGACTATTTGTTAGATAAAAGGAACAAATGTGAAAGAATTATTTGTAAAGTAGAAAGTATTTGCGCTTTACAAATATTGCTATCATTTTCTCCAGCACTAGCTATATATACACGTGCCAAAATCTTGATCATTGTTAAATCTAGGTAATGACTGTCTTAGGTTTATAATACTAGTCTCTCTCTTTTTGGGTTTATAAATTTTGACAATATTTTTTAACTAGCTAGGTGATACGGTGCAAGTCACAAACTACTCAGCCTCAGTTTCCCTTTCTATCAAACAGAAATGGCAATGCCCAGGACAGACAGGTCCTGGAAAGTGTCTCTGAAAAGCAGAGTGCTATTCTAATGTCATGGCCTGCACTAGTCTAGATTTGGGACAAAATAAATTCAGTGAGTAATGTTTTGTTTTCTAAGATGCTGAAAGACAAGCAGGGAAGAGACAGCTAGAGCTGCTTCAGAACCAAGATTTCTGCATCAGTACTCATTCCACCTCTGACTCCAAAGGAATGGAAACAAACCAACGTGCCAAAGGCATGGCCCCAAAGCCAAATAAGGGACTGATGAGTCCAGGGGGCTGCAAGCAGACACATTCCTTTATGAGGGAACAGAAAGGCCAAGGAAGGGGGAACTTTGGAGGTTGCTCCGAGAGTAAAAAATTGGGACCTCCTCCTATTCCAGGGACTCCCTTGAATAAGCACCATCGTTGCCAGAGGAGCAGCTTTGGAAGCAACACTCTGAAGGCAAAATGGCGCCATCCAGAAGCCTGGCAAAAGGCCAATGCTACTCAGTATGTTTTCTTTAACTTCCTATTAAGGAAGTTTCCAAACAATGCGTTAAGTCAACACTCCCTTTCACCAACCACTTCCCATGACATCTTCTCCCAGTCCCCACAAGACCTGGCACCCTTCCGACTAATTTTTGGTCCTGTGTTTTGCTATTACATTATATATCAAAGGATGTTTGGATGAGCACCACTGACTCCTTTGGCCAGAAGGGTCTTTACTTAACCCTCTTCAGGCCTCCCTCTTGGCTGTCTCTATGAAGATGGGTAACCTCTCTGCACAAATAGAGCTGACTTCTTGAGATCAGACAACTTAACTGGCAGGGACCTGAGGGGCCCTCAAAATGGCTCACCCAAGAAGAGTTCACAAATTTGTTTTCCAGTGTCCCAAATAGTCCATTATGTGTATTTGTTGAAATCAGATAAGAATAGTTCTGGGAAATGAGGTGCTACCTTTAGTATTTCTGAGAAAAATTTAAAAGCGAAAATGGTGAGTAGGAGCAACTTCTCTAGCAACCAGTGTTTGATAAATAACCACAGTGTTTATCAGATTAGCCGATACCACAGAAAACCTGAAGGGAAAGACGGATGTAAGAGGGTAGGAGGAAAGAGCTACATCATAAAGAAAAATGGTGTGGATAAGACACAGGGGAAATGAAGAGAATGACCCTCTGAGTTGTGAGAATATGCTTAGAGAAAAGGGAATAAGCGAACCACTCCCTGAAACTAGCAAACAAACATAAAACAGGTAGGTGAGGACCACAAACCAGCCTGCTACATGTAGGTGCTTCGCCCTTTTTAGGCTCTGATTAAATATCCCAGTAACTTTCATAAACTTGCCCAATGTTTCTTAGCATACTAAGGCACAAACCACACCCAAAGCATAAGTCAAGGATGTCAGAACTTGGAAAGCCTTCCTAGATCATAGTGGATACCTATTGTCGGAGCCTGCCCAGCATCCGTGCCACCTTCTTGAGATAACAGTGGCCCGATTTGTATTTAAAGAAATACTCCCTTCTCATTGCATTGCTGACTAGGGCACCTGGAGTTGATCAAGGTCCCTGCCCTTGCCTGGCCAAATGAATGCTTCATGATATGCCTGGACAGTCAGAGCTCATCTCGGAACTTCAAGATGATAGTACATGAAGGGACCATCTATTCATTCTGGGACCTCAACCTTTCCAAATCTTAGTTTTTCAACTTTTCCCTCATTCTATGCATTCCCCCATATCCTTTCCAAAAAGATTGTTTAGGAGAAGCGAGGGTTAGTGTGTAAGTTACACAGTCTACCGCAATGAAACATTATTTATATGCCACCCTCTCTGCCTAACCCTGACCTCCACTTTTACAGATGGAAGAATCTGAAAAAGAGCAAAAGCAACTTGCCCAGCATCACACAGTTATATTTTGTTTATAAACCCATCAGCTCAATGAACTAGAGTAAGCTAAATGTCAGTGGTAGACAAGCCAAGAGTTGGGCCATCCAGACACACCCAGAAGGCAGAGAGAAAGGCTATTCATGCAATCTCATGAATAACTGCATATTAAGCAGTGTAATGTGGTACAAACTGCAGGCCACCTGGCATCGGGAGGCCAGAGTTTCTCACAGCTTGATTTCATCACTATTTGCTGGGGGTCCTTGGTCAAGATGCAGCACCTTTCTGAGCATCAGACCCTGCAGACCATGCATCTGCAAGTCCACTTGCTCATTCCACAAACATGTATGGAGGTCCATGATGCGCAGGCACTACGCTACAGGATGGGGCTTCAGCAGCCAATGAGGCAGGCCTAGGTTTCCTTTCCCTCTCCTGGCTTGGCACCTGCAGTTCCCAAGTGCTTAGCAAATGCTGACACCATGCAGAGGGCAGGTGTAACTGTCTGGTCCCCAGAAGGCACTGTTTCACAGCTCATCTTCCTTCCTGGAACAGCTGCAAACCAGTGTGGTAACCAATTTCTAGTTTCTCCTAACAAGCTGTCTACACAGTTATGGAGAAGGGATGTGTATGTGCACGCATGCGTGTATGTGCGTGTGTGTGTGTGTGTGTGTGTGTGTGTGTGTGTGTGTGTGTTGTGAGCAGACAGCAAGACCAGTCTGGGGATCAGGAACTAAGGATACTCACTCAACATGGCTGCCCTCCTTCTCCAAACCCATATTCCTATCACCATATCCCAGAGAGGCCAGTTTGACCTTTGCATTCTTACCCAATCCCCAAATCTAGTAACAGTGAGTAAAGAGATAAAGAGCTTCTAGAATACAAAGAGCCTGACATTCCTCCCCACACTTAGATCACCCTTTTCCCCAGCACTCCAGTCTCCCTCCAAAGGAGTCCCTTTCCATGACTTGCCCTTCCCTTCCCCAGAAGGGAGCCCTTGGAAAAAGAAACTATGCTTGATATAATGCAGCCATTATAGCTCCCTGGCCCTTCTGGCCCTCTCCCCAGGGAGACTGATGCAAGAGGAGAAAATGTGGAGACTGCCAGTTTTCTGTAAGGAGGAAAGGGGGGAAGTGAGACACATGGGAGCCATGGAAGAGGCTGGAAAAGAGCCACAACTACAGAAGTCATAAAGACCCCATTTCTCCTTCAACTGGCTGAGGAAAGTCCGGCCCAGCTCCACCTACTCAATGATATCATTGTTTTCAACAAAAGCCAGTTTCAGAACCCCTAGAGAGGTCCCCAATGAAGCCTCAGCTGCTGGAATGGGCAGAGGTCTCACCAGTTCCTAAGAGACCAAGTGCTTAGAATTTTAGATAAGGAGGAAAAATCAGAGAAAACCAGGGGAGGCACACATTTTGCTTCTGCTGGGCCTGTCAGCGTTATGGAAAGAGTACAGGTACTGCTTTTCACATAGGTTTTATTATTGCATCCCCACGATGATCCTGTCAAGTTGATGACTAGGAATTATTACCTAGTCTAATTAGTCTATTGAGTCTAATTACCTATCCAATGAGAAAACTAAAGATCCAAGGAAAGAGGTGGCTTGTCCAGGGTCCCACCACAAGCTAAGGAAAAATCCAGGGACAGACACCACCCTTGCTATGGTTTGAATGTGTCCCCCCAAAAGCCTGTGTTGGAAACTTAATCCCCAATGCAACAACGTTGGGAGGTAGGCCTGATGAGGAGTGATTAGTCCATGAGGGCTCCACCCTAATGAATGGATTAATGCTGTTATAAAAGGGCTTGAGGCTGCAAGTGTGCTCTCTTGCCCTTCTGCCTTTCACCATGGGGTAACATAGCAAGAAGGCCCTCACCAGATGCTGGTACCTTGATATCGGACTTCCCAGCCAGCAGAACTGTGAGAAACAGATTTCTTTTCTTTATAAGTGACCCAGTCTATAGGATTATGTTTTGCCAATGCAAAATGAATTAAGACAACTATTCTGCTACTTATTCAAGCTAGAAACTTTGGACTGTCCCTTGAAACCACCCTCTCCCTCAGCCCACATGCAACCCATTTCCCAGTTTCCATGATTCCACCCTATAAATATCTCTGGAATCTATCTTCTTCTCTTTATATCAGCTACCTCTTCCCTAAATTAGTCCTTCTCAAATGCATTTTGGATGCTGTCACTACGTGACTTTTAAAATATTCTTCATCTGCTTCCCATTGCCCTCGAGATAAAAGTCCAAACTCTTTAAGGTGCCTGCAAGGCCCTTTAAGGACTCACCTCTGCCTGCCTCACCAATTTCTTCTCATATTTCCTTCCTCCTTCTCTCGGTTCTAACTATAGAGAACTTCTTTTCATTTTCAATGTCATTCTTGCCTTTGGGCCTTTGATCCTGTGATTTCTGCTGCTTGGCACATAACTTGCTGTTGCATGAGCTAACTCTGCCACACTCTCCACCATCACCACACTCCCCCTTTTCTTTACTTCCTCCTATCAGACTTCCCGTGCCCCCAGTCCAGAGGAAGTTCCCCTTCCCCATGTTCCTACAGTACCCTCTACTTCCTCCCTCCTAGCAAGCCCCACATTGTTATGTAACTGTTTAATTATCTGTCCCCTCTTCTAAGTTCTAAGCCCCATGATGGCAGAGACTATTTTGATCACCACTGATTTTCCCAGGAATACCCAGGACCTATCCCAGTGCCTGCCACATAGTTGGCACTCACAATATTTGTTTAATGAAGGAAGAGAAGAAAGGAACGACATAAATTAGGAATTCTCAATGAGTAGTCCAGAGCTCAAGCCCAGTACACTGGCAAGAGACTTGCCAGAAAAGTCAGGGATTCTCTGACTCAATACCTGCCCCACTTGAGTTTGTGTAAGACCTAACAACTTGTCCCAGAGTACCCAAAAGACTACTCACTTAGTTTATTCAAGGGGTCAGCCAAAGGTCTGTGTATATCACTGAGTTCTAAATAAAGAAAAAGCAAACATTAATTGCTCAAAATCAAAAATATCTCCTGGGTGAAGTGTAAATGTAGTTTCATTTTCAGGACAGAATCTGTCCAGGGGCCACACTGTCAGCCTCCTCTGATTTTTCTCCAGGATAGTCATGCTCCATTGCCCAAGGACAAAGGGTAAAGAGTAGGAAACACCCTCCAATTTCCAGAGAGCCTAGATGAAGAACTTAATCACATCCTCGGAGCTGGGAGAAAAGAGAGGGCCAAAAGGGCCTCTCCCAAATCCAAATGTTTATCCATAAATCCACCTGCATCCCGCCCACCAGCCTTGCATCTCAGGAGGCTTCCCCATCTACAGAAGTTGTGAAGAAGCCATCACTGCCTTGTGCTCAGCCCCTTCCAATCCATGGGCTCCATCCACCAAGTACACCTCCATCCCCTTGGCTAGGCCCAAATTGTTCTTCAGCGGGGAGGGGTGGGAGGAAAGCTGCTTCTCTTCCAAGGTGTAGAAATACAGACGAGCTTTAGAGTGCACTTCAAGTATGTTTCCTAGAAGTAGCTCACCTACTTCCCTGACCACATGGGTCTACCTGAGGCAAGAGAACGCAACTCAAAGCCAAAAATGGGAGAATTAAAATACTGAGCTCTACGCCACTCAAATTCTCTGGTAGCCCACCAGTGAAGGAAAAGCAACCCATTCTCCAACCTCAACATATCACTCTTCTGAATTCAAATGATTTGGCTAGTTAGGGATATTAAATTCCTAAAAGATTAGTAGCACTATAGTTTTAGGTTCCCTTTGATCCAGACCAAATGTTTACACATTGTTTTCTCAGTCTGAATTCCTTTCTCATTCTCCATTCATCTCATCTCCCTCTCTCATCAAAAGCCTTCCTTCATTCTGCAAGACAATATTCCAAGTAACCCCCATTAGGGAAGGTTCCCCTCCTCCCCAGTCACAAATTCCCATTCCTCTTGCCTTCGCAGCACTTTACTTTCAATTCTACCATGTAAATTTGTAATCTGTCTTGGATTATGCTGTTTGCATGTTGTTTTCTCTCCCACAGAGTCTAAACTGCCAGAAGGTAAGAATATCCTGTTTTCATGCCTAATCTCTACGGCACCTAGCACAGGACTTTACATAGAGGTGCTTAATCAGTATCCCCTGAAATCAAACTTGTAGAATGTTTGATTTAAAAGGCATATTAGGCATTTAAAACATAAAGTTTAAAAGGCAGATCTATCAACTAATGAATGGATTAACAAAATGTGGTATATCTATACAACGTAATACTATATAGCAATAAGAAGAAATACTGATACACACTGCAACATGAATATACCTCAAAAACATTACCCAAAGTGAAAATAGCCAGTCAAAAAGACCACATATTGTATAATCCCATTTATATGAAACATCCAGAATAAGTAAATCTAGAGACATCAGATTGCCAGCTTCACAGGACTGACGTGGGGTTGGGGAGAATGAAGAATGACTATACTTGTTTTCTAGGACTACCTTAACAAAGTGTCACAAACCAAGTGGCTTAAAAATTGGAAGTTTATGTCACACAGTTCTTGAGGCTAAAAGTCCAAGATCAAGGTGTCATGTTCTCTATGCAGGTGCAAGGAAAGGGCTTATCCCAGGCCTCTCTCCAGGCTTCTGAGTTCCTTCGCCTGTGGTGGCATAACTCTAATCTTCACATGGCATTCTCCCAGAGTGTGTGTCTGTTTCCAAACCTCCCCCTTCTAAAAGGATACCAGTCATGTTGGATTAGAGATCTGCCATACTCCAGTATGATCTCATCTTAACTAAATACATCCACAACTCAATTTCCAAATAAGGTCACTTTGAGGTACTGGGGATAACGACTTCAACATATGAGTTTGGGGGGACACCATTCAACTCATAACACTGCTAATGTTTTCCTTTTGGAGTGGTGAAAATGTTCTAAAATTAGATTATGTTAATGGCTGCATGACTTTGTAAATATACTAAAACAGATAAAATTGTACACTTTAAATGAGTAAACTATATGGTATGTGAATTATATCTCAGTAAAGCTGTTTGGAAAAAAAAGACAAGAGAGTTTGGGTTTAAAGAGTCTGCCCAAGCTCAATAATCAACTCAATGGTGTGTTTGGGAAAACAGGATCTCTCAACAAGGATAGTGAGATATAAACTTGTAGAGGAGCCAAGGGCAACTTGCCTCTATATATTCATGTTACATGTAAATTCTCTTTGACTCAGTTGGGTATACAGTGATTCATAACATCATTCTCTCTACTCTGCGTGTTTGATAATTTTTCATTATAAGAAACTGTAAGAGTTAATCATGCATACACATAGAATATAGTATCACACAGCCATGAAAATGATATGATAGTCTCTTCAATAAATGGTGGGAAAACTGGATATCCATATGCAGAAGAATAAAACTAAACCCCTATCTCTCACTGTATACAAAAATCAAATCAAAATGGATTAAAGACTTAAATCTAAGACCTCAGGCTGGGCACAGTAGTTCATGCCTGTAATTCCAGCACTTTGGGAGGCCAAGGCGGGTGGATCACCTGAGGTCAGGAGTTTCAGACCAGCCTGGTCAACATGGCAAAATCCTGTCTCTACTAAAAATACAAAAATTAGCTGGCGTGGTGGTGCATGCCTGTAATCCCAGCTACTCGGGAGGCTGAAACAGGAGAATCAATTGAATCAAGAAGGCAGAGGTTTCAATGAGCTGAGATTGCGCCATTGCACTTCAGCCCTAAGCAACAAAGCGCGATTCTGTCCCCTCCCCGCAAAAAAAACGAAGACCTCAAACCATTAAACTGCTACAAGAAAACATGGGGGAAATCTCCAGGACGTTCGTCCAGGCAAAATTTCTTGAGCAATACCCCACAAGCACAGGCAACCAAAGAAGAAATGGGCAAATGGGATCACAACAAGTTAAAAAGCTTCTGAACAGCAAAGGATACAATCAACAAAGTGAAGAGACAACCCAAAGAATGGGAGAAAATATCTGCAAACTACCCATTTGACAAGGGCTTAATAACGAGACTACATAAGGAACTCACAAAACTCTATAAGGAAAAAAAAAACCTAATAATCCAATCAAAAGATGGACAAAAGCTTTGAATAGACATTTCTCAAAAGAAGGCATAAAAATGGCAAACAAGCCTATGAAAAGGTGCTCAACATCACTGATCATCAGAGAAATGCAAATCAAAACTACAACGAGCTGGGTGCTGTGACTCATGCCTGTAATCCCAGCACTTTGGGATGGATCATTTGAGGCCAGGAGTTTGAGACCAGCCTGGTCAATATGGCAAAACCCCATCTCTACTAAAAATACAAAATACAAAAAAATTAACCAGGTGTGGTGGCATGCACCTATAGTCTCAGCTACTCAGGAGACTGAGGCACGAGAATCACTTGAACCTGGAAGGTGGAGGTTGCAGTGAGCCAAGATCGCACCACTGTACTCCAGCCTCAGGGACAGATCAAGACTCTGTCTCAAAAAACAAAACAAAACAAAACAAAAAAACTACAATGAGATATCATCTCACCCAGTTGAAAGACAGGCAATAATAAATGCTGGTCAGGTGAGGATGTGGAGAAAAGGGAACCCTTGTGCACATTGTCGGTGGGAATATAAATTAGTACAACCACTATGACACGCTACCATATGATCCAGCAATCCCACTGCTGGGTATAGACCCAAAAGAAAGGAAATCAGTGTGCCAGGCACGGTGGCTCACGCCTGTAATCCTAGCACTTTGGGAGGCTGAGGCGGGTGGATTGCCTCAGCTCATGAGTTCGAGACCAGCCTGGGCAACAGGAGTTCGAGGCCAGCCTGAGCAACAAGGTGAAACCCCGTCTCTACTAAAAATACAAAAAGTTAGCCGGGCATGGTGGTGCATGCCTGTAATCCCAGCTACTCGGGAGGCTGAGACAGGAGAATCGCTTGAACCTGGGAGGCGGAGGTTGCAGTGAGCTGAGATTGTGCCATTGCACTCCAGCCTGGGTGACAGAGTGGGACTCCATCTCAAAAAACAAAGAAAAAAAGAAAGGAAATCAGTATACTGAAGACACATCTACACTCCTATGTTTGTTGCAGCAGAGTTTACAATAGTCAAGATTTGGAAGCAACCTAAGTCTCTATCTGGGATGAATGGATAAAGAAAATGTGGTACATATACACAATGGAGTACCATTTTGCCATAAAAAAGAATGAGCTCCAGTCATTTGCAGCAACATGGATGGAACTGGAGATCATTATGTTCAGTGAAATAAGCCAGGCACAGACATTGTAGGATCTAAAAATCAAAATAATTGAACTCCTGGACAGAGAGAGTGATGGGTTACCAGAGGCTGGGAAGAGTGTAGTGGGGAGATGTAGATAGTTAATGGGTACAAAAAAAAAAAAATAGAAAGAATGAATAAGACCTATTACTTGATAGCACAACAGAGTGACTATCATCAATAACAATTTAACTGTACATTTTTAAATAAAGAGTATAATTGGACTGTTTGCAATGCCTAAAGAAATGGGTACCCTTTTCTTCATGATGTGCTTATTTCACATTGCATGTCTGTACCAAAACATCCCACGTACTCCATAAATATATACACTTACTATGTATGAACTCACAAAAATTAAAAATTAAAAAAGGAAAAAGTAAAATTACTGAGACTTGTTTCATGGGCTACAAAGTAAGTAAAAATAAAACTTCTAATTAATTTTTTAAATATGATAAAGGTACATGGAGACATATTTATAATATACTCATAATGCAAAATGGTACATTCAACCTTTGGGGAGGTATCTGCTGTTGTATAAATGCAAAATGGTACATTCAGCCTTTGGGGAGGTATCTGCTGTTGTATAAATGCAAAATGGTACATTCAGTCTTTAGGGAGGTATCTGTGGAGTGAGAGGTACAGCTTGTCAAAATTTAAAAATGTTTTAATTATGTACCTCATAGGATCCTGTAACTCTACATCTAGGTATAGTCCTACAGAAATACTTGCAAATGTGCTTACAGGTTATGTACAATCCTATTACTAGGATTATTTGTAATAACAAGAAATCAGAAACCTAACTGTTAGTTAATAAGGAAATTAATAAATTTTGATTCATCCATTCAGTGGAAGCCTATGTCACCATTAAAAAGAATGAAACAGGTCTATAAATGTGCTCATGTGGAAAGACACTGAAGACAAAAAATAAAAAAGCAAATTATAAAATAGTATATCAAGTATACCATGCATTTAAAAACTCCATAACTTGTTTAATTTTTCTCTGAAGTTTTATTATGAAAAACGTCAAACATTCCAAAAAATTCCATGTAAAATCTTTTAAATGTTTTCATAATGCCCATGCTATATTTCCAAGTGGAAAAAAAAATAGGCTACAAAACCAAGAATACAGTATGACCTCATTTGTATATAAATATACACAGGGATTTTTAAATCTACATAAAATATTAAGTTCATGGTAAATGCTCACTCCCTCAATGCCAGTTGTTGTTATCTGAAGGTAAGCAGCCTGATGATAAAGGGATCCCCAAACTCAAGCACTCCTGACTTCTTCCAAGTCCACAGCTTCCCTTAGTTCGGATAAGGGTCCATCTAAGGCCAACAGGGCAGTTGACAGCTTCCTCCCATTCATTTTACCCCGTGCTCCTGCTGAAGAGCAGCCAGGAGAAATAAGCTTGAGACAAAAGAAAACCGTGGACATCCTTCCTGGCTGCACTGGCTGCGGCTCCCTGGAAGGAGAGCCGGAACCAGTGGACAAATCCCAATCTCACAGTGGACAGTTCAGGGCCTCATCTGATTCTGCAGGCACAGAAGAGAGGTACAGTTTGGCCCACTGGAGAACACTGCAAAGCAGTGTTTTCGAGACACAATTAGGTCAAACTGGGCATCACTGGAGAGCAGAAGTAATTTCCTCCCAGGGGCAATGGATTTTAAGGTCAACCCTTCTTAATTACATTTGGAAACCAGCTCAGGGGAATTCCCTCTGACTTCATTCTTAAATGTTTTTCTGATCCTGCAAAACACAAATAACAGTGTCTATTTATTGTGCTCTCATAGTGCACCAGGCACCCTGTAAATCCTTTAAGAGCATTATGTTATTGAATTCCACACACATCCTATGAGGTTATTATCCCCATCACGTAGATGAGAAAACTGAGACTCCTAAAGGTTGAGCAACTTGACAAAGTTTATACCTCCAGGTAGTGCAAGGAGCCAAGCTCGGAATCCACACCTGCCTGGATTACACTATCACATTACACTGACATGAAAATTCTAACCAGGGCCTGGGAAGAGTAGGAAGAAAGGGAAGGGGGAGAGTAGAATAGTGAAGAAGAAATGCCAGTGCTAACCAAAGAAGAGCCCAAAGCATATTGAGCCAGGACTATGCGTCTGAGAGGCAATATACTGCCCCTGTTAAAAGCCTGGACTTGGGAGTCAAACAGATCTACCTTCACATCCTGGCCCTGCCCTTCCCACCCACATGACTTTGAGCAAGTCACACTGCTCCACACCTCAGGGTTCCCATCTGCCAAATAGGGCTAATATAGGAATCTACTCTTCACTGGTTGGTTGTAACAAGTGAATGAGATGACCCAGGTAAATACCAGAGTACAATGCCTGTTATACAGGCATCTCCTACACTTTAGCTATCACCATTTATTAATACGTGACAATCATTCCTAGTTATCCTCAGCCAGAAGTTCCCTAAGGGCAGACAGTGCATCAGAGAACATGACCCGGAACTTAGGTAATGTAGATAAGCAATAACCACACAGATTATTGCTCGATATGCTTTTTTCTCTTGTCATTTTCATGCTTGAAGAAAGCTGCAAGGGCCACACGTCACAACTTGCATCCCCAAAACACTTGAAAACATTTTTTCTGGACTTTGCATTAATACAAATTAGCATGTATTGAAAACCTGCTTGCTATGTGCCAGACGTTGTACTAAGCACATTGTAATACATTATCTCCTAACCTCACAAACCCTGTGTGTGTGTTTCCTGGGGCCAGTGTGTAATAAATTGTCACAAATTTGGTGGCTTCAAACAACAGAAAATTGTTTTCACACAGCTCGAGAGGTCAGAAGAATGAAATCGGTATTACTGGGCCAAAATCAAGGGGTCAGCAGGGCTGCGCACCCTCTAGGAGAATCTGTTCCTTGCCTCTTCCAGCTTCTCCTTGGCTCGTGGCTGCACCACTCTAATCTCTGCCTCTGTGGTCACATCACTGTCTCCTGTTCTGTCTGTAGTCAAATCTCCTTCTGCCTCCCTCCTACAAATATATTTGCCATTGTATTTAGGGCCCATCCAGGTAATCCAAGATAATCTTCCCACCTCAAGATCTTTAACTTTGTCGTCGTCGTCGTCGTTATTTGAGACAGAGTCTCGGAGTCTCACTCTGTCGCTCAGGCTGGTGTGCAGTGGTGCGACCTCGGCTCACTGCAGCTTCTGCCTCCCGGGCTCAAGTGATTCTTCTTTACTGCAACATGTTTTATCAGCAAGGTTTTTATAACCTTTTTTTTCTTTCTTCTTCTTCTTTTTTTTTTTGAGATGGAGTCTCGCTCTATCGCCCAGGCTGGAGTGCAGTGGCACAATCTCAGCTCACTGCAACCTCCACCCCCTGGGTTCAAGCAATTTTTCTGCCTCAACCTCCCGAGTAGCTGGGCTTACAGGGGCGCACCACCACGCCCAGCTAATTTTTGTATTTTTAGTAGAGACCGGGTTTCACCATATTGGTCAGGTTGGTCTCGAACTCCTGACCTCAGATGATCCACCTGCCTTGGCCTCCCAAAGTGCTGAGATTACAGGCATGAGCCACCATGCCCAGCCTCAAGATCTTTAACTTAATCATATCTGCAAAGATTCTGCCACATGTTTCAGGGATTAGAATGTGGTTATCATTGGAGGGGAGAGGGCGCATTTTTCAGCCTTCCACACCCTGCAATGAAGGTATCAATGTCTCTATTTTCTATGCAAGTGCTATAATGTAGTAAGAGGCAGGCAGGCCTGAGTTTGACTCCTGGCTATGCCCAATACTGGGTAAATTACTTAAACTCCTTGTGCTTGAGTTTCATTATAAAATGCAGACAATATCTCATTCAAAGGGTTGCCATGAGGATTCAATAAGACACTGTGTGAAGTGCCTTTTCCGAGGTATCCATTCTCAGTAAACGCTCACAAAGCAGTGAGTATTATTATTATTTGAGACAGCATCTAGCTCTGTCAACCAGGCTAGAGTGTGGTGGTATGATCTCAGCTCACTGCAACCTCCACCTCCTGGGCTCAAAAGATCCTCCCACCCCAGCTTCCTGAGTAGCTGGAACTACAGGCATGTGCCACCATGCCTGGCTAATTTTTGTGGGGGTTTTTGTTTGGTTGGTTGGTTGGTTTTGGTAGAGACAGGGTTTTGCCACATTGCCCAGGCTGGTCTCGAACTTCTGAGCTCGAGTGATCCACCCACTTCAGCCTCCCAAAGTGCTAGCATTACAGGCATGAGCCACTACACCTGGCCAAGTAGTATTACTATGAATACAGATGAAGAAGTAAAACTTAGAAGGCAAGTGAGGTACCAAAGACCACCCAACCAGGAAGTGTCAGTATCTGGAATTGAATTGGGGTCTCTGGGACCAAAGTCCAAATCTGTTCTACTCTATGGATTAGGATGTTTAAGGCATGTGTGCACATGGCTTTCAGATTCAACACATCTAGGCTATTTCAGTTTTGGATGCACTCTGATACTTTAAGGCAAGTGTATCATGAAGCTGCATCCCTTCAGATCACCAGGCTTATTACTGAGTCTGAGCTTAAGTAATGGATCCTAAGAAAGTGATATCATGTTTCCAACAATTTAGAAATAATGGCATCTTAGTCCATTCGAGCTACTATAGCAAAACAGCATAACCTGGGTAGCAAATAAGCAACAAATTTACTTCTCACAGTTCTAGAGTCTGGGAAGTCCAAGATCAAGGGATCAGCAGATTTGGCATCTGGTGAGGGCCCTCTCTCCGGTTCATAGATGGTAGCTTCTAGCTGTGTCTTCACCTGGTGGAAAAGATGAGCTAATTCTCTGGGGTCTCTTCTATCAGGGCACTAATCCTATTCATGAGAGCAGAGCCCTCATAAACGAATCATCTCCAAAAGGCCCCACCTCCTAATACCATCACCTTGGGGACTAGGATTTCAACATAAGAATTTGAAGGGAGACAGAAACATTCAGTACATTGCAAATGGAGACCCTGCTTATGCAGGGGTGGGGTTGAGAGTTTGGCTTATACAAAAATCACATCAGACTGGCTGGCAATCCATTTGTTCTGCAACTCCAGGCATTTGGGACAACATGGGAATTGCAAATGAAATCATTCTCAGTCTACAAAGCTACAATTAGAAACTACATCTCAAACAGGACTACCAGGTCTCTCTGGGACGACATGCCTAGCACAGCATTTGGAATTTAAATCCACTCATGCATTCACTGCCTTCAGCATCAACACAGCAGGGTTAAACCAGTTCTTGATACTTCCAAAGAACATTTGAAGAAAATTTCAGATACCACAGGCAGCTCTCATCAAATTCTGGGGTCCCCACCCATTCATCCAACTGTCTCCTCAGCACCTGTCTCCCTGGGTTATACAACCTTAGCCACAGGGAATAGGGAGTACAGCTGCAAGTAGAGTTTGGAAAAACATTTTGAATACTTTAGATCTGCCAAATACTTGGTTAAAAAAATGATATCCTTTAATTTCTTGAGCCATGTGTATTTTAAGTGCAATGTAATCCATATGTCTATGACTCATTTAAATGCAACTCAGTGAAGCATGGTTTACTAAGAGCATTGGGATACCATCTAAGCCTTTCTAAGCTGCCCTTTGATCCAGGAAATTGAATTCTGCCAACAACAAATGAAGCTCCTGACAAGAGAGGGTCAAAGAGAGCTGTCCTTTATCCTAGGTAAGATGTTAAAGTCTACTCTTGACCCGGGAGGAAGCTGGGAGGGTGGAGGTGGGGAAAGCTCCACTGCCTAAGTGGTATTCAGGGTTCTGCTTTGGGTCTGCTACTATTTCTACCAGGCCTCCTTGAAAAACAAGTGCAGGAATAGGAGATGGTAACTAATCTGCCCTGTGTGTTGCTGAAAAATTCCCTTCCGGCCTGCTAATTCTGACCTTCTTCAATTCTACCAATGTTATGCAATCCAAATTGTATAATGGACTCGAGGAAAAACGAGAATGTTAGGGAGCTAGATTACTCCATTAGCACTGAATGACTGTTAATTTTCCAGACTGTAGTTTGATTTCCAGAACAACAAAAGCCTTCTCCTTCCCTGTGATATCACTGAAGGACTGATAAGAAGTTAGGGATAGGAAGAAAGATTAAAGTGGGAGGTAATGATGGGTATTAAAATCAGTAAACCTCTAAAGGCCAAATTCTGCCTTGACAATTGCTGTTCCCCAGGTGGTTTGGAGGTCAACATACTTACAAAAGAAAACAAACACCCATTCTTATTAACTAAACTTGAGCAAATAGGATCTCTTTAGCTAACTGAGCTGGAGCACAAATGGATGGGGAGAGACCAAAGGAAGTCTCTCCCTTTCTCAAGCCATCGTCACTTGGACTTGAGGAAGGACAGTATACTGAAGAGATGAGAGTCCTAGAATGTGTTTAAGATACTAGAAGACAGAAGCATATGGCCAAAGAGCCTCTGGGCAAAGTGCCTACTAGTTGAGCTGTTCATTTGCTTTTGAAGGTGATCTTGTAATAGAGTGATCCTGCTCACTAGTAATGTGGCCCAGTGAGCATCCAGGAATCTGGCTGAGCAATTCAGTGTGCCCTCCTTTTGGGAAAAAGCCAAGAAAGGACAGGAGACAGCGCGAGGGTTCACATAGCCCTGTTCATTTCCCTGGATGCCTGTAGCTAACTAAGGAGGATTCCATTTGATTTCAGCAAACAAGTTTTTGTCAAATATGGGTTCCTAGGTTGGTGAGGTAGTCTCAGGACAAGAGGAGAAGAACATGGAGAAAAAATATGGACTAATGCTCAAATCTGTTGTGCAAACAGCAGTCTATAAGTTCTGCTCTGTAGTTTCCCTTCTTGTATTTTCTGTTGCCTGAACTGCCAGGTTCTGACCTAGAAGTTCATCCTCAACTTCAAGGTCCCGTGATTTGGGGCACCTTTTTCCTTTATCCCACTGCCCACTATTTCCCAGGATGTCTCCAAGGTAGAGCAAATATCCTGAGGCAGAGACTTCTTTTGTATTTTTCTACTCACACAGCATGCTTTAAAGAGGTAGTGCAGGAAGAGCCTTCTGAGCCTATCCGGGGCCAAAATCTGCATTTTACAGATGAGAAAGCTGAGGCTCAGGGGAGCTGGCTGGCTTGTTGACCAATTCCACATCATCTGTCTCTGAGGTCAATGCTATGTCCACTCTACCACACTGCCTCAATCACAAGTTTCTCCAAACAACAGCTATGCACCAATCTTTGCAAATTATGTGATTACGTGTGTATATAAATATTAAACAATGTAATATACACTTTATTAGAGCAGAAGACTGGCTTCGTGACATCCAATTGAGTTCAAAAAAGGAAATGCTGGAGCAATATGTCTGGCATAATCTCATTTCTGCTCCTCCCTCCTCAACAAAAATAGCAGCTTCTGTGTGACTGTGTCTGTACGTGATTGTGTCTGTGAGGATTCATGTGCCTGTTCTTGTACGCGTAGAAAACGTCCAGGGTTTGCGCACCAAACAGCAGTGGATTTTCCTTGTGGGGGGGAAGCTTTCATTCTTTTGTTTATTTGGAATTGTACATGTTTTACAATAAGCATGATTTGCTTTGGCAATTTAAAAACAATGAGCAAGAAATAATCACAGCAACTTTGAGCTTGGAATACAAACAAGGCACTCTGCTAGGTCCTTCACCTGTACCATCTCATTTCATCCTCCCTGTGGCTCTGTGACATGGGACTATAATTAAACCCCAGATGCACAGACTGAGGCTTAAAGAGGCTACAAGGTAGTAAGTGGCAGAGGCAGGATCTGAACACAGGAATAACCGACACAAAAGGAATGCTCAGATTATCCCTAAAGGGTCACAGTTTCTCACCTGCACTCAATAGAAAAAAAGAATGTGTGCCTCTCACGGATGTCAATCCGTTTATCCTGAGTTGCTTCAAAGCAGAGAAAGGCTGCCGGCTGCCGTGCTATTGTAGGACACCTCAGTATGTCTGCCGCCTGAGCTGAAGCTCCCTTTGCTGCGTTCCTCCTCCTTTCCCGGCCCATGTCCCATGCCTTTCCATCCTCACCATTCTTGGCAATCTCTCCATGTGTGAATTCCATTAAAGCCTTGTTCACTGCTATTTTGGGCCATGCATTAACACGTGGGCTTTGATTTGACGGGAGAAGGCCAGACACAGCAGGATGATGAAAAAGAAATTTAAAATGTCCTCTCCCTCCCCGTAGAGTCCCAGAAGCCGTGGCTCACTGCTCCTGGGAGACCTGAGAATCCAGTGTATGGGGAAATGTACAGATGGAGAGTGGAAACCTTCATCGTCTATTAGGGTCTTTGAACGTGGCTGTTCCCTCTCCTTGGAATTGTCATCTCTCAGCTGCCCACATGGCTCACTCCATCACCTCCTTCAGGTCTTGGCTCAAGTATCAGTTCACCTGCAAGGCCTTCCCTGACTGCCATTCAGAAACAGCAGCTCCCGTTCCACCTCCACACTCCTCTGACCCCACTCCCTATGTTCCTCTGTCTTGTGCACAGCACCCAGCACCTGACTCAGCAGACGGTGCACTCACTTGTCTGCTTACCGCTTCCCACTAGAATAGAAGCTCCATAAAGGCTGAACTGTTTTATTCACAGCTTTATCCCCAGTACCTGCACTGGTTCCTGAAATATCACAGAGGCACAGTAGATTTTAAAAAATGAATACGTTGATCAAGGAGGTTGAGAACCAGAGGCTGAGAAATGGCTTGGCCCGGGGCCTAGTTTCCCCTAAATATCATGAGATTATAGAAACTTCAACACAGTGATTTGAAAAATTAGAAAATCATCTCCCCCACTCCAAAGCTGTTTTGAATCCGGACTCGCACGCACCATGAATGAGAAGGCTTTGGGAAATAAACACACTAGGAAGTCGTGTGCAGTTGGAGTTCCGCTTACTAACACATGTTCAAAACAAAAAGCCCAATTTGGATGAAAATAGCAGGAAGCCGTCCCCCAGGGACACCTGGTGAGGTCATATTGCTTGGCTCTGCTGCTTCCATTTTTACCAACTCTGCTGCCTTCTGCCAACTCAAGGAGGCCAGGAACCACATCCAGCCCCATGCAGCTCAATGGGAAACGAGAGGTGCTCTCGGAAAAGCAGAGGCTAGAACCACAGCCATGGGTTCTCCTCTGGAGCCTCAGTGTGGGACAGTAAAAATCCCAGCAGTGGCTGGCCACTCACCATGCGCTCTGCAAGCACTTCCTGCACTTCACCTCATTTATCCTCACAACCATCCCACGAGGCTGGCCTTATTACCCTCATTTTACAGACAGGGACGCTGAAGTTCCAAAAGATTCAGCCATTTGCCCTGGGTCACATTCTGTAACTCCAGACTCACACCAAGAATACACATGATCCTAGTTTCAGCTCTTTCATTTACCTGCTGGGTGGCCTCAGACAAATGCCTATCCCTCTCTGAATCAAAATTTCTGTATCTATAATTTCAGAGTTTTCTAAGATCATTCCATTCAGTGTTTTCTAAGGCATCTTCCTACTTTTAACTTCCTATGGTCTCTAGCAAATGTTTCAAAATAGGAGGGAAGGATAGAGACTTGAGTCCTGGGACTCCTGCTTGGCCAGAGACCAACTCCTAAAGATTTTCCCACAACATCAACACTATCACTTGGGCTGACCAGAGGAAGCTGAAGAGCCACAGGCTCTACTGGGGGCAGAACAGGAGAGATTAGACACAGGCAACAACAGGGAACACTTAGACTAGAGCTAATGGGCTGGGGCCATGAGCAACAAAGGCAGGCCCCTGAGAGACACAGTCAAGAACAAATCCTCTAAGGGCCTTTTCTTGCAGGACTAAAGGAAGAGACAACGCAAGGAAAAATCCAGGGCTAATAGTTGCTGCACTGTCTGGGGATGCAGCTGGCCAGGTCTATTACAGGGACAACAGAGAGAAGAAACACAGCCTGAACTTGTTTTACTCTCAAGAGGAGAGAAACAAAAATGACTGTGATCCCCATCTTTCGGGCTTCCCGAGGCCACCACGTCCTGGAGGCAGAGGAAGGATGCGGATGATGCACCACCACTGCACAAGCTGCGAGTTGTATTTTAACCATACTCGGGACACCACTCATCCTCCTTTGCAAGTGCCCAAAAAGCCCAAATTTGGAATAAATTATATTCTCCCTTTCCACCCAAGCCTAAAAGTCATTCCCATCCTTTTGTATACAGGAAGGTCCTTCTTCATCCTTTTCTTGGCAGTGATGCATTTGATTACTCATTGGCTTCCAGGGGGTTCTGGAGGCTGCCAAGAGGAGACAGGCAGCTCTCCAAGCCATGCAGCCTTATCTGCGACGTCTGTGTGGCAAAACGAAAAGTGGGATGGTCGGTGGGGAAAGACCAAAGATTTTCAGAGTCCCTCGGCCAAGTAAGGAGAGCTCTTCACAGCTAAGTAGATGGGGAATGGGCCACAGACATAGTCATGCCTCATGCCCATTCACCTCCTCCCTTAAATGAATCCAGAAATGACTGCGTCTGATGGCCAATCAATGCACAAGTGCCTCTGAGTCAGGCTACCACCCAAGATGAATGGGCTTAGGAAGATGGAAGAGCCGGGCCCGATGAAGCCAGGAGACTGTTGACGATGCCCTATTGGCAAAATCTCAGATGCAGCTGACACACAGAACACATGGAACGATCTGAGTCTGAGGCACCAAGCCCCAGCACACCCCTGCTTTGCTCGCTCCTCTCTGCTGTTTTCCTCTAATTTCCTTCATTTCCTGCCACGCACTGGGCTGGTGCTAGTAAGGCAGCTGCCGAAGACCTCCGGTCCATCCACTCCCTTAATCTCACACATACACAGACCTCTGTGTGCCCGCAGTGAACTCCAGGGACCCCTGAAATACTGCCTAAGGAAATGTTAGCAACACATTTAGCAGTCCAGCAATCTCACATCAAGTCAAGAGGCTGTGGAAAGCCTCATGACTTTGCAAGATGCTGCCTGAAAGGAATCAAGGACTGAGAGCTTGGGGTCACTCCATTAACTGCTTCCTTCCAGAACAGCGACACCTGCGTCCGGCATTGACACAGACGTTATTTGTTTCATTTTAGACAAAGGAGTCCACTTACTCATTCTTCTCCAGGTCCAGGATCAGTTCTCGCCCCTCAGCCATTACCCTGAGCTCAGCTTTGAGTGGATGCTAAAAGCAACAACAAAACAATGTCAGTTCCTAAAACCCAGCACCCAGGCTCCCAGAGTCAGGCACAGCATCTAGCACAGTGCTCAGACATTGATCCACAGGAAGTGAATGAGCAAAGGTCAATTGCATTTCCAGTCTACATGTAAAACGACCTCAATCCCAGAATGACCCAAATCCTTCCCCCATCTGCTTTCTCCTGAAAGGCATAGGGAAGAAACTCCAGGCTGCAATGTGGTGTAAGTGTATGTATGTGGTGCAGTGAAGGGAAACACTGGAAAACACAATCTCCAGCAGTAAATGTCCTGCAGAGTCAGATCTGGATTCAAGCGCCGGCTCTGACACCGGCAGCTGTGTGAAGTCAGACATGTTGCTTAGCCTCCCCACATCTCAGTTTCTTCATGTAGGATACAGAGATAGTAATAGTCAATTTGATAGGGATCTTGTAAGGACTGAGTGAGATAATCAGCATAAATAACGTATCACAGTGCCCGGCACACGGCAAGCCATGATACATGTTGCCTATTATCTTGTAAAATACTAGGGGATCCTCTTCGTAGTAGGTGTTCTTATTTTATTTTGACTCTCAGTTTGGAAAACCCCAATCATCTCAGAGGAAGCAACTAAGAGATCCTCAAATTAAGGTTTTATAGGCCAGAAAGTAGATACATTTTACACATAAGCAGTTTGGTAGTGGCTACAGGTACTACACATCCAGAACGGATCACTTAACATATACCAGTGGTTGATAAGCACGAAAACTACGTTCAACATCACTAATAAACCACCTCTCTCCACCTCCAGAAAAAAAAAAATTAATAAGGTACCTTGAAAAACATCAAAGTGCCAGAGGTTATCTAAAACTCTAAATCACAATGCACAATGCCCACTGTAAAATGGGCACTCACAATCCCTACCACTGAGAATTTAAACTGACGGCAACTCTCTGAAAGATAACATGACAGTATGCACCGAGAGTTTAAAAATGTTCAGACTCGGCCGGGCACAGTGGCGCACGCCTGTAATCCCAGCACTTCGGGAGGCTGAGGCAGGCAGAGCAGGAGTTTGAGACCAGCCTGGCCAACATGGTAAAACCCTGTCTCTACCAAAAATACAAAAATTAGCCAGGCATGGGGTGGGCACCTGTGATCCCAGCTACTCAGGAGGCTGAGGCAATTGCTTGAACCTGGGAGGCGAAGGTTGCCGTGAGCTGAAATCGTGCCACTGCACTCCAGCCTGGGTGACAGAGCAAGATATTGTCTCAAAAAAAAAAAAAAAGTTTAGACTCAGGAATGTGAGGCTGTTTGAAAGGAATAAAAGGAGGCACAAGCAAAGGTTTGTATAGAAGGAAATTTATTACTTATAATAATGAATAATGGGCTGGGCGCAGTGGTTCACGCCTGTAATCCCAGCACTTTGGGAGGCCGAGACGAGTGGATCACTTGAGGTCAAGAGTTCGAGACCAGCCTGATCAACACGGTGAGACCCCCGTCTCTACTAAAAATACAAAAATTAGCTGGGCATGGTGGTGCACACCTATAGTATTCAGGAGGCTGAGGCAGGAGAATCGCTTGGACTTGGGAGGCAGAGGTTGCAGTGAGCCAAGATCATGCCACTGCACTCCAGCCTGGGCGACAGAGCAAGACTCTATCTCAAAAATAAATAAATAAATAAAATAAAAGTAATGAATAATGAAATGTAACCTCACTGTCCTAAATATAACCTGTTAGAGAATGGTTAAATAAATGATGATCCATTCATATGACAGAACACTGAATGGTCATTAAAAGCAGCAACTTTAAGTAGTTGTTAAATTATTGACAAAATGTACACTAAAATCATTAGTCATAAAACCTCAAAATAAAACACTGAATGTTTTATTTAAATACACTTTGCAAAGGGGAAAATGTAAAGAGAAATAAGCCTAAAGGTTACCATACTTACTCTAGGCAACAGGATCATGAGTTAATTTTGTTTTCTTCTGCATATCTTTCCACATTTTTATAGTTGCTTTCATAGTTGAAGAAAATAACTTTTATTAATCTCTTTTTACCTTATTATTGTGGAAAATTTCAAAGAAATTTAAAAACCAAGTCATAATAAACCTCCATGCTTCAACAATTCAACTTAAGGCTACTGAACTGTTTTTGAAGAAATAAATTATTTATTTAAAAAAGCTATTTACATATTTAAAACAGAACAGATTCTTTGAAGTGTTTTAAACATAAGCTGTCTATTTTGGGACTAAGGAACTGACAACTTTTTTTCGAGATAGGGTCTTGCTTTGTTGTGCAGGCTGGAGTGCAGTTGCACAATCACGGCTCACTGCAGCCTCAACCTCCCAGGCTCAAGCATACTGAGTAGCTGGGACCACAGGTGCATGCCACCACACTGGGCTCATATTTTTAAATTTTTTGTAGATACTGGGGTATTATCATGTTTCCAAGGGAGATCTTGAACTCCTGGGCTCAGGTGATCCTCCCAACTCAGGCTTCCAAAGTGTTGGTATTACAAGCGTGAGCCACCTCACCCAGCAGATAAATTCTTGAAGTCCCTTTCAATCCACAAAAGTCATTGCTAGAGTAGAGCTTCTAGCCCTTATAAGGTTGACCTGAAAGCTTAGTTCTTGCATGTCTGAGGAAGTAGGTCACCTGTTCTGCCACCTCTGGTTAGAGGCCTACCTCTTCTAAGCACATTCCCCTTCCTCGCTGCAAACCCCACTCTGCATTAGGATTTGGGCATTTCTGAGACTCTGAGGTCACCAAGGGCTATGATGAGATCTGAACGTTCCAATCAAGGACTCTTGGGCAACCCTGACCATTGCCTAATTAATCGTATTACTTCATCTCAAGAAGGAACATTTCAAACCAACCGGAGTAGGAAGCTGGGGAGATGTTTGACCAGTAACTTTCACTAAGAGATTCACTTCTCTGTTTGTCATGCCCTGATTCAGCTCTGCCAACACCTATTCTGGTTGCGGATCCTTTGCCACTTTATGGAGTTTTTGAGCCAGTGCTCCGCCCAATCACACTGAGCATCAGGGACCCAGCCCCAAGAGGGCATTTAAGAAAGACCACACAGACCAGGCACGGTGGCTCACGCCTGTAATCCCAACACTTTTGGGGGCCGAGGCAGATGGATCACCAGAGGTGGGGAGTTTGAGACCAGCCTGACCAACATGGAGAAACCCTGTCTCTACTAAAAATACAAAATTAGCCAGGCATGGTGGCACATGCCTGTAATCCCAGCTACTTGGGAGGCTGAGGCATGAGAATCGCTTGAACCCACCAGGCGGAGGTTACAGAGAGCCGAGATCATGCCACTACACTCCAGCCTGGGCAACAAGAGGAAAATCCATCTAAATGAAACAAAACAAAAAAGAAAGAAAGAAAGACCACATAGCAATAGAGCTACAGCGATTCCCTCATCCAAGAGGTAGGTAACCATGTATGTCACTGCCCCCACAGAAAATGAATACTGTCCCAAATCAAAGCACTATCACCCTTCCCACAAAGAGACACAAGCTGCAGCAGGAGTAGTAGTCTTTTTTTTTTTTTTTTTTTTTTTTTTTTATTGATGAGACAGAGTCTTGCTCTGTCACCCAGGCTAGAGTGCAGTGGCCCAATCTTGGCTCACTGCAAACTCCACCTCCCAGGTACAAGCCATTCTCGTGCTCAGCCTTCCAAGTAGCTGGGATTATAGGTGCGCACCACCATACCTGGCTAATTTTTGTAATTTTAGTAGACGGGCTTTCTCTGTGTTGGCCAGGCTGGTCTCGAACTCCTGACCTCAGGTGATCTACCCATCTTGGCCTCCCAAAGTGCTGGGATTACAGGGCATGAGCCACCTCACCCCACCAGGAGTAGTAATCTTTATTTTTATGTGGGTGATCCAAAAATAATTCTCTCTATTCTGGAAGGTGCTCAGGCACCGATAGTTAAAAAAGGATGCTCCCTTTTTCTATGGGGCATTTCAAGCAAAACAATGAAACTGCATTTTAAGGATCTATGAAGCTTTTCTGTCCAGCTCTACTGATCAGCTTTTCTGATGAAACTCCACTCTGTATTAAGAAGAGGCACCATCAGCTCTCCTCTCCCAGGAAGTACAGGGAGCTGACCCACCATTTATCCCTCTTCTAGGGATGGGTTAAAAATTCTTTCTCCTTCAGTATAGATTAAATAGATCTTCAGCTCCACAGGGTATTAGAAATCTGTCCTATATTTGCATTGCCCTTAAGATCTAGTATAATATTTAGTATACAGTATAAGTATTCAGTTAATGTTTAATGAATGTGAGCTTTAAGTCAGTGGTGAGAAAAAGTGAAGAAAAAAATGTTCAGTGAGTGACTTAATTACATAAATGAGAATGAGAGGCCCAAGTGAAATCCAGCCTCTAGTCTCTCTCTCTTTGACATTCATTCATTTGTTCATTCAACAAATATTTATGGTACCAGGCACTATGCTGACTATACCTATAGAATATAATGACCCATATGCTGGGCAGACAATGGTTGGGAACAAAGACAGGATCTGGTCCTCTGCTTTGTTCTCAGGTCCTTCCTGAGGATGCCCAGCATCCACATCTGGAGAGAACAAAGAAGCCTCTATAAAAAGTAGCAGGTCCATTCCTCAGGCAGTATGAATAGGTTGCAATACCCAAGATCTTAATTGTTAAAAGTAATTTGCTCTAGGATGACCATCCATTAATTTGTCAAGACTTTTCCTGAAGCTATTTTCAGCATCTCCTACTTTTTGATGAAATGAATTCCATGTGTTTACTGCCTTTAGGACAAAATGTTACTTGTTTTTATTTGTCCTGATTTTTTTTTTTTTTTTTTTGAGACAGGGTCTCGCATTGTCACTCAGACTGGAGGACAGTGATGCAACCATATCTAACTATAACCTCAAACTCCTGGGCTCAGGCGATCGTCCCACCTCAGCCTCCAGAGTAGCTGGGACTACAACACACACCGCTAGGACTAGCTAATTTTCTTTCTTTCTTTCTTTCTTTTTTTTTTTTTTTTTTGTAGAGATAGGATCTCAGTATCTTACCCCAGGCTGGTCTTAAATTTCTGGCCTCAAATGATCCTCCTGCCTCAGCCTCCCAAAGTGCTGGGATTACAGGCTTGAGCCACCGCACTTGGCCTGTCCTAAAATTTACACTGTTAGGTTCCCTTGGTAAATCCAAGTTGGAGCCTTTTTGGACATGTCTGTATTATCCTGGCCAGAGCTTCAAGGATCCTGGACGTTGCTCCTTCCCATTTATCTTTCCAGATTCAACAGCCACAATGTCTGAAGTCTTTCCTGACACATCTCTTTCCTGCTGTAATCTTGCTCCTATATGTTGCCCAATAAATCACAAATCATTTAATCATTTTAACTTGGAAAACAACCCCTCTCCCCAGCTTTCCTTTCTCCTTATTCTCTCTAAGCACTGCTTTATAAATGAGGAAAGTCCACCACTTCAGCAAGTGGTAGGTCACGTAGCGGGTTACCGGCACACAACAACCACATCTTCCTTTCCTGCTCTTTCACGTCTCACTTGGGCTGCAATAACCAAAATCACAGTGGGGCACAGTGGCTGACGCCTGTAATCCCAACACTTTGGGAGGCCGAAGTGGGCGGATCACTTGAGGTCAGGAGTTTGAGACCACCCTGGACAACATGGTGAAACCCCGTCTCTACTAAAAATACAAAAATTAGCCTGGCTTCGCAGCGCACACGTGTAATCTCAGCTACTCCGGAGGTTGAGGCATGAGAATCACTTGAACCTGCCAGGCGGAGGTTACAGTGAGCCGAGATCATGCCACTGCACTCTAGCCTGTGCAACAGAGTGAGACTCTGTCAAAACAAACAAACAAACAAACAAAACAAAAACACACAAAAAAACCAAAAACCAAAAAACAGAACCACAAAGAATATCCTAGATGCACGGGTCCTCTCTGCAAGAACAGGACAGTGTGTTTTGTTTTCTTCCCAATCTCTTTGATAAAGCCTATGCATTTTCCTGGTGTTCTGGCCAGGGGAGCCTACTAGATTTTAAGATACGTTCCCCAGTACTAGGTCTCTACCCTGCCTCTTATTAAAATAGTTTATATTATTATCCTTTTTCTCTCCAAGTACATTATTCCTTCAAGAAAATGAAGTATGTATTATGCAGAGCAAAAATAACAATGACAATATTTAATGAATTCCAATCAAGACTAAGTGACTTCTGTGACACCAACACATTTGCACTTAGCTTGTGTCAGCATTAATGTGAATTTTCATTTCCTCAACTAATAGCATTTGGAAGTGTTCTAGAAGTTTGTCATACAAAGAAGGAAAGTCCCATCTGTGATATCCAAAATGGGCACCCAGAGGATAGAATGGGCCAGAAACAGAACTAATAGTGATGACTGGGATTCTAAGAAAGTTGAGCAGGTAGCCCAAACCTCAGTTGCCAACTCCTGCCAATGTAAATGAGGTCTTTTGAGTCTTACCTTTTCTCTCACGGGGCTTTCTGGAGTCTTCCACTGAGGTATGATTAGTTCATGCTGCAGCTTGGAGCTGCCTTCCCCACTTCCTCCTGCCAAGACAAGATGCAAAACCATTGGAATCCCAGACCTCTATACCCCAGCTAAGCCACACATGCACTTTCTGTGAGCTGCCCCTGCACTGGGCCATTACAAGACTTGCTGGATTTCAGGCTCTTGGCACTTCCTAGGAACTACGCACTCTAGGTGTTGGTGATACTGTAGTAAATAGGACATATGAGGTCTCTGTACTTGTAAAGTCTACCTTCTAGAGGTGGGAGACAGACAATGAACAAATGTTCTCAGATGGTGCTAAGTACCCTGAAGAAAATAAGTTGGGGTCATGGCATAAAGAGACATCTAGCAGGGGGTGCCTGTTTGAAGCAGGATGATCAACTTAGATGGCATTTGAGTCCTGAGGGGCCAGAAGGCAGCCACGCAAAAATTTGGGGGAAGAGTGCCCCAGGTAGAGGAAATAGCAAGTGCAATGGCCCTGCCTGAGCAGAAGTGAACTTGGCCTGTTGAAGGAACAACCATAAGGTAGGGGGTAGCTAGTAAATGAAAGAGGAAGTTGGTATGAGATATGGTCAGCAAGACAGCCCTGGGTCTGATAATGCAGAGACCATGGGGAGTGTCTGGATTTTCTTATAAATAGACTTGGAAGGCACTGGGTGTTTTAAATACAGAGCAATGCGATCTGTGTTAAGTTTAAAAAAGATCACTCTGCCTGCGTGGTGGAGAATGGGGGTGGGGTGAGGCAGAGCAGCGAGAGTGACAGCAGAAGCAGGAAGGCCAGGCTAGAGATATGCTGGAGCCCTGGTGAGAGATGATGGTGGCTCAGATTAGAATGACATCAGTGGAGAGGAATGAAGCGGTGGGATTCTGGGCATATTCTGGAGGTCAAGCCCATGAATATTGCTCCCGTGGAGCTTTAGTTTTCTTGCCTGTAAAATGAAGACAATGATCCTACCTGCCCTTCTCACAGCTTTATTGTGGAGAGTCAATATCTAATGCCAACCTCCTACTTAACAGAGCATCGTTACATTAATTGGAGCTTCCTAATGTCCAGTTTGCATTTGTATTCCACTTTCTACTTCCCAAATCTCTCTCCCAAACCAGTTCTCCTTCATGCTCAGGGCCACCCTGGGAAGTAGGAAGTAGGAGTCCTGTTTTGCAAGAAAGAGAATGTAAACTACAGGAGAGATTTGTTCAGGGCGCTGCAGAACTCGAATACTGGCTGCAGACCACCTTAATAAAATGGTAATTTCCCAACACCTAAACAGACTGGTCTCCATAGTGCTCCTGGGAATGAGGCTGAGGACTCCAAAATCTATTCTGTCTAAACTAACTACATCAATCATACAGAATATGAGTGATAAAAAGACAGCCATAGTTGTTCTGTTAGAGTGGTGATTGTGAGTAATTATTAACATTCCCTTCAGAATACCAATATAATGCACTTGCAGTCAATATGGATTTTAAAAATAATCTCATTGGACCAATGCCAATTGATCAGACAGGCAAATATTAGAAACAATGCATTCATATATTCATCAAATATTTTCTGAGTACTTAACTATGTGCCAAGTACTATGCTATGAATAGGTGCTTAATATTCATGGAGGAACAAGATAAGCATACAGCAGGAATGGCAGGAATGGGTGGCTCACACCTGTAATCTCAGCACTTTGGAGGTCCAAGGTGGGTGGATCACCTGAGGTCAGGAGTTTGAGACTAGCCTGGCCAACAAGGTGAAACCCTGTCTCTACTAAAAATATGAAAATTAGCTGGGTGTGGTGGTGCATGCCTATAATCCCAGCTACTCAGGAGGCTGAGGCACGAGAATCCCTTGAATCTGGGAGGCCAAGATTGTGCCATTGCACTCCAGGCTGAGCGACAGAGACTCCATCTCAGGAAAAAAAAAAGAGAAAAAAAAGACAAGCATCGCCCTTGCCCTGGTGGCTCTGATAAGCCTAGATTATTTTAAATGAAAAGGAATTCTATAATATTTAATGGAACATTGGTGGCTCTGATAAGCCTAGATTATTTTAAACGAAAAGGAATTCTATAATATTTAATGGAACATTTAATTGAATTAATGATATCTATAATTGTAAAAAAAAAGTGAAAGCAATCTACAAAAGAGGAACACAGTACATGTTAAGAAAAGGTCTCCAAAACTTGGAAATAAGGCAAAGAGCAAGCAAGATGTCTTCTCAATGTCATATCGGAGCATTGTTTAACAGACCCACCCATGGATCATTGCATTATCTAGGGGAATGTACCATTGACTTTTTATTTACCATTGATTAAAGGCTATACTCTGTGAAGTTATATAATCTATATATATATATCCATAGATTTCTGTCTGACAGAGATGTAAGTGATTGCAGCATAGTAGAAAGATAATCTGGCCAGGCACAATGGCTCACGCCTGTAATCCTAGCACTTTAGGAGGCCTAGGCGGGTGGATCACCTCAGGTCAGGAATTCCAGACTAGCCTGGCCAACATGGTGAAACCCTATCTCTACTAAAAATACAAAAACTAGCCGGGTGTGGTGGCACATGCCTGTAAGCCCAGCTACTCAGGAGGCTGAGGCAGAGTCAGGAGAATCACTTGAACCCAGGAGGCAGAGATTGCAGAGAGCCCAGATCCCGCCACTGCACACCAGCCTGGGCAACAGATAGAGACGAAAAGAAAAGAAAAGAAAAGAAGGAACGAAAGAGGGAAATAAAAAAAAGAAAGGAAACCAAGAATTATGGTTTTGCTTCATGGGGCCTCCACCATTTCTGCATCTGTCCTGGGTCACAGGATTTCAACATTCTTTCTCCAATGCTTGTATAACCCCTTTCTAATGCTCCCTGAATCAATTTTAGTGTCCTGTTTGCTACCTCATTAATGAGTTGAATAAATCTTGGCCGCATTTGTATGAGTCGTGTTTTTAACTTTTGAAAACTTTGTATAGAGTCATTAAAACCATGTTTTCCAGAGAATTTAATGATGTGGAAAATGCTCATGGTGTGAAGTGAAAAATGCAAGACACGAAACTGTACTTATGGTATGGTTCCAATTTTATCAGTATATATCCATAGGAACACACAAAGAATGGGGAGGGAAAAAAAAAACAAAATATCAATACCAACTGTGGATTTGGGGGTTGCAGATCATTTTATTTCTTTTATACTTTTCGTTATTTCCCAGATATTCTACAGCAAGTGGTCTCCAAGGACTCAAAACTCAGAGAAGGCGCCTGTGCTAGGAGCAGTAACTTGCTTCCCTTGTCTTTCTTCATGCTTTTCTCCTGCACTAAGCACTGACACAGGCCTGGTGCTACCCTCGAACCTCCTGTGCCTCAGTTTCCCCTTCGGTACAAGAGCTCAAAGGGCGGTTCCTTTGAGTCTTTTGGGAGGACCGCCCGACCTCGGCCCCTGGAAGTTCCGAACTGTCGGAAGAGCTCTCAGCCTCTGGGTTTGAGGCATCTCGCAGGTCCAGCCAGGCCACCCCCGCCCCGCCGGTGCTCGCTTTATTTGAAAACGCTGACTCTTGGTCCCCCAGGCAGCAGTCTGGAGTCAGCCCAGCCCGTCTGCAGCGGTGGAGCCAGGGCTAAGCCTTCTCTGGTCATAATGACAGAACCCGGGCACAGCCCCCCGGGACCATTCCTTCCGCGAAATCTGCGTAGAGCCCCCGAGGGATGGGGCCGGGGAGGGGGTTGGTGTCTGGGAAACTAGTCGTGAGAAACACGGACATCACCCGGCATCTAAGCTGGAAACATCCAGTCCGACTCCTTCGCTTCACAGAAGGGGAAACTGAGGACCAAAGAAGGCGGCCGTCGGGTTGGCGTGGAAAGAGAGCCCTGGTTTACAGTGCCACCGCGGACCTCAACCCGTAGCGTGGCCATGGGCAAGTCCTTTCCCTTTTGTGGGCCTCGGTTTCCCCATCTGTGAAATGGGTGCGTTTGACTTGGCCTTCGGTAGGGCTCCTGCCTGCTCAGGGATCCGAAGTGTGCGGCTGGAGATACCCAGCGAGCCATCCCCCAGCCAAAGCTACCACAGTCTCCGGCGGGCATTTTATGTCCTACCCCACCAGTGTGGCGGGCATCGAGCCTGGTCCCAGGAAGCCGCTCCCAGGCCACACGGGCAGGGCGCTCGGGATGCTCGGCGCTGGCGAGTGCAGCGGGCGGTAGAGAGAAAGACAGAGAGAGAGGCGGAGCGGACACGAGGGACCGTGAGAAAACGGAGGAGGATAAGCCGCGAGAACGGCGGAAAGAGAAGCCAAAAGCAGAAAAACAGAGGAAGGAGAAGGCGAGAGGGGAAGGCAAGCCCCTGAACGGACCCGCTGTTTTCTGGCTGTGCCAGGTTTCCCCGACCTCCGCCACCTCCCAGGGCGCACAACGTGGGAACAAAGCCCGGGCTCCCAGGCTGGAGGCGGCGGGCCCCGCAGAGTTGCGGGAGGCGCAGGGTTCGCGGTCCCAGCGCTCCGGACCCGCAGGGCGACTCCCAGGTCTCCGGGCCACCCAGATCTCCGGGCCACCCAGCCTCCATCCCCCCGCGCCTGGCCACTTACTTGTCCATCCAGGCTCCCGCGCCGCCAGCGGCCGGAGGAGCTGCAGGGCGAGCGCCAGCAAGCAGAGCCGGGCGGCGCCTGCGCCCCCTGGCATGGTGGCGGCGGCCCTTAGCGCTCGGCGCTCACACGCCCTCAGCCATGCCTGCCTCCGGCCCGGCGGCGGTGGAGGCGCGTCTGGAACCCCCCGGCTCGCCCCGCGCCTCCCCACCCGGCTCCCAGCCCTCAGCCGAGACGCTCCGCCCCTAGCCCCGCGGGGCTCCGCCAGGGGATGGAGGAGGGGAGGCTCCCGCCCGGAGGGGGTCGGAGGGAGCGGCCGGGGAGGAGCTGGCGAGACTCGGGGGAGCAGGGCTGGCTCAGGTGAGGGAGACCGCGGGGAAGGGAGAATCCGAGCCCCCAAGGAGGAGGGATTCGTGGTGGACTCGGCCCGTAGAGGGTCGGGGACTCGGGCTTCTAGGAGTTAAACTGGACCCCTCTCGGCACAGCGGTCCGTTTACTGTCCCGCACTGTGCCAGACGCCTTGGGTGACACTCAGAGGAGACTCATCCAGCGCCGTGCCCCAGAGGCCGCCACTCTCGCAGGCAGGCTCAGAAAGAGTTAACCCAACCGCCAGCCACAAAGAACTAAGCGCTCTATGGACTTTTTTTTTTTTTTTTTTTTTTTTTAGCAGGACGCAAATCCAGGAGCCATTCCTTCTGCCTGGGAGGAGGGAGTGGTGAAGACCAGAGGAATCCCAGAGGAGAAGACATCTGAGATCGGGAGGAGAAATGGAACATCAGGCGGAGGAAACAGCCCAGACAATCGCACTGGGACGTGAAAACCCTTGGGCTGCATTGGGGGAGAAAACCAGAATTGGGGATAGTTAGGGTTTTGGAGGGAAACGCAGGGAGATGAAACCAAAAATAATAATAATTACTGTTACTTACTGAGGACTTTCTATGTACTAGAATAAGAAAATCATGATAGCTAAGACTGATAAAACGCTAAGTGTCAAACACTGTCTTCAGCACTTTACACATATTCACTTATTTAATCGAAGAAAATAACTTATTATCCAGGGACTCTGCATACATTATCTCTTTTCATTAGCCCAATAATTCCATGGGGTGGGTACTAGTACTATCCCTGTTTCAGAAATGAGGAAATCAAACCTGAGAGGCTAAACCACTTGTCCAAGGTTACACAGCTAATGCCAGCGCCTGGATTCAAACCCACATCCGTCCAACTCCAGAGCCTGATGCAACACACCTTATTTTCCAGGTGGGGAAACTGATAATGAGAGAGAAATGACTTGCCTAAGATCCCTTAGCAAGTTTTAGCAAAGCCTCATTCTAGAAACCCAGTCTCAAACCTCGTCCTTTTTCTGAGCCTCTTTAGTCAAACCCAGGTTGACTAGGGAAGTGCTGTGTGTCCAAGAGGGCGAGGCCCTCCTGAAGATGATGGGTAGGCAGGTCTATCAAACCCTACTTATGGGCACCCATGAGGGAAATAAAAGATGTGGTTCTGGCCATTAATGTCGTTTGGGACTCCGTTAGTCTCCTCCAGCTGCTGTAAAATTCGTATCTTTCTGTGAACCCAAAATATGTGAGATAGGTCTCAGTCAATTTGGAAGGTTAATTTTGCCAGGGTTAAGAATGTGCTCGTGACACAGCCTCAGGAGGTCCCAACATGTGCCCAGGGTGGTCGGGGTACAGCTTCCTTTTATATATTTTGGGGAGATGTGAGACATCAATCAATATGTGTAGGATGTACATTGCTTCCGGTTCAGTAAGGTGAGAAAACTCCAAGCTACAGAAGGGGTGGTGCTTCCAGGTTATAAGTAGATAAGAAACAAAAGAGGTTACATTCTTTTGAGTCCTTGATCAACCTTCCACTGAATACACAATTTAGTCTAGCTCAGTGAATCTGCATTTTTACATAAACAATAGGGCAGAAGAAGCAATCAGATATGCATTTGTTTCCGGTGAGCCTCAGAGGGATGACTTTAAGTTCTGTCTGTCCTTTGTCCACAAGGAATTTCCTTGTGTGAAAATTGTGAGGAAGGTATGAAACTGTTTATCTTTGTAGCTATCTTATTTAAGAATAAAATGGTGTCCTGGCGCTGTGGCTTATGCCTGTAATCCCAGCACTTTGGGAGGCCAAGGCGGGCAGATCACCTGAGGTCAGGAATTGGAGACCAGTCTGACCAATGTGGCAAAACCCTGTCTCTACTAAAAATACAAAAAAATTAGCGGGGCGTGGTGGCACACCTGTAATCACAGCTACTCAGGAGGCTGAGGCAGGAGATTGCTTAAACGTCGGGGAAGTGGAGGTTGCAGTGAGCCAAGATCATGCCACTGTACTCCAGCCTGGGCAACAGAGTGAGACTCCATTTCAAAAAAAAAAAAAAAAAGAAAGGAAAGAATAAAATGGGAGGCAGGCTTGCCTGACATCGTTCCCAGGTTAACTTTTCCCTTGGCTTAGTGATTTGGGGGTCCTAAGATTTATTTTCCTTTTACACTTCTCACATGCAGAATACATTCACCCCATCCCAGCAGCCCAAACATCTTCACTCATTCCAGCATTAATTCTAAGTCTGAAGTATCTAAATTTCATCTGTATTAGATATGGGTGAGACTTGAAGTTTGATTCATCCTGAGGCAAAATTCCTCTCAGCTTCCAAATACAATGTAGTGGGACAGGCATAGAATAGACGTGCTGATTCCAAAAGAGAGATACTGAAAAGAACAAGGTGACAGGTCCCCAGAAGTGCAAAATCTAGCAAGGCAAATTCCATCAGATCTTAAAGTTCTTCAACGATCCTCTTTGGCTGGATGTTCTGCCCTGTAGGCCCACTGGGTCAGCCGTGTCACCCCCACAGCACTAGGCAGTGGCCAGCACCATAGCTCTTTGCCACAGTCCCCTACCCCAAGGCACTGGGCGGGGGCAGCCTGGCCTGCTTAAGAGAAGGAGACTCTACCTTTTCACTCCCTGCCTCCCCAATAGCCCGCTGTGGTGAGAGTGGCAACCCTGATGATCTGTGAATCATTTTTCTTAAAGAATGAAGCAAGCTGTATTATCCTGTACTATAGAACAAAATTCTAAAAGCCTTCCTTTGTTTCATCCTGTCTTTATTCCTTTTGGTCTAAACTGGCAATGTCTTTGCTGGTAAAACCCATCTCTATTTCTAGCTTCTAATGAAATGGCTGATTAGCTCCATGGGTTATTGTCCATCCACACCCTTAGTGTTCTCCCCAGAAAATCCTTTTTCATTTTTTGCAATATGAATAGGCCGGTAATTTTCCAAATCTTCAAGTTCTGTTTCCTTTTTGCTTAGCAATTCCTTCCATTTATCTCCGTCCACTCACATTTTACATAAGTACCAAGGAGAAGCCAGGCCTCATCTTCAACATTTTGGAAATCTCTGCAGCTAAATATTTAAGTTCATCACTTGCAATTTCCACTTTTCACAAAACACTAGAACACAATTGGTGGTGGAGAAACCACAAACTCAAAGTGCTTTCTCCTTTTCTCTCACTCAACACAACAACAATCAATAGGGAAGACTTCTGTGATCAAAGATGTGGGGGCTTTCCCCACACACCAAACAGCAATCAATTCAGACACTGCCCACCTACAGATCGCATCAGATCCCACAGGTTGAGGGCTCAGTTTCCAAGATTGGGCCTCCTTCAGACACCAGTCACAAGTCTGGGCTTCCAGAACTTCTGACCAACTGGCTTCCAGTTGGGGTTCCCAGGACACTTCTTTGGGTTTCATTAATTTACTAGAGCAGCTCACAGAACTCAGGGAAGCACTTGTTTACATAAACCCAGCAAGGCCTGTGTCTTCAGATTCTTCTTGACCTCTCTGTGCAACATTCCTTCCTCAAGAGTATAGGGCAGCTTGCTTCAGCACTACGTCTATTAAATTGGAAAGATACAGAGATTAGCCTGGCTCCTGTGCAAGGATAACATGAAAATTCATGACGCATTCTATATTTTAAAAATAAAAAAGAAAGAGTATAGGGCAGGCTCCTCTCTGCAATGAGAGTCTATGACCCACAATTAGATTATAGTCCTGCTGTAGGCAGGTGAAGGAAGGGCAGAAGAAGGTCAGATTCTGTTTCCTGACACCTGTTTCTGAGACCTAAAGTGCCCCAATATCACAACAAAAGACTATAACAAGGGCTATGGGAGTTATGAGCCAGGAAACATGGACGAAAACCAATATACATATATATCATAATATCACAGCAATTCAGTTGAACCCTTTGCCATGTTATAAGTAGTACTGGGGTTCAGAAATCAATATCCCAAGATATGGCACTTTGACACATTAAACTAAAGAAGTCTTAACGTCTCTTTGACCTTGCCCCACACTCTCCTGTCTCTCAATCCTTTGTCTCTCCCAAAGCACAGGATGAAGTTGTTCTCTGAAGTTCCCTCATCTGCCTAAAGTCTAGACCTGCCAAAGAAGACAACAACTGTCTCGGGTGCCTTCCCTGTGTTTTCATTAGCTGCATTCATATCGCAGGAAGACTGAAGTCTGTCAACACACCTGAACAGACTTTTGTCACAAACCATTGTCAGGTCTGTGGACCAAAAGACTCTGTCCTAGGCCACTGTATGTTCTTCAAGCCCACTGAATTCCCCTAAAAATCATGTACTATCCCCCTAAAATCATCCACACTTCCCTATCTCCCTTTCCCCTGAGAAGTAGGGTGTAGAAACATCCGTATCCCAATGGGATATTGGACAATCACTCTGTGATTCTCTCCCATGCATGCTAATAAATGTGTATGCATTGTCTCCAGTTAATCTGCCTTTTGTGAGTTGATTTTTTGCTGAAACTTCAGAGGGCAAAGGGGAAGTTTTCTCTTAGTCCCTACACAAGAATCACCTTTCCTCCAGTTTCCAGTAACATGTTCCTCATTTCCATCATAGACTTCACCAGAATAGCTCTTAATATTCATGTTTCTACTAATATTCTGTTCCTGACGATATATGCATTCTCCAAGATGACAGAAGCTTTCTCTACAGGTCTCCTCCTATCTCCCTGAGCCCTGGTCAGAATCACCTTTAACATCTACACTTCTTTTTTTTTGTTTTTTTTTTATTTTTTATTATACTTTAAGTTCTAGGGTGCATGTGCACAACGTGCAGGTTTGTTACATATGTATACATGTGCCATGTTGGTGTGCTGCACCCATTAACTAGTCATTTACATTAGGTATATCTCCTAATGCTATCCCTCCTCCCTACCCCCTCTCCACAATAGGCCCTGGTGTGTGATGTTCCCCTTCTTATGTCCAAGTGATCTCATTGCTCAATTCCCACCTACGAGTGAGAGCATGCAGTATTTGGTTTTCTGTTCTTGCGATAGTTTGCTGAGAATGATGGTTTCCAGCTGCATCCATATCCCTACAAAGGACACGAACTCATCCTTTTTTATGGCTGCATAGTATTCCATGGTGTAAATGTGCCACATTTTCTTAATCCAGTCTGTCACAGATGGACATTTGGGTTGATTCCAAGTCTTTGCTATTGTAAATAGTGCCGCAATAAACATACGTGTGCTACATCTACACTTCTATCAACAGTCCTTCAAAGCAATCTTCGCTTTTTCTAGCATGCGCCTCAAAGCTCATCCAGCCTCTACCCATTACCCGGTTCCAAACTCACTTCCGCATTTTTAGGTATTTTGTTATAGCATAGCTGACTTTTCAGTATCAAAACCTGTATTAGTCTGCTAAGGCTGCCAAAACAAAATACCACAGACTGGTGCCTTAAACAACAGACTTTTTTTTTTTTTTTTGAGACAGAGTCTCTCTCTGTTGCCCAGGCTGGAGTACAGTGGTGCAATCCTAGCTCACTACAACCTCTACCTCCCAGGCTCAAGCAATCCTTCTGCTTCCCGAGTAGCTAGGACTATAGGTGCACACCACCACACCTGGCTAATTTTTGTATATTTTTGTTGAGATGGGATTTTGCCATGTAGATGAGGCTGGTCTCAAACTCCTGGGCTTGAGCAATCCTCCCTCCTAAGCCTCCCAAAGTGCTGGGATTATGGGCAAGAGTGACCACAACCGGCCAGAAATTTATTTTCTCACAGTTTTGGAGGCTAGAAGTCCAAGCTCAAGCTCCCATCAGGCTTGCTTGCTGGCAAGGCCCCTGTTCCTGGCCTGTAGAATGGTCAGTTCCTCACTGTGCCCTCACATGGCCTCTTCTCTGCACATTCAGTGAGACAGAGAGAGAGTGGAGGGGATGTGCTGGTGGGTCTCTTCCTCTTATTATTTTATTTTATTTTATTTTATTTTATTTTATTTTATTTTATTTTATTTTTGAGATGAAGTCTTGCTCTGTCACCCAGGCTGGAGTACAGTGGCACAATCTCAGCTCACTGCAACCTCCACCTCCCGGGTTAAACAATTCTCCTGTCTCAGCCTCCCAAGTAGCTGGGATTACAGGTGTATACCACCACGCCCAGCTAATTTTTTGTACTTTTAGTAGAGATGGGATTTCACCATGTTGGCCAGGCTGGTCTCGAACTCCTGACCTCAAGTCATCTACCCGCCTCAGCCTCCCAAAGTGCTGGGATTACAGGTGCAAGCCACCACGCCCAGCCTCTCTTCCTCTTATTATAAGGACATCAGTCCTATCGGAGTAGGGCCCCACCTTCATGACCTCATTTAACCTTCATTACCTCTTTAGAAGCCTTATCTCCAAATCCAGTCACAGTGCGGGTTAGGATTCCAACTTATGAATTTGGGGGCTGGGAGAGACAAATGTAGTCTGTAATTATGGCTATAGCCCTAGAGCCATGAGACTACAATTCTAGTCCCAGTTCTCTCTCCAACCAGCTCTGTGACCTTGGGTGAGTTACTTCTCCTTTCTGGAACTGAGTTTCTGCTGAATAACTTGGGAACAGGAATGGCTGCCCCCAGTGCATGTCACCCAGGAGCTGTGACGAGCAATTGCGACGATGGGAGTGAAAGTTCCGTGACAAGTGGAAAATGCTGAAGTGCCATGCCTAACTGACTCTGTAGACAGGTCTCCTTGCAAAAGACATACAAACTCCATACTCGAAGTCCCCTTCCCTTTGCTGGCACTCAGCTGATCAATATTTAATCAGTATGTAGGCCTGAAAATTGGGAGGTAGCGCACAAGACAAAAAGTCCAGTGGTTCATGCACAACCAAGGAATCACAGAGTTCCCAGTGTAGTCTCATCCTACTCCTCCTCCCCACTTATCCACAGGAACGGATATATATACAACTTTGACCTTGTAGAAGCCTTCCCATGTATTTGTAAAGAACGTATATGTTATTTATAAAGAGTATTAAGTCGCTACATAATCTTTGAAATATTCATGACATTTAACCTAGTAATTACATTTCTGGGAAACTATCCTAAAAAAATAATCTGCAGTGCACACACAGATTTATGAACTAGAATGCTCATAATGGTGTTATTTATAATAGTGAAAATATTGGAAACACCCTAAATATTCAACTGTGAAAGAACAGTTCATAAATTATAGAATATCCATAAGATGGATTATTATGCAGCCACTTAAAATGATGGGAGTTTCTGCTCTGATGGTAGGTGAAAAAAAGCAGGGTCCAAAATTACATTTAAGTATGATCGCAGCTATGTAAATAGAAGATATTTCTAAAAAGACTAGAAGGAAGTGTGTCAAAATGTTAACGGTAGTTACCTCTGCATGGTAAAACTATGGATGACAGGGTTTTTTTGTTTGGTTTTGTTTTCCTGTTTGTTCTTTCTCTCTCTTTCATTTTCTACAATAATGAAGTACAGTCAGCATTGCTTAATGACAGGGATACATTCTGAGACACACCATTAGGCGATTTTGTCATGGGAACATCATAGAAGGCACGTACACAAACCTAGATGGCATAGCCTATTATACAACCAGGCTATGTGGTATAACCTATTGCTCCTGGGCGACAAACCTGTATAGCATCCTACTGTACTGAATACTGTAGGCAACTGTAACACAATTGTAAGTACTTGTGCATCTAAACATAGAAAGTACAATGCAGTGTGCTACGACAGGCTATGATGCCACCAGGGGACAGGAATGTTTCAGTCTTATGGGATCAGGCATCTGGTCCCTCGTTGACTGAAATGTCATTATATGGCACATAACTGTATTACTTTAGTCTACTTTAGTCATAGGAGGGCGGGTAAATGTTAAATACAGCAAGGAACGCAAAAGGAAAAAGAATTTTTCCTGGTGTCTTAAACAGAGTTTTGCAAACTTGACCTCTGTATATATGGCTGAACTTCTCCTCTGACGATGGGAAAACTGAGCCGAAGTTACAGCAACCAGTTCCAGAATGTGGGAGTTGAAGTGACACAGGTCACTGGTCATCTCTAGCTAGAGTATATTATTAATATTATGGTTAGGAAGTGGCCATCCTGCCAGGGGTTAAATCCCTTTTCTGTCCCTTCTTAGCTGTGTGAACTTGGGCCACTAAATTTTTCTGTAATGCTGTTGTCTCATCTATAAAGGACAATGATAATGAGTTTTTGTGAGGCTTAAATGGGTATTTAGAATAGCACCCATCACATAGCAGGCAGTCAATGAATGCTAGTCAGTATTACCCTCCTTCTACTGCTAATAGGTACTGAGAGGTGGGGTGTTATTTATAATGCCTAGCTTGTGCTTTTTGTTGTATAATGTGTGAAGAGTCTAATTTTATACTTGTTCTCTAATTATTATCAATGATAATGGTCATGTTATACTATTACTGTCTTTTTCCTATCCCCTGGCCCTAGATTGTAAGCCCATTGTGAATAGGAGCTGGATCTTGTTCTTCACTCAGCCCTCCAGCATTTGGGAGGCACAATCAATGTTTAATTAAACAAATTAGAAGTTAAACAATTAATAATAATTATCTCATCCTGGCTCCGCTCAAACTTCCAAGGCCCTCATTGAAGAATCATCTTTGTTGTCTTCCTGTTATGGGAATAATGTTGGACCTGTGATAACTTTGTGAACCATTTTCTCAGCAACTTGCTCTTTAAAATTCTGTTTACTTAGGTATAATTTGTATACATTAACATTCTCTGTTTTTTAAATCTAGGTTCCATGAGTTTTGACAAGCACACACAGTGGAATAACCACTTGCAGAGTCAAGACCACACCAAAAACTTTCCTCCTATCTCTTTACATCCAGCCACTCCCCTCACTCCTGGAATCACTGGTCTATTTTATGTCCTTCTCAAGTTGCCTTTTCCAGAACGTCATCTAAATAGAAGTACACAGGATATAGACTCTGGATATGGTTTCTTTCACTTAGCATAGTGCATTTAAGATTCATCCAGGTCACTGCATTATCAATATTTCCTGCCTTTTTATCATTCAGTAGTACTCCATTGTATAGATGTATCATTGTCAGTTTATTCAGTCACCCGTGAAGGATATTTGGGTGTTTCAGTTTTGGATGATTATGAATAAAGTACTATATATATATATTCAGGTTTTATGTGAACACAATCTTTCGTTTCTGTAGGGTGAAAGCAATTCCACTGGGTATTGTGGTTAAGTATATGCTTAACTTTACAAGAAACTGCAAAAAATATTTTCCAAAGTGGTTGTACAACTTTGCCTTCCCACAAGCAAGGTATGAAAGTTCTGGTTGCTCTGCTTCCTTGTCAGCACTTGGTATTGCCAGTTCTTTTGATTTTAGCCATTGTAATGGATGTGTAGTTTCTTAACAATTATCTTGCTCTTCAAATACTCCATGATGTAGCCAGGTAGGATGATTACATTCATTTTGATGAAAGGAATTAAAGCCTAAAGAGAGTCTTTTACTCTAGTTTTATGGATATAGTAAAGACTTTAGTCTTTATTTCTGTTTTTTTTAAATAATTCACAGAAGAAGCAAATCTCCCTAAACCCTGGATAACTCACAAAGCTCTTGAAATCATTCATTCAGCAAGCATTCACTGAATACCTATTATGTTCCTAGCATCTGCTAAAATCTACAGAGTCTGAGATAGGATTTCCACTATAACAATTATGGTAGGGGCAGGGGCATAAAAGAAAGGAGCTGGTAGGAACTGACAAGTAAAATAAGGGACTGATTACAGAGGAGGATCAAGTTTCTTGACATATGACTCGTGTCCTTTGATTTGTCAACATTGGGTACTGTCCCCAACATGGTGCATAATAACAACTATCATATATGGAGCACCCTGGTTGGTTCCAAGCACAGCGCCTACATCATCTCATTTAATGCCCATAACAGTCCCATGAAGAGATCTTAGGTTAAACTATCAGGAAGTGTTGACTTCGTAGGTCAGAAACAGTTAAACGTTGGTAATGTGCAGGAGCTCCGTCTCGGCTCACTGCAGCCTCTGCCTCCCAGGTTCAAGTGATTCTCCTGCCTCAGCCTCTGGGGTAGCTGGGACTACAGGCATGTGCCATAACACCCAGCTAATTTCTTTGTATTTTTAGCAGAGACAGAGTTTCACCGTGTTGGCCAGGCTTGTCTTGAACTCCTGGCCTCAAACAATACATCTGCCTTAGCCTCCCAAATTGCTGGGATTACACAGGCATAAGCCACCATCCCCAGTGAAAGTTATTTTTTTAAATCTCTAAGTATCTGGGGATTTTCCACCTATTTTTCTGTTACTGATTTCTAATTTCATTCAGTTGAAATCTGACTGCAGCCTTTGTATACTTTCTATTCTTTTAAATTTGTTAAGGTGTGTTTTATGGCTCAGAATGGGGTTTATCTTGGTGAATGTTCCATGACGTCTTGAGAATGCATGAATCTGCTATTGTTGAATGAAGTACTATTGGGTTCAACTGTGCCCTTACTGATACTCTGCCTGCTTTATCTATCTGTTACCAACAGAGGAATACTGAGGTCCTCAACTATAATAGTGTCTTCATCTATTTCTCCTTGTTGTTCTATCAGCTTTTGCCTCACATAGTTTGATGCTCTCTGTTAGGTGCATACACTTTAAGGACTGTTATGTCTTCCTGGAATATTGACACCTTTATCATTTTATAATGTCCCCCTTTATTCCTTGCTCCGAAGTCTGCTCTGTTACACTACAATCACTTTTGATTAGTATTTGCAGAGTGTATTTTTCTCTATCCCTTTCCTTTTAATCTATGTGTGTCTTTATATTTAAAGTTGAGTTTATTACAGACAACATATAGTTGAGTCTTCTTTTATGATCTACTCTGAACTGTCTTCTAATTGATATATTTAGACCTTTGACATCTAAAGTGATTGTTGATATAGATGAACTATTACCTATCATATTTGTTACTGTTTTCTATATGTTGCCCTTATTCTGTGTTCCTATTTTTGTCTTTCATATTTTCTCTGGCTTCTGTGGCTTTGAGCATTTTTATGATTCTATTTTCTTTCCTTTTTTAGCATATCAGGTTGTCCTAGGGTTTGGAAAATACATTTACAACTAATCCAAGTCCACTTTCAAATAACACTGTACCACTTCCTGGGTAGTGTTCTTATAATACTACCCTTATAATACTACCTGGTAGTTTCTTATAATAAGAAAATAGTCCTAATTCCTCCCATTCCTTATATTATTGCTGTGATTCATTTCTCTAACAGATAAGCATACACATGTATACATAAACATTTATAATTGAATACGTTGTTGCTATTATTATTTTGAACACAATGTTATCTCTTAGAAGAATTAAGAGTAGGAAAAATAAAAGTTTCAATTTTATTGTCATTTATTTATTCTCTGTTGCTCATTTTTTCTTTATGTAAACCGAAGTTTCTGACCCTGTATCAATTTCCTTCTCCCTAAAGAACTTTTAAAAAATATTTACTGGCTGGGCGTGGTAGCTCACGAGTATAATCCCAGCACTTTGAGAGGCCGAGACGGGTGGATCATGAGGTCAAGAGATCGAGACCATCCTGGCCAACATAGTGAAACCCCATCTCTACTAAAAATACAAAAATTAGCTGGGCTTGGCGGTGCACGTCTGTAGTTCCAGCTACTCAGGAGGTTGGAGGATCCCTTGAACGTGGGAGGTGGAGGTTGCAGTGAGCTGAGATCGCGCCACTGCACTCCAGACTGGGCAGCTGAGAGAGGCTCCGTCTAAAAAAAAAAAAAAAATGCTTGCAAGGCAGATCTATTGGCAACAAATTCCTTCCATTTTTGTTTGAGAAAGGCGTTATTTTTCCCTAGCCTTTTTTTTTTTTTTTTTTTTTTGAGACAGAGTCTTACTCTGTTGCCTAGGCTGGAGAGCAATCACACCATCTCGGCTCACTGCAACCTCCACACCCCAGGTTCAAGAGATTCTCCTGCCTTAGCCTGCCAAGTAGCTGGGATTACAGGTTTGTGCCACCACTCCTGGGTAATTTTTTTTTTTTTTTTAGTAGAGACGGGGTTTCACCATGTTGGCCAGGCTGATCTCGAACTCATGACCTCAGGTAATCCACCCACCTTGGCCTCCCAAAGTGCTGGGATTACAGGCATGAGCCACTGCACTTGGCCTCTCCTTTGTTTTTGAGGAATTCTGTACCATGGTGTACAGAATTCTGGATTGGTGGGATTTTCTCTTAACATTTTAAATATTACACTCAATTCTCTTCTTGCTTGCATAGTTTCTGAAAAGCTAGGTCCAATTTTTTGCTCTTCCTTAAGTGAGGTGCTTTTTTTTCCCCTGGTTTCTTTCAAGATTTTGCCTTTGTGTTTGATTTTCAGAAGTTTTATTATGATATGCCTAGGTGTAGTTTTTCATTTGTTTGTTCATTTTAACATATTCCTTGTATGTGACTAGGTGTCCCTGTTTTTTGTTTGTCTGTTTGTTTACTTGGCATATCTCCTGCCCGGTGTTCTCTGAGCTTTTTGGATCTATGGTTTGGTGTCTGTCATTGGGGAAATTCACATATTGCTTCTGCTCCTTTCTCTTTTTCTTCTCCTTCTGGTATTTTCATTGTGCGTATCTGTACCTTTTGTACTTGTCTCAAAATTCTTGGGTATTCTGTTTTATTTTTTCGGTCTTTTCTACTCTTTGCTATTCAGTTTTGCAAATTTCTATTCTCACATCCTCAGGCTCAGAGATTTTTTTCTTAGCCATGTTCAGTCTACTCATGAGCCCATTATAGATTCTTCATTTCTGTAACAGTGATTTTAATCTCTAACATTTCTTTTTAATTCTTAGAATTCCCTACTCTCTATTTATGTTATCTATCTATTCTTGCATGTTGTCTCTTTATCCATTAAAGCCCTCAGCATATTAATCATATTTAAGTTTTTTTTTTCAGTTGGTTGAGCATGGTGGCTCATGCCTGTAATCCCAGCAATTTGGGAGGCCAAGGCAGGTGGATCATCTGAGGTCAGGAGTTAAGACCAGCCTGGTCCAACATGGTGAAACCCTGTCTCTACTAAAAATAACAAAAATTAGCTGGGCATGGTGGCACATGCCTGTAGTCCCTGCTACTCAGGAGGCTAAGGCAGGAGAATTGCTTGAACCCGGGAGGCAGCAATTGCAGTGAGCTGAGATCACACCACTGTACTCCAGCCTCAGCAACAGAGCGAGACTCTGTCTCAAAAACAAATAAATGGGGGCGGAG
>NW_012115932.1:1326945-1355241 GCF_000951035.1 Colobus angolensis palliatus
TGGGTGCAGCACACCAACATTGCACAAGTATACATATGTAACAAACCTGCACGTTATGCACATGTACCCTAGAACTTAAAGTATAATAATAAAAAAAAAACAAATAAATAAATAAATAAAATAAAATTTTTCAGTTGATAATTCCAACTTTGATGCCATATCTGACTCTTGTTCTGGTGCTTGTTCAGTCTCTTCAAACTGTGTTTTTTTTAATTTTAGTGTGCCTTTTAATTTTGTGTTTAAAGGTAGACACAATGTACTGGGTAAAAAAAAAAAAAACTATAGTAAATAGTCCTGTAGTCATGTCGTGGTAAAGTATGGGGGAAAGAGAAATGTTTTGCAGTCCTGTGATGAGGTCTCAGTCGTTTGGTGAGCCTGTGCGCAGACTGTGAACTTCACAAGTGCTACTCGGTCCCCCTCCTGACCTTAGGTGGGATGAAATGGCTAGAGGGAGTCAGAGTTGGGTATTCTTCTGTCCCCCAGGTAGGTTAGGCTCTGTTAAAACCCCAGCAGGTTAGGGCTCTGGTGAAATAGTTTCTCCAGAGGGCAGGTCTTAAGAACACAATGCACTGGCCTGTTTCAAAATGATTCCTTTTGACCTTCTCCTCCCAGAGTACAAGGGGAAATTTCTTGGATATTCACTGTGAAAACCTAGTAGAGTTTCTAGAGATAAAAGCCACAAAAGTGTGGGAACCACCTATGATTGGGTCCCCCTAGAGTTTTAGCTTTCAGAATTATCCACACTGAGTCTTTAGCAGTTTGTCAATTACAGTTCCAGTTTTCTTCCCCCAGCACCTCCCAGGAGGTTCCTGCTGGTGGGTTTCTGCTCTAGTAAGTTATGATTCTCTGTATCTGTCTGTTTCTCCAATTTCGTGGGCAGCAGTTTGCCATATAACCTCACTTCTCCGCTGGACCTAAGAAGAGCTGATTTTTCAGTTCGTTAAGCTTTTTACTTGTTGTTAGGACAGAGTGGTGACTTCTATGCTCCTTTCATGCAGGACTAGAAACCGGAAGTCAAATATTTTTAATAGATAATGATGCAAAATGTATCATAGGAGCCAGCTTCCTGCAGCTGTTTCCCCTCCTCAGCTAGCAGCCACCCTTCCCTAGGTGCTTTTTCCCCTTTCCAGATAAAGCTTCGGTGGGATTTAGAGGTTATACCAACCTTTTGCAGACATTTCACTCCATTATCTTATTTGATCCATTCAAAAAGCCATGTGAACTGGGTGTTAGGATCCCATTTCACAGAAAAGAAAATTGGCATTTTAGGGGTAAACAACTTCCCTAAGGTCACACAGCCAGGACACAATTCCAAGAGGGAAAAGGAGGAAAAAAAAGTAGAACCCTAGTGTGGGTGTTTTCTCCCACGGGGATGACGTGGGGATACAGATTTCAGAGCAGTAACCTTTTGCATTTATAGCCACACCCGAGGGACATCTGGGTCTATGAATTTTTCATTCAGCTGTATGCAAAGCGCTGTGACTTGCCCTGGAAACAGAGGTTCCTGGGTAAGAGCTCCTGCCTTCTACAGCCTCACTAGCCCAAGTGTGGTCCACAGACCAGCAGCATCAGCAGAACCTGGAGCCTATTAGAAATGCAGACTCTCAGTTCCCACCCAGACCTCCTGAATCAGAAGCTGCATTTTAATAAGATCCAAAAAAAAAACCAAGGTGATTTGGCTGCTACTTAAAGTCTGAAAAGCATTGCTAGGAGACAGTCCAAACTTGATTTTACATATGGTAAGAGACAACAAGTGTTTTCCTGGAATGAAAGCTAAGGATTGGAAAAACCCAGAAAAAGGAGAGATTGGGTATAAACAAGGATTGTAGGAGGCTTCATGAAGGAGGGGTTTTGAAGTTGAGCCTTGAAGCAGAAAAGTGCATATGAACAAAGGCATGGAGATGGGAAGTGTTTAGTGTTTGGGGAAAGGCAAATGGCCTCATGTGACAAGAGGGAGAGAGTGGGAGGTGAAATTAAGAATAACAGGAGCAAATGGTCAAGGATGTTTACGGTATGGATAATAAGGCAGGTGGAGTCCTCTCGGTGAGAGGTCATGAGCTAGTGACCTGTGGGCCAACAAAGTGTGGTAAAAATAATTTGAATTGTAGTTATGTCCAAAATATTTTCAAAATGTTAAAAATGTAATTATCATAAAAATACATAGTGAGCATTTTCCAGGTTTTAATTAACTAATCAGAGAACCAGCAAGATCACCAAGGTGGTTCAAAAAAGGACAGGAAAAACTGGACAAAAGGAACTCAAGATTGAGATCCAAACTGGTTAATGACCTACAGGGCAATAAAACTACATTCTTTGGGGTTATCTTCTCTACCAGACGATAATCATTTACAGCTTTCCTGGACCAAAAAAAAAAAAAATCATTGACAATTTATTCGTTTTCTATAATCTTACATCCAACTTAACAGAGTTATAAAATGTCAGACCCCTAATTAATCATAAACAGTAAACAGCAGGTGAAATAATCGTGTGTTCCCCTGGAGTTAGAAAATGCCCTGAACAGAAACGACAATGAGTGGTTAAGGGCAGTGATTCTCAAACCTAAGCTTAAAGCAAAATTCCCTGAAGGGCTCGTTACAACACAGAATGCTGATCTCCAACCTCAGAGTTTCTGATTTAGTACATCTGGGGCAGACTGATGATTTGTTCTCAGGTGATGCAGATGCTATTCACCAGGGAACACACTTTGAGAACAACTGATCTTAGATGCCACTGAATGAAAGAAAGTGCAGTCATTCTTTTGCCTCGTTTCCAAATTTTGGATATTTTTTTCTGAACAGTTGCCAAGCTTTCAAAAATCAGAGAAAAAAAAATTCCTGATTCTGGCTTCTCATGAAAAATTAGAAAAGTCACACAATGGTAAGTCTAAATTCTTTCATGGTGACAATTGCTTAAAGCTCAATATCAGCTGCTCCTTTTTTCTCACCACTGCCCCTAGCCTACATCATTCATTTATTTTGCTGGCATTTGATTTTGATATCCCTGCAAAACATGGTGGAAACACAATGCAGAATTTGGAGGAGGAACATGAGCGCAGCTGGTTAGCGCCTGTCTCACACATCTGTATCACATCTAATCAGCTCAGGCACTCAGGGCTGGTTTCCCAGAAGTACAATCCAGGCAGTTGCACAGGGCGTCACTCTCAGGAGAGCCCCACACTTGATTTAATGCTCTGGTATTGGCATTTTGCAATTCTTACTAATTTTTGGAGAAGGGGTCTCACATTTTCGTTTTGCGTGATACCACATATCACATAACTGTTTTGCAGCCACCTCAAAGTTTGGAATCCACACTTAAAGGTGACCCTCTCATCGCCAGATTGCTAAGGAGAGGAAGAGGTAATTCCAGAATCAGAAACCTAGGGGACACTTTAGAAACCATCTTGTCCTGCAGATAGGGTCACCATTTCATTTTATAGCTAGGGCTACTAAGGTCCAGAAAGAGGAAACTGACTTCCTCAAGGTCACAGACAAATCCTGAAAAAGGAGTCAAATGAAAAGTCTGAAGTGGTGAGTCTGCAAGGCTGTGAATACTAAGGCTGCCAGCAAGTTTATGTATCTGATGCACCCCGTGCATACCAATATGAAAATTCCTGTTTTTCACTTAGCTCAGTCAACTTTGGATTGATCTGGTTGAAGCAGGAGAAGGATGTGGATAAAACAGGAAGAGTGGGGGTGTGATCTTTAAACAGATCAAGAAACTTGTATAAACAGACCCATTTAGAATAAGGATTGCGAAGGGAAAAAGTCTTATATATGAACTCCACGCCCATGTTTGTTACAAAGGACAGACTTCCACCTAAACCCCTAAATAAACTTCAGAGGCAAAAGCTTTCAGGAAAAACCCAGCAACATACTACCCAATTAAAAATGGCAATCAACTCAACATCCCTAATCATCGGAGAAATGCAAATTAAAACTACGATGAGATACCATACTCTAGTCAGAATGGCTATTATTAAAAAGTCAGAAAACAACAGATGCTGACAAGGCTGTGGAGAAAAAGGAATGCTTATACACTGCTGGTGGGAATGTAAATTAGTTCAGCCACTGTGGAAAGCAGTTTGGAGATTTCTCAAAGGACTTAAATAGAACTACCATCAACCCAGCAATGCCATTACTGGGTATCAATCAGAAAGAAAATAAATCATTCTACCAAAAAGACATGTACACTCACATGTTCATTGCAGTGCTATTCATAATAGCAAAGACATGGAATCAGCTAACCTAGGTACCCACCAGTGGTGAACTGGATAAAGATAATGTGGTCCATATACACCATGGAATACTATGCAGCTATAAAAAAGAATGAAATAATGTTCTTTGCAGCAACATGGATGCAGCTAGAGGCCATTATCCTAAGCAAATTAACACAGGAACAGAAAACCAAATATTGCATGTTCTCATAAATAAGTGGGAGCTAAACATTGAGTGCACGTGGACATAACTATGGAAACAATGGACAATGGGGACTACTAGAGGGGGAAAGGAGGGAGTGAGGCAAGGATTGAAAAAAAAGCTATCGGATACTATCTTACTACCTGGGTAACGGGATCATTCATATCTCAAACTTCAGCATCATGCAATATATCCATGTAACAAACCTGCATATGTACTCCTGAGTCTAAAATGAAAGTTGGAATATTGTTTAAAATGGCAATCATGTTTAAGAAAGCACTTAATTTCAGCTGGCTCCACTTAGCTGGAAAACAGCTCGATGACTTGTAGGTCTCGGCTGCCTAGTTTTAGGTTAATGGCTGCACACACTCAGAAAGTCGAGTTCCTGCAGCTGGTTGAGTGGTAAGTTGAAGTGAGAATTAGGCAAATGAGTCACCCCTTGCTCACATCTGCTCTTGTGGTCTGAGTGGGTGGATCTTCCTCTCCTCCCCAACCACTGTTCAGGAATAGTCAAGGACACAGGCCTGAGTGTAGAACCGCATCATTAAACCCACTGTGCTTGGCTCAGTGATGGGTGTAAGGCCCTAAGCTGGACCAATGGGCATCTTCCCCAATACTCGACAACTCTGTCAAAAATGTGCTTTCCTCTTGTCTGAGACGGTAAGCAATGTAAGTTTGGGGCTATGAGTTGTCTTCTTGCTGCCATGTCAGGAAAGAACCTGTCTAAAAAATGAAGTCAAACAGTGGTAAGAGATACGGAGAAAGAGAGAGACAAGGTCCTAGTAGTATTATTTGAACCTGTGGATTTAGCCATGTCTGAAATCAGCCCCCTCAACTTTTCAGCTACGTGAGCCAATAATTTTCTTTTTTGCTCAAGCTGGTCTGAGTTAGAGGTCTGTCACTTGCGACTGAAAATATCTCACTGACGCAAAGGCCTCCTCCGTTCTAGGCACTGTGCTATTATAGGGTTATAGGAGTGGACAAAGACACATGTCATTCCTATCTTCATGGTACTCAGCGTCCAGTGGAAAAGATGACAGTAAGCAAGCGAGCAAATATACAGATACATAAAATATAATAATTACACATTGAGATTTGTAAACAATTGATGCTAAAAGAGAGAATGAGAAAGGAGGACTACTTTAGACAGCATGGTGGGGAAGACTCCCTTGAATTGTTTTTTGAGCTGAGAGTTTGCGGTATGAAGAACAGGGGGAAGAAAGTTTCAGGTGGCGGAGACAGCAACTGTTCTCAGGCTTCAGAGGCCTCTATTCATTCCAGGACCTGAAAGAAGGCCTTCATTCATTCTCCCGTTCAACAAACGTCTGTTAGACAGTGTCAAGTGCTAGGTACAAGGAGATAAAAGCAGCCCCTGGAGAGTTGATAAGAGATATTGAAAGCTATGCAAATGTTCGAACCATGTGATTCAGCAATTCCACTTCTAGAAATTTAGTCAAAAGAAAAAAACAGGAATTTCTGCAAAAACATAGCTATCATGATGTTCATTGCAGCATTATTTATTTTTTCAACTCTAATTGAAGTGTAACAAGCATACTAAAAGAGTGCATATAGACCAGGTACAGTGGCTCACACCTGTAATCTCAGCATTTTGAGAGGCCCAGACAGGCGGATCATCTGAGGTCAGGAGTTTGAGACCAGCCTGGCCAACATGGCAAAACCCCGTCTCTACTAAAAATACAAAAATTAGGCGGGTGTGGTGGTGCATACCTGTAATCCCAGTTACTCGGGAGGTTGAGACAGTAAAATTGCTTGAACCCAGGAGGCGGAGGTTGCAATGAGCTGAGATCATGCCACTGCCCTCCAGCCTGGGCGACAGAGCAAGATCCCGTCTCAAAAAAAAAAAAGAGTGTACATATCACAGTAAACAGTTCAACTACACAGTAAACAGTTCAACTATTTTCACAGTCTGAACACACCCACATTATCGAAAAAGAGAAGAGAACATGCCCTGCACTCCAGAAGTCCCCTTTTGCCACCTTCTAGTCACAAATCCCCCTTCAATCAAGGGTAACTACTAGCCTGACTTCTAATAATATAGATTAATTTTGCCTCTTTTTACTTTATATAAATAGAATCATCCAGTATGTAACTTGGGGGAAAGGGATATGGGAAGGTCTTGGCTTCTTTTGCTTAAGTTTTGTGTTTGTGAGATTTCGCTATATTGTTAATGTAGTTATAGATTGTTTATTCTGCATAGTATTCCATCATCAGAATGTACCACAGTTTATTCATCTGTTCCACCATTTATAGACATTTGGGTTGTCTCTAGACTGAGACTATTACAAACAGTGCTGTTGTGAGCATTCTTTTGGTTAACATACATCTGCATTTCTTTTAGATATATACTTAGGACCGACATTGCTGAGTCATAGTATATGATCAGCTTTAGAAGATATTGTTAAACAGTCTAAGAAAATGATTGCATCCATTTACACCTCAATCAACTTTGTAAGAGACTTCTGGTTTCTTCACAGGTTGATAACACTCGACATTTTCCATTTTTTAAAAAAATTTAGCCATCTGGTGAGTATGTGTTGGTATTGACTTTTGGTTTCAACTTTCATTTCCCCAATGGTGAATAAGATGATTAGTGAAAACCTCGTCATCTGTTTATTGGCCATTAGGTATTCCCTTTCCCGAGGAGCCTGTTCAAGTCTGTTTTCCATTTTTCAAGTGAGCGAGCTGTTTTTTTCTGTTGGTTTGCAGGAGTTCTTTAAATATCCTGGCTACAAGCCTTTGGTCCGTCGTATATATGAAACTATATCCTTCCACTTTACAGGGTATCTCTTTACTCTCCTTTGATACAAAGCAATTCTTAACATTAATATCTTAGAATTCATCATTTTTATGAGCACTACTTTTTGTATCCTATTTAAGAAATTGTTGACCAGGTGCTGTGGCTCACACCTGTAATACCAGCACTTCAGAGGCCAAAGCAAACAGATGTCTGAGCCCAGGAGCTCGAGACCAGCCTGGGCAACATGGCAAAACCCCGTCTCTACAAAAAAATACAAAAATTAGTTGGCTGTGGTGGCCCAGGAGGATCACTTGAGCCCAAGAGGCAGAGGTTGTAGTGAGCCAAGATCACACCACTGCACTCCAGCCTAGATGACAGAGTGAGACCTTGTCTAAAAAAAAAGAAAGAAAGAAAAAGAAATTGTTTCCTACCCCAGGAGCAGAAAAACATTCTCCTATGTTTTTCTCAAAAAACTTTACTACATTCATTTTACATTTAGATCTATAACCTATCTGAAATGTATCTTTGTGATGTGAGGTAGAGAGATCAAGATAATTTTTTCCATAGGGCAATGTTTCCCAAACTGTGCACCAAGTCACCCTTGGGCACTGCAGTCAACTTAGAGAGGGGGCATGGGACATTTTACATTTTTGAGGGAAGCACAGTGAGAACTATTGGATACCATATAAACTGTTAGCTGGAAATAGTTCACAATTTCAATGTTAAATCATACTCCATTCCCTTCAATGACATGATATTTTTGCAAAGCGGGGTTTTTTGAGGTTGCTATGATAAAAAGTAAATACCATGTGAAATCAGGAAATGAAAATGATGATGCTGTCTGATTCCAAGACCTGAGAAGCTGTGCAGTGCTCAACAGGAGCACAATCTACAGTCTATTGGTCAATATTGTGGTTACTTAAAAACAAAATATTTTTTCTTTCAATTTACAAGTATTTTTTTTTCCAAATGATTACTACATTGTTAAGATATAATTATTCATTAAGTTGTTTGGATCTAACTACTTAATAAATAGAACTGTTAGAACTGTTAGGTATTTCTTTCTCTTTCTTTCTTTCTTTCTTTTTTTTTTTTTTTTGAGACAGTCTTGTTCTGTCACCCAGGCTGAAATGCAGTGGCATGATCTCAGTTCACTGCAACCTTCACCTCCTGGGTTCAAGTGATCCTCCTGCCTCAGCCACCCAAGTAGCTGGGATTACAGCCATATGCAATCATGCCCAGCTAATTTTTGTATTTTTAGTAGAGACGGGGTTTCACCATGTTGGCCAGGCTGATCTCGAACTCCTGACCTCAGGTGGTCCACCTGCCTTGGTCTCCCAAAGTGCTGGGATTAAGAATTGTTAGGTATTTCTTTTGACTGAGGGTTGCCATGAAAAAAATTACCAAGACATTAAAGGTACCATATATAGAGAAAGTGTGGGAACCTCACTGAGACAGACTCCAGGGCAGTCCCCACAGTTCCCACCCTCATGTTTGTGTTCTTCTGTGATCCCTGCTCTTGAGTGTGGATGGGATCCCTAACTTGCTTCTAAGTTATAGAATACAGCAAAGGTGACTGATGTATGTGATTATATGTACAGTACATGATTGTGTTATATTACATTGTAACACCCAACTTGGAAGGAGACTGCCTCCCTTGTTGGCATTTAAGAAGCAGGTTGCCTTGTTGCAAGCTACTCTGTGGAGAGGGCCATGTGTCAAGGAGGTGAGGGCAGCCTTAAGCCAACAGCCAGCAATGAACTGAGGCCCTCAGTTTCCATCCTGTAAGGAACTGAATTCTGCCAATAACCATGCAAGTTTGAAGCAGATCCTTCCCTGGTCCAGCCTCAGAAAAGACTGCAATGCTAGCCACCACCTTTTTATTTTTTAAGATGAGGTCTTGCTCTTTGCCCAGTCTGGAGTGCAGGGGCACAATCACAGCTCACTACAGCCTCCAATTCCTGGATGCAAGTAATCCTCCTGCCTCAGCCTCCTGAGTATGTACTGGGACTACAGGTGCACACTACCACTCCCAGCTTTTTTTTTTTTTTTTTTTTTTCCAGAGACAGGGGCTTGCTATCTTGTCCAGGCTGGTCTTGAACTCCTAGCCTCAAGTGATCCTCCCACCTTGGCCTCCCAAAGTGCTGGGATTACAAGCATGAACTGCTGTGCCCGGTTGCTGGCCAACACTTTGACTGCAGCTTTGTGAGACCCTGAGGCAGACGGCCTGGGTAAGCCATGCCCAAACTCTTGTCTACAGAAACTGTAAGATAATAAGTGTGTGTTGTGTTAAGGAGCAAGTTTGTGGTGATATTGTTACACAGCAATAGATAACAAATGCACTCACCATATAGATATCTTACTGATCCAGCATCATTTAGTGAAGAGACCATTCTTTATAGTGTCAAGTCTTTTTCATAATAGTAGTAGAAACCACCAAAATTTCTTTTTTAAAAAATGTGTTTTATTAGGCCGGGTGCGGTGGCTAATGTCTGTAATCCCAGCACTTTGGGAGGCCAAGGCAGGTGGATCACCTGACGCCGGGAGTTCGAGACCAGCCTGACCAACATGGAGAAACCTCATCTCTACTAAAAATGCAAAATTAGCCGGGCATGGGGCGCATGCCTGTAATCCCAGCTAGTCAGGAGGCTGAGGCAGGAGAATTGCTTGAACCTGAGAGGCGGAGGTTGTGGTGAGCTGAGATCGCGTCATTGCACTCCAGCCTGGGCAACAAGAGTAAAACTCCATCTCAAAAGAAAAGATGTTTTATTTCCTTCTTTTTTTGTTCTCCTAGGCTCTTAAAAACCACCAAAATTTCTAATAAAAGTTTGATTAATAGACCATGATACATTTTGTCCACATGACAGAATAATAGACAACCCATAAAAATTATGTGGAAAATATCTAGTAACATGAAAACGTTTACACAGTAGATTACTAAGTGAAAAATATGAATTTAAAATCACATGTTCAATTATACTCTAATGTGTAAAATGTGAGTACTATGTGTATCTGCATTGTAAAAAGACTGTTTTAAAATGCCTTTGGGAGAGAGAGGATTACAGGTGTTCAACAACTTTTTTGTGTGTTTTTAATATTTTCTACAAAGAAATTGCCAACAAATATCCTGTAAAGAGAATAGATTAGTTTATACATGTACAGATTCATACACTTTTTTTTCTTAAAATAGAGATGAGGGCTTGCTATGTTGCCCAGGCAGGCCTCAAACTCCCGGCCTCAAGTGATCCTTCTGTCTCAGCCTCCCAAACTTCTAGGATTACACATATGAGCCTCCATACCTGGTAAACTTTTTAAATAAAAATACTTTTAAAAAAAAAAAAAGTTTTTTTATTTTTTAAAAATACTTTTTAAATAAAAAAGAACAGTCCCTGTGTTGAAGGAATTTATAGTGTGGAAGAAGGAGACAGGGTGTAGACAAATAAGAGTGCTGTAACATTAGAGACTATACATTCAGGACCTTTAGAGACCCAGTGGAAACCATCTCAACACAGAAGGGAAGATATTGGCTCATGGACTTTGATTGGCCTTGCTTGGGTTATATGTCATCCTTGGATCAATTACAATAGACAGAATATGGCATTCTAGGCCAAAATCAAGAGCCTATGCTACAAGCCCTGCCTGTTGTCAGCACCATGTAGCAAAGGGTTGGAGGTTGCAAGATCTTTCCCCTTTCCCCAAAAAAGGGTGCCAGAAGAAGGGGGATGAGAAAGGTAATTGTAGGAGACCAAGCATGAAGCAGTTTGTTTTGCCTGGAGGAGAGGGACAAAGGCACAGAGGAAGTGATACTCACGCTGAGTGTTCAAAGACAGAGAGGTGTTTCCAGGCAGCTAGTGTCAGGAGGGCATCTGTAGAGGAAGAGGGGGAGTGTTATGAGCAATGGGGAAGGAAGCCAGAGAGATAGTCAGAGGTGAGATTTGGATGTGGCTTCTCAGTCAGATGAGGTGTTGAGCCTTCATTCTGAGGGTCATGGGGAGCCCCCAAAAACAAAGATGAGGACATGTGTGTTTGATCACCTTTGCTTCTGCAGCAAAATACAATGCCTGGCAAATACCTTTACAAGCAATGATAGTAATAATATGGCTGCCTCCTGCACTACACTCTATGACTCTCCAATGGCCGTGAGGAGGATGGATTTGGGGGCTTTTGACAATCGCCTCACTAAATCAGTGTGTTTCCAACGGTTTTTACTATGATCCTCAGTAGGAAATACATTTTACATTACAATTCACCTAAATTTCACTGAATTATGTTTAAAAAAAAAAAAAACAGCCCCACCCTAGACTACCAACTCCATCTTGGCAGTGACCATGACTTATAACTCTTGATAATTACCATAGGTTTGATGTCTGGCGAACTGTCCCTTGGTGGGCCTATAATATTACTGTTACTACTAAGTGCGTATTTACTGAATGAACAGGTGCAGATGTCGATAAATTACTCAAAATATTTGCAAACTACAAAGAGTTATACAGGTGCAAACAATTGATGTTAGCAACCAACTCAGACCAATATTGATTAGCCTGTATGTTAGACCAATTGCCAGAGCAGACAGTGGGAGGTGATGCTGAGGGCAGAGGAAGCGGGTAGAGGGAATTTACTGTCCGTGGTGGGTGGTTCTCCATGCACCACATTTCAATGATTCATACTACTGCCTGGGCCACGGTTCTCCTCTATAACCACACATCCTTTGTCACAGACTGTGAGTGATTTTAATAGTATATGAAAACCATGATTCAGAGGCTGGAAATCAGAGGGTTTTCTTTGAAAGCCCGAAAAATTTCATCTGAAAGAGAGTGCAACAAATGCACAAGGTAGTCTTTTTCTCTGAAGAGAGACATGGGTTTAAAACTAGGAACAGTAAATGACACAGGCACAGAGAGGGGGAAAAAGCCACTTTGTAGATATCTTGAAAGTGCATTTGGCTCACGGAGGGTCTCCAGGGATGACTTAAGCCCATCATTTCCATCCCACCTCTTGAAGCTTGTTGATCAGTACAGTTGCAAAACCCTTCCCATGTGTTCTCTGTAACCAAAGTTCTCTGAGTAAAAAGCCAAACCAAGGAAACAGCTTTAAAAGGAGAAGTTTATACTAACCGGGGCTGAGCAGTGGCTTCCTCCCAACATCAATATTCCTCCAAGGCTTAAGGAGTGGGATCCCATTTGAAGAAGCGCTTGTCGGAAGAAATAATGATTTTCTGTCTTTTTCAAAGAGTCGGAAACCTTTGTGATGAACGAAGTCATCACTAAAGATCTTTAGTTCAGGATTGCACTCACAGTTTGATAGTTACAGATGACTGAGGAGAAATTTCCAATACCAATTACATGGAGCCTTTTTCTTTCTTTCTTCTTCTTCTTTTTTTTTTTTTTTTTTTTTTAGAAGGAGTTTCACTTTTGTTGTCCAGGCTGGAGTGCAGTGGGGCGATCTTGGCTCACTGCAACCTCTGCTTCCTGGGTTCAAGCGATTCTTCTGCCTCAGCCTCCTGGGTAGCTGGAATTATAGGCATGTGCCACCAGGCCTGGTTAGTTTTTTGTATTTTTAGTAGAGACGGGGTTTCACCATGTTGGCCAGACTGATCAAGAGCTCCTGACCTGAGTTGATCCACCTGCCTCAGCCTCCCAAAAGTGCTGAGATTACAGGTGTGGGGCCTACGTGGACCCTTTTTCATTCAACAAACAAGCAGAGAGTTAAGATAATATTCTAAAAAGTCCTTAGAGTTCCAGATTAAGGGACCCTGGGACCAGGCTGACTTAGGCTAAATTCCACTCTCTCCCCCATGTCACAGGTAAGATCCACACCTTGGAAGTTAGTCAGGTAGTTTTTGCCCTGAACATCTTCAGTAATCAGCTTGAATTTTCTAAATGCAGCTTCATCATTCTGCAAATCAGCAAGACTCACTTCAAACACACGACCCTTAAGACTACCAGGTGTAATTTTAGTTCCCTGGGTCCTGGTGACTAGTGTCTTTCCAATATTTCTTGCACTGAACATAGCATGTGCTTTCACATCATACCAATCTTTCTTAGAAAATGGATCAACCAGCCAGGGGTGGTGGCTCATGCCTGTAATCCTAGCACTTTGGGAGGCGGAGGCAGGTGGATCACCTGAGGTCAGGAGTTCAAGAGCAGCCTGGCCAAGATGGTGAAACCCCATCTCCACTAAAAATACAAAAATTAGAAAATGGATCAACCAGCCAGGGCGCAGTGACTCACGCCTGTAATTCCAGCATTTTGGGAGGCCATGGAGGGTGAATCACCTGAGGTCAGGAATTTGAGACCAGGCTGGCCAACATGGTGAAACCCTGTCTCTACTAAAAACACAAAACTTAGCCGTGCGTGGTGGCACATGCCTGTAATCTCAGCTACGTGGGAGGCAGAGGCAGGAGAATTGCTTGAACCTGGGAGGCAGAGGTTGCAGTGAGCCAAGATCGTGCCATTGCACTCTAACCTGGGCAACAGAGCGAGAGTCCATCTCAAAAAAAAAAAAAAAAAAAAAATTAGCCAGGCGTGGTAGCAGGCACCTGCAATCCCAGCTACTCGGGAGGCTGAGGCATGAGAATCACTTGAACCCAGGAGGCAGAGGTTGCAGTGAGCTGAGATTACGCCATTGCATTCCAGCCTGGGGATAGGGCAAGACTGTCTCAAAAAAAAAAAAAAGAAAAAAGAAAAAAAAAGATAGATCAGCCACTTCTTGGCTCCCTTTTTGCTGTCTTTCGTAAGGTGCTTGTTCTTGCCAACCACCATGTTGCTGCTCAGAATGATCTTTTCAATAAATGTTACTGAAACAACTGGACATCCATATGAAAAAAATGAACTTTGACCTTTAGCTCACATCATACAGAAAAATTAAATTGAAATAAATAATAGAGATAAAAGTTGTGAAAATAAATACATTCAAAAGCTGTTGGAATCCCCAAAGCACTTTTTTTCTGAGGCAAAGTCCCACCTTAGCCTCGAGTAGCCGGGACTACAGGTACGCACCACCACGCCTGGCTAATTTTTGTATTTTTTTTGTAGAGGCAGGGGTTGGCCATGTTGCCCAGGCTTGTCTTGAACTCCTGAGCGTAAGCAATCAGCCCACTTTGGCTTTTCAACTTGCTGGGATTATAGGCATGTGCCGCTGCACCTGGCTTCCAAAAAGACTTTAAACCTTGAGAGAGAACTGACTGTGATTGGAGTCACTTAGCATGTAGTTGCAACTTCTTCTTCTTAGATTATAGATCAACTCTCTTTTCTCATTCTTCAATGACTGGGAGAGACCAGAAACCAGATGTCCTCCCCTTCTAATCACTGACCTTTGTTATAGATTGTCTCCTTCATTATTCTGTACCTAACTCAAACCAGATGGCACAAAAGACCTCATGACTGTTTCATCTTCAGTGTGGAATGTTAAGTGTATCTTTCCTGAAAGAAAAAGATGACCTTCACCAATCAGACCATTGCAATTATGCCTTAAGCCTTACATAAGGCCGGACATGGTGGCTTACAGCTGAAATCCTAGCACTTTGGGAAACCAAGGTGGGAGAATCACTGGAGCCCGGGAGTTCAAGGTCAGCCTGGGCAGCATGGTGAAACCCTGTATCTGTAAAACATTGACTGGGCATGACGGCACACACCTGTAGTCCCAGCTACTCAGGAGACTGAGGTGGGAGGATCACCTGAGCTCAGGAGGTAGAGCATGCAGTGAACTCTGATATGCCACTGCATTCCAGCCTAGGTGGCAGAGTGAAACTCTGTCTCAGGAAAAAAAAAAAAAAAAAAAAAAAAAAAGGCTTATATTAAAAAAAAGTTAAAATTCTGGGGGTTTTTTTCCCCCTAAATTTTGTCTATATAAACAGCCCCAAACTTCTGCACTTCAGAACACATCAGTACAATTCCATCTTTGGAATTTGTGCTTCCTGGGTGGCTGTCCTCAAGCTTTGTGCTTAAAAAAACTCTACATTTAATCATATTTTCTAAATTTTATCATTTTAGGTTGACAAAGTAAAAGCTAAAACTATAAAACTTCTAGAAAAAAATAGAGGAGAAAATATTCACAATCTACAGCCTTGAGGTGGACAAAGATTTCCTGGACAGGACACAAAAGTATAAACTATAAGAGAGAGAGAGAAAAAAAAAAAAGATAAACTAGACTTCATTAAAATTTAAAAATTGCCTGTACTTTGAAAGATACTATTAAGAAACTGAAAAAGCAGGCCACAGTCTGGAAGAAAAGATTTGCAATGCAAATATTAAATAAAGGACTTGTACCCAACACACATAAAAGAACTTAAAATTCAATGAAAGAAGGCAACTCACACACACACAAAAAGATTTGAACAAACCCTTCAAAAAAGATGATACATGAATGGCCAGCAAATACATGAAAAGATGTTCAACATTATTAGTTATCAGGGAATTGCAAAGTAAGGCCACTATGAGATACCACTTAGAAGAATATTCAGCTTTAGAAAACAGTTTGGCAGTTTATTTATCACTTACCCTATGACCCAGCAACTCAACTCCTAGGTATTTATTGGCTTGAGAGAAATGAATCACCTAGGCCCTTTATTTAGCTTCCCACAAATTCACTGATTCACTCGGTGACACTGGCCAGGTTCTTCCCATCTCTGGCCCTGTTTTCCATCTGTGGAAAGCAGATGCATGGGTTGGGCTAGGTCAGGGATGGCAAACGACTTTTATCTTGAGTACAAACTCCTTATCACTGCCAGGGACTGCCCAGACCACCTCTGTGATGAGAAAGAATGTCTGATAGAAGATGAGAGCTCTGTGACCCACTAACAATGTCTGCTAGAAACAAGAAAATGACCCAGAAAGGCCACGTACTTCCTATGTGCTATATGCCCACAAAAAGATTTGTGCATGAATGTGCATAGCAACGGTATTCATAGCAATTGAAAACTGGCAACAACTCAAATTCCAGATACATTGTGGTACATCCACACGACAGTTTATTACTCAGCAATATGAAAGCTATTAATATATGCAATAACATTGATGATTCCTTTCTTCATATTGAGTGAAGGAAGCCAGAAACGACTCTATAAGTCAATGTATATGAAACTTCTAGAAAAGGCAAAACTAAGCTATACTGACAGGAAGATCAGTGGTTGCCTGGGATTGGGGTGAGAGAGGGGACTGGATGGAGGTGGCAGGAGACTTCTGAGGGAATGGAAATGTTCTAAATTTTGATTGGGGCAGGTGCACACATTTGTTAAGATTTATCAAGTTGTGGCGGGAGGCAGTGGCTCATGCCTGTAATCCCAGCACTTTGGGAGGCTGAGATGGACAAATGACTTCAGATCAGGAGTTTGAGACCAGCCTGGCCAATATGGTGAGACCCCATCTCTACTAAAAATACAAAAATTAGCCGAGTCGGTGGTGGGCACTTGTAGTCCCAGCTACTTGGGAGGCTGGGGCAGGAGAATCTCTTGAACCCTGGAAGCAGAGGTTGCAGTGAGCCGAGATTGAGCCACTGCACTCCAGCCTGGGTGACAGTGAGACTCCGTCTCAAAAAAAAAGACTTATCAAGCTGTATGTGCACTTAAAATGAATGTATATTAATATATGTCAATTATACCTCAAAAAATGATTTTTATAAAAGTAGCCTTGAAATGTAATGAACTATTCCTTGAGCACGTGGCACGAAGAGGGCCTGCTGCCAGACATACTGTGGGAGAAACATGGAAGTGAGAAAGGACAGGGCACCTTCTGAAACACATTAGTTGGTAAAATTGCTTTCAGCTTTGCCAAGACCTTCATGTGCGCTCAGAGAGGCTGGTCAATTGCTTCTCAGATACCCTGTTAGAAATTTGACCATGGGCCTAACAGGAACAGGGCTGCCACGGAGCATGGAGAGAGGGCCTGGAGCCCAGGATAGATCATCTGACTTGGTTCTGAGTTCTCCATAAAAAACCTCATGGCCTCTCTCCTCCTCCAGCCTCACGTGCCCCACCTCACCTCCTTAAGAATCTAGGCTCACAGCACTCAGGCAGGCAGCTGTCAACTCCGAGCCCCTTCCCCTTCTCCTTCGGGTAGAGTCCCAGCGTTCAGACATTGTCATAAGTACTGTTCTTTTAAAAAGCTGGAAAGTTGGGTTGAGGAGTTTGGGGCTATTATTAGTGCCAAACACTATAAAAAGGAAATGCCACTGATAATCTTAGATGGCTGTATTTTCATACGAGAATAATTCCAGCTTCCTTCTTAGAGTTCTTAGTCATAAGAAACCCTTCATTAAAATACTCCCTCGGGTCATAGCCTCAAACCTAGCATTGCTCAAATCCTTTGGGACCATTCAAGTTAGGACTGACTGGGAGAGCTGGCATTTTTTAGCCCATTTTTATGGCTGCCTCCTTCTGAGTTGCTCATGTTGTTCTACTGGAGGAAAATAACGAATGATTCAATCTATGCACAAATATTTATTTGCACTGCTTATATGGAGGCGGCATAGCAAAGGGCCTTAGGGGGCAGGCTCCTATCAGATTTAGCTGAGCTCTGTCCCTGTGTGGTGTCAGGTAAGTTGCTCATCCTTTCTGAGCATCTCCTAAAAAATGAGCTGTCAACCCTAGGAGCTAATGCCTGGTGGCTGCCACTTAGTAAACTCTATGCGAATATTAATTTGTTATTATTATCACTGTTATGCATTCAGTTATACCATCCACCATGGGTACAGCAAAAATGCTGTTTCACCTTTGAGAATCCTACATTCTACCTTGCTACACAAAGCGTACAGACAGGAGAAGCGTACAGACAGGAGAATAAGAGAACAACAGAAATGATGACACCCTACCCTGTGATGGAGAAGCTGCTAAAAAGCATCTCCTTTCATCTTTCATATACTGCTGGTCCCATGCTTTGAGTGTTATTGAGAAGCAATGTGTCAATATGTGTCAGAAGTCTTTAAAATGTGTTTGCCCTTTGACCCAGATTCCCTCTAGAAATTTTCATAAGAAAACAATTAAATCCGTGAGCAGAGATTTCTCCTGGATGTTACTGAGAGTAGCAAAAATTTGGTAACAGTCTGTCTGAATGACTAACAACGGAAGTTAAATGCATATTTAGACGTTGTGATTGATCAACATTTATGTAAAGCAGGTCACAAAACAATATGCACAGTGTGGGTCCATTTCGAGGGTATGACCTGAAGTAGGATTTTTAAAAATCGATACATAATAATTGTGCATATTTGTGGGGTACATATAATTTGATACAGGCTTATAATGTGTGATGATCAAATCTGGGTAATTAGAATATCCATCATCTCAGACGTTTATCGTTTCTTTGTGTTGGGAACATTTCAAATTTTCTCTTCTAGCTATTTTGAAATATGCAATAAATTATTGTTAACTGCAGTCACCTTACTGTACTATTGAACACTAGAACTATTACCTTCTATCTAACTGTATGTTCAGACCCATTAGACAACCTCTGTTCATCCTCCCCTTCCCCAGAAATAGTGGTTTGTGTTTTTGTTTTGTTTTTTAGAAGGAGTCTTGCTCTGTCATTCAGGCTGAAGTGCAGTGGCGCAATCTCGGCTCACTGCAACCTCCACCTTCTGGATTTAAGCAATTCTCCTGCCTCAGCCTCCCAAGTAGCTGGGATTACAGGCATACCACGCCTGGCTAATTTTTGGTTTTCTTTGTTGTTTGTTTTGTTTTTGTTTTTGTTTTTCTTTTTTCAGTGGAGATGGGGTTTTGTCATGTTGGCCAGGCTGGTCTCAAACTCCTGACCTCAAGTGATTCGCCTGCCTCAGCCTCCCAAAGTGCTGGGATTACAGTCATGGGCCACTGTGCCTGGCCTGAAATCATGTTTTTATTAACCAGAAACTCTAACAAGGAAGCTTGAATTGTTTCCATATTACAGATAATATCTATATACATATAAGAGAGAGAAAAGCTATATAGACCTTACTCACCAATGGTTTTATTATGTGTGAGTATTTGAGTGGGTTTTTTTCATTTCATTTATTTGTACTTCTATAGAGTATTGCTTTTATATAAGAAAAAAAACCCAGAAAATTAGGAAAAGCCAATTCAAATAATCTAGAAAACCAAAAGAGAGAACAAATACAGCACAATAGGCAAAGTAAGCAGTAATGTGATTTTTCCTTGACATTTGTAAGAATTCTAGGCCTTTTATTTAGCTTCCCACAAATTCACTGATTCACTCTGTGACATTGGCCAGGTTCTTCCCATCTCTGGCCCTGTTTTCCATCTGTGGAAAGCAGATGCATGGGTTGGGCTAGGTCAGGGATGGCAAACGACTTTTATCTTGAGGACGAACCCCTTATCACTGCCTGGGACTGCCCAGACCACCTCTGTGATGAGAAAGAATGTCTGATAGAAGATGAGAGCTCTGTGACCCACTAACAATGTCTGCGAGAGACCTGAGAATGACGAATGACCTAGAAAGGCTATCTACTTCCTGTATACTCCATAATGTAAAGGGCTTGTACAACTCGATGAGTCTGGCACATCTTTAAGCAAAAATATGAACCTGAATTTGGAAAGCCATAAGGCTGGGGGTACCTAACTACATGTATGCATTTTTGGTTAGGTTGCACTGAATCACTAATTTTCCATCTTACTTCACAGACCCCGAGACATAACTTAGGATTTACTAAAGCAGAAAATGGCCATGGTGGTGGCGTCTCAATTGTATTTGCACCCATTATGTCCCATCCCAAGGACAAGGAATAGATCTGCAGCTGTTGTTTCAGCCTCTTCAACCTGAAACAATCTGAAAGTCCCAGCTGTTGCAGGCATAAACCTGATCCTGGCTTTGTCCTTGGTTTATGTCTCATGTTTTGGGGAACTCCGAAAGCCACTCTTCTGGGGTTGATTCAGAGAAGGCCACCTTTAATCATTACCCTCCCAGAAAGTAGAAGTGCTAAATGCACATTTGTTAGTGGACTTTCCAGCATGGAGTGGGACCCATTCCTCTCTTGACTCAAGGCCTACAGAGGAGAGATGGCATTCCTAAAATCACGCATGAAGTTCAATCTACACCCAGCTTTGCCTGCAGGCAAGCAAACATGGATTCTTTGGTAAAAACCCACATCAGGCTGTCAGCGGCTTGCTATTTGGAGGAAGGGGCAGTCTGGAGGGCTTGACTGCGTCTCAACTGAACCACACTAATCTACCATTGCTTCCACAGAGAACAGCAGGCTGTATTCAGGGATCTCAGCAACAGCTGTGCCTTCCAAACCAAGACACTTCAGAAAAATGATCCGAAAGTGGGCCGGGTGTTTCAGCAGGATTTGGTGGGACTTTCCTACTCAAATGGCCCTTTGTGTGCTTTTAAAAGACAGGGCATTAACCTCGCGCGTGGCTAAAGCATGATGGATGACTTGGAGTTCTCTATTTACATTTGGCTGGTGGCCACAGCGGAACCGTCAAAATGCCTGGGTATCCGATGGACAGTACCCGGCTTGTTCAGACTTGTTTCTGATGGAGTGAGTGGATCCCAGGGCTTTTGCTCTGCCTAGGTTTGATAAACTAAACATGGCCAGGCTGTTAAAAAGCAGACTCCAGTGTTCCTCTCACGGCAGCAAAATTCAGTGTCCTGAATCCATAGCCTCTTTAATCATCTTTGTTTATATTCAGCATCTTTATCTACTTCGGGGTTACTCTGATCTCTGCCCATTTGTTGCAAGATGTGTGTGGTCCTGCCCAAGACTTGGGCATCAGGAGCACAGGGCCTGTGCTCATGTTGCTTCTACCCAGCTCCATGAAGTCACCTGCTTGATCTTTTTCCCTTCCCAGTAATATGCTTGGCAAGTGAGAGTGAATCTGGATTCGTCAGTTCTCCAGACAATCTTGTGGGGCCAGAGGGAGCCAGAAGCTGACCCTCTGCACCATGCTGGCACCATTATGTGAGAACATGCAGCACTCGCAGGCAGGAGCTAGCTAGAGTAAATTATTAGGCTCTTTTCCGGCAGACCTGGGTCCTGCTCTTCCATTAAAGAGGAGCTGTTTAAGTCAATTGCTCCTCACTGGGCCTCAGTTTGTTCACCTTTCCCTTGTGTTTTTCATGAAGCTCAAAGGAGAAAGCAAAGTGTTCTGAATGACTTTATACAAACATGAGGAGGTGGTAGTGGCCAGTACCCTCCTAACAATCGTCCCATCACATCTTGAGGAGAGAGAGAAGCTAAACACTAGCGCAAGTGGACACTTAAGTAAGATAAACTTATTTCCCTTCTAATCATTTTTGCAAGCTTGGCCTTGTTGTAGCAGCTTGGAGGATTTCAACTGGGTGTCCCAGAGACATATAAAATAGAGCAAAGAGGGGATGCATTGATCTATTGCTAACAACACAAGAGGGAAATACTGGGACATAAGTACTGCTAATAATAATGACAAACACGTTAGTATTTATTATCACCCAACACTGTGTATAATCATTAACCTTCCACAGCAATCCTGTGAGGTATGTATAATCATTATTCTTATTGTATGGAAAACTGAAGTTCAGAGAGGCGAAGTTACTTACACAGTGTCACACAGCCCTAAAAGTGATGGAGCCAGGAGTCTTTCTCAGATATGCCTGATCCCAAAGCTGATAGGTGAAAAATGTGCAGTATGAAAAGCATTCCCTGGGCTTCAAGATGTTGCCTGGCTCCTTTTCCTTCTTTTTTTTGGTTTTGTTTTTGTTTTTAATCGTTATTGGGCAGTCTCTCACCCGGAGTAGGCTCAGAGACTTCCTTGACTGACTTGTTGTATCACGTGAGGGGCCTGTTTATATGTCCCTGTGTTTGTGCAGACAAATTCGCAATAAATAAAATCCCACTATCACCACAACCAAAAAAACAACCTTGAACTAGCTAACTGTTCAAGAACCAGTGAGGATGAGCCCTGCAGGAAATGGAACCAAAGACTCAAACAGTGTCGGGCTCTATGTCTTCCTGTCTCTGCTTCCGTGTTGGGATGATTTGCTCCTCCCAAAGATGGGCTTTACCCAAACCCCAGAGAACATGGCCAGAAGTAGATCCAAACTCACATTCTTAGAGAATCATTTTCCCAGAGGAAAGCAAAGTTGCCTGCCCCAGAATGTCCACTTAGAAAAATCCTTGTGAAGGCTCTGACTGGCCTGCTGGGTAGGACACCCAGCCCTGGGCCAGTTGCTGTGACCAGGTGTACTATTGTGATCAGCCACACCAAAACTGAGGATCTCTCAAAGTAACAGGAAGGAATGGGGGTGGTTATCACAAGCAGACAGGCAAGGTAGCAGGGATCCATTGTGCTCTGGCAGGTGGCAATGGAATAAGGCATGTGTTGGTGGCCCGTTTATTCTTGCAGCTACCTTTCATGTTTTCTTCCAACCTAAGCTAGCTCAGGATCTGGACAGGGTGTTCGTATCTACAGAAGGAAGGACTTGGCCTGAGAGTTCTACTTGATGTGGATCTTACCCCAGGATTGTTTGTCGGCAAGGTTAACGTGGCAGAGCAGAAAGACTGCTGAGTTTGGAGGCAGACAGACTTGAGTTCAGGTCTTAACTCTTCCGTTACTTGCGGGGTGGTGTTGGATAAGTCGCTTCACCTCTATGAGTCTTCGATTTTTTCATTGGCTAAATAAAGATGATAACACCTATTTACAAGCTTGTTATAAGGACTAAGTGAGATAATCACATAAACCATCAGATACAGTGGCATATACTAAGTGCTCAATAAAGTGTACCTTCTACTAATTAATTCAACAAATATTTAATGAGCATGCAATACATTGCAGGCACAGGGGTAGGTGTTAGGGATAATGCATCAAGCAAGAGATATAATGTTCCCATTCTTTTGGAGCTTCTAGTAGTGGGGGTTGGTGAGGAAAAAATAAGTGAGAAAGTAAGACAATTACAGGTAATAATGAGTGCTTTGAAAAAAAGAAAATTCTTTTTTTTTTTTTTTTTTTGAGACAAGGTCTCACTCTTCTGCCCAGGTTGGAGTGCAGTGGCACAATCTCAGCTCACTGAAGCCTCTGCCTCCTACACTCAAGCAATCCTCCCACCTCAGCCTCCTGAGTAGCTGGGACTACAGATGTGTGCCACCATGCCTGCTAATTTTTGTAGTTTTTGTAGAGATGGAGTTTCACCACATTGCCCAGGCTGGTCTCAAACTCCTGGACTCAAGTGATCCACCTGCCTCAGCCTCCCAAAGTACTAGGATTACAGGCATGAGCCACCACTCCTGGTCAGGAAAAATGAAATTATTTTTATGCTTATATTTGTTATTAGTGCAGAAACTCTCCTGCGACGATGTTTGAACCTCCCTGTTCAGTCTCTCACCACCCATTTATCTATGTATTGGAAATCATTCTCAGAGTGCAACAATTGCTTCGAGCTTGACTTTGGAAAGGGACTGAACTATTAGCTCTTAAAGTGACATGGAAGAAAGGAAAGGAAAATGGAATGTTGATAGGAGGAAAATCCCGATGTTATCCCTTAGCTCCCAAATTCCTTTTTTTTTTTTTTCTGAGATGGAGTCTTGCTCTGTCACCCAGGCTGGAGTGCAGTGGCACGATCTCCGCTCACTGCAACCTCCACCTCCCAGGTTCAAGCAATTCTCCTGCCTCAGCCTCCCGAGTGGCTGGGATTACAGGTGCGTGCCACCATATCTGGCTAATTTTTATATTTTTAGTAGAGATGGAGTTTCATCACCATGTTGGCCAGGCTGGTCTCAAACTCCTGACCTTTCGATCCACCCACCTCAGCCTCCCAAAGTGCTGGGATTACAGGTGTGAGCCACTGTTCCTGGCCCCAAATTCCATTTTGTAAATCATTACCTGGTGGGTTTCAAGATCACCTCAGAAGCCTTTAAAAGATACAGATTCTTAGGTTGCATCCTCAAATATTCAAATGCCAGCAGTTCAGGGAATTTCTTTTTTTCCTCTTTCTTTTATTTTTAAGCTTCGTGGTAATTTATATGGGCAATCACACATAAGAAGCACTGCTTGCCAGCCAGCCTATGAATTCCATTTGTCAGGTTTAGAATACAGGGATGCATTTGTTATTCTGCTAGTCAATGTATACTTTTTTTTTCTAGTTTCTAGGAGAAGACATGGGTCATGGTTGGCCCCCAAGGAGCTTAGAATCTAGGGGGAGATATAAACAAAGTTGCTATGGGAACACAAAGCAGGAACAATTAGTCTTTGAAAATTAGAGAATGCTTTCCAGAGGGAAGAATTCTGAATGAGTTAGAATTTGGTTCAACTGCATGTGATACAGAATACAAAATTATAGTGGATTAAAATAGGTAGAAATACATTTTTCTCTCATATAAAAGTCCTGAGGAAAGTAATCCATTGCTGGTATGATGCTCCCATCTTGTTTTTTGACCCTCCTCAGCATGAGTCCTATGTGGTCCAAAAGGGTTGCTCACATTCCAACCATCACTTCCATATTCCTGACAGTAGGAAGGACAAAAGGGCAGAGGAAGGTATAATGTCTTCCTTTAAAAATATTTTCTGGAAGGTGCACATGAAACTTCCATTGTAATGTTATAGTCCAGAACTTAGGTGCTTGGTCACACCTTGCTTCAGGAGATGAAACAAAGTCTTTATTCAGAATGGCCATGTGCACAACTAAAAACTCAGGTTCTATTACTAAAAAAGAAAAGGAAAGCAGCCATTGGGAAACAACTGGTGGACCGCTACACTGAGATATGAAGAATGAGTAGCAATTAGGCAGGGGAAGTCACATAGCAAAGACTGTCCAACAAGGAGAACTAATGCGTATCACGTCCCCCTCGGCAGGAGGGACACCAGGAAGCACCCTTCTTTCCACATCTTCGTTGTCATCCTTCATGTTGTGATCTAAAGCCCTCCTGGATAGTGAAACCCCGTCTCTACTAAAAATAGAAAAATTAGCTAAGCATAGTGGTGGGGGCCTGTAATCCCGGCTACTTGGGAGACTGAGGCAGAAGATTACTTGAACCTGGGAGGGAGAGGCTGCAGAGAACTGAGATCGCTCAACTGCACTCCAGCCTGGGCAACAGAGGGAGACTCTGTCTCAAAAATAAATAAATAAATAAAAAACAAAGTCCTCCTGAGATGAGTCTGCTGGCCCTAGCTATTCAGTGCTTGGATTTACAATGACCTCAGCACAATTCTGACCTTAAAGCCCTTCATGTCACTGGAATGATGGCTGCTTCAAGAAAACCCCTCCTTTTCATTTGTCAGTAAGAGAACTCACTCTAAGATCTCATCATTGACATTTACCAGAACAAATTTCTGAAATCTCTTTAGAAGAAACTACAATCCCAACTCTTTGATATGATTAGTTATGGCACATCTGCCTGAAGCAATATTATACAAACATGGAAGGTGATCATTTATGAAAGCATAGAGTATGAGAAACAGCTCATGACAAAATATTGAGAAAATGCGAGACTGTGTATGTGCTGTGATTATAATCGTGTAAAAGATGTGTGTGTATATAAACAAATATTAGAAAGAGCATCATAAAAAAATGATTATTGGATGGTTAAAGGCTTGCTTCTCCTTGGAGAATTCCCTTTAGTGTGGTTATGTTGTTTTCATACATAAAATTTGAAAATACGTCTTGCAAACGTTACATGTTGTCAAAAAAATTTTATGGCGTCAATGGTAAATATACATAAGAATCACCTGAAAAGCTTACTAAAAATGCATATTCACAGGCTCCAGCCCAAGATATTCTGATTCTATAGGTCTGAGGAATGGCTGCATTTTTAACAAGCATTCAGAGTCATTTTGTTGGAGGTGGTGCATTGACAACATTTGAAAACCACTGCCATAGATGGTGTCTCAGAGACACCTAAAAATAGAGTTGGGACATTATCTGTGCCAAAACAGCCTAGCGTTGTGTTGCATCAAAGACTCTAGGCCAGGCCGGGAGCAGTGGCTCAAGCCTGTAAGCCTAGCACTTCAGGAGGCCGAGGTGGGTCGATCTCCTGATGTCAGGAGCTTGATACCAGCCTGGACAACATGGCGAAACCCCATCTCTACTAAAAATACAAAAATTAGCCAGGCATGGTGGTGGGCACCTATAATCCCAGCTACTTGGGAGACTGAGGCAGGAGAATCACTTGAACCCAGGTGTCGGGGGACAGAGGTTGCAGTGAGCCAAGATTGTGCCACTTCACTCTAACCTGGGCAAAAGAATGAAACTGTGTCTCAAAAAAAAAAAAGAAGAAGAAAAGAAAACAAAAAAAAGACTCTAGGCCAATATTCCTCTATCATTGTTGGGGAAACAGTATGAAAGCTTAAAACAAAAACTCCATGTTAAGAAAAATGCACTCTATCCCTGGTTTGTAAAGTGAAATATCACTAACAGGTACAGCTTTGATGATTTTTCTTTGAGTCTTCCAAGTAAACTTAAACGTGTCTGATAAAAGCAACCCAATTTTGAACAGTTACATTTCTCCAGTTCCCTTAGAGTCCCACACTTCCTACATCTTATTCCATGCCTTCCTAACAGGCCCCACACAAATTCAGCTGTAATCTGCCTTCAAATGTAAGGCATGGTAATTTCAAGCCCTACAGCTGAATAACATACTCTGCATAAGCCAGCTTTCTGAATAATTCAATATTCATTTTCTTTATTAGTGAGATAGGATTTTTCTTCTCGGTCACTTTGCAAGCTGGGGACCCCTGGCTGATGACGCCCCGCCCAGATGTCGCTCAGCCACGCTGGCATGCCCCAGCTCACCTGTGTGATAGTTTGTGCCTGCATTGGGCGCTTCTTGAGCTCTTGTACCACGCCCAAGAAGAATGAAGATAGGCAGGACATTGAAGGGTGAGGAAGGCAGAGAAGAATTTTATTGAGTGATGACACAGCTTTTAGCAGAGAGGGGACATGGGGCTGGTCCCCCTACCTCAAGACGGGAAAGTTCTTCGTGTGGCTGGGTCTCCCTTTTATGGACTCAGAATAGGGCTTATATGCTGATTGGTTTGTTAGTACGCAAAAATGTTTAAAGCAAAGATACCACTCAAAAGTGGGCTTGATAGTGTAGAAAGCCAATTAGGAAAGGGTAGGTATATATAAAATAGGTGAAGGGTAGGACCAATCAGAGGAAAGTGGGCCAAACGGGAAGACAATTTCTCAATCCAGTCCGACGATTTAACTTGTAGCTTGGCTTTCAGGCTTTAAACTGTCTCCGGCTTTGTGTGGGGTTTTACCACAGGCCCATCCCTATCTGCCTAGGCATTTGGCACCCGCTCTCATTAGGGTGACCAACTCATCACAGTTTGCCCAGGAGTTTCCTGATGTTAGCACTGAAAGTCTTATGTTCGGGAACCCCTGCTCCTCAGTCCTGTGCAAACCACGACCCGGACAGTTGGTCACCCTATACCTTCCATACAGCTTAAAAGAAGACATTCTCCAGGAGGAGTAGTCAGCCTCCACAATGTGCCCAGGGAGCACAGGCAAAAACTTAGCTTTCTAAAGAAAAAAAACAAAAATACAGGTAAGGTGCTGAGATATACATACATACATATGTGTGTGTGTGTGTGTACAATTTATTTATTTAATTATTTTTTGAGATGGAGTCTCACTCTGTCACCAGGCTGGAGTGCAGTGGTGTGATCTTGGCTCACTGCAACCTCCAACTCCCTTGTTCAAGCGATTCTCCTGCCTCAGCCTCCTGAGTAGCTGGGATTACAGGTGTGCATCACCATGCCTGGTTAATTTTTTGTATTTTTAGTAGAGACGGGGTTTCACCATGTTGGCCAGAATGGACTCGATCTCCTGACCTCGTGGTCTGCCTGCCTTGGCCTCCCAAAGTGCTGGGATTATAGGCGTGAGCCACAGGGCCGGACATGCTGATCATTATTTTAAGAAATAGGACATTTCGGACTGGGTGTGGTGGCTCACGCCTGTAATCCCAGCACTTTGGGAGGCAGAGACAGGTGGATCACTTGAGGTCAGGAGTTCAAGACCAGCCTAGCCAACATGGTGAAACCCCATCTCTACTAAAAAAATACAAAAATAGGCTGGGAGTGGTGCCATGTGCCTGTAATCCCAGCTACTCAGGAGGCTGAGGCAGAAGAATCACTTGAACCGGGGTGGTGGAGGTTGCAGTGAGCCGAGATCATGCCACTGCACTCCAGCCTAGGCGACAGAGTGAGACTCCATCAAAAAA
>NW_012115932.1:1355381-1358369 GCF_000951035.1 Colobus angolensis palliatus
AGACCAGCCTGGTCAACATGGTGAAACCCCATCTCTACTAAAAATACAAAAATTTAGCCAGGCATGGTGGCGCGCACCTGTAATCCCTCCCAGCTACTCGGGAGGCTGAGGCAGGAAAATCGCTTGAACCCAGAAGCAAAGGTTGCAATGAGCTGAGATCGTACCATTGCACTCCAGCCTGGGCAACAAGAGCAAAACTCCGCCTCAAAAAATAAAAAATAAAAATAAAAATAAAGGAATATTACCCTTAAGTGGTTTCAGAGAAAGAGCCAGAGATGTAAAGGTGTTGCAAACAGCCCTTTCCCATTCCCCACCTTTTCTTACAAATATTCATTACTTTGAGAAAATTTTACTAAGATTTGTGCATGTTAAACTCATCATCACAAAGGAGAGATTTGTAAAGTTGAATCGGGTGGTCTGAAAGCAGAATTCAGAGATAAAGGGTAAATCTGTCAAGAGGATGTGAAATTTCTCATTAAGTAGAATTTGACAAAAGGCAACTCCTACACTTGTTTTTAGATAAGTAGTTTTATTGTGATGCCTTTGAAAATTCTCTTAAATCCTAAAAAGTTAAGATGAACCAGAAAGCTAAAAAAATGTGTCCCAGCAAAATCTGTTCCAAAATGTAAGACAAAAAATTTTCAGAATTACTCTGCCCCCATCAAAATCATACTACTTTAAAATATTGCAAGCAGTTCATAGAATCTCCAGAAATTCATTTCAAAATCAGTTCCAAACTACAATTTTCAAAAGCAGTTCATATTTTTTGCCTCAGGAGTAATCTTACCAACAGCTGGTTGACACAGTGAAAAACATACTTGTGTATCTATTTAGCACATTTGCCTACTTGAATTCTTGGGTGCAATATCAACTTTCCTTAAAAAACCAGTTTAAATAGAAAAAGAGGGACTCCTCCCTAACTCATTTTATGAGGCCAGAATCATCCTGATAACAAAACCTGGCAGAGACACAACAAGAAAAAGAAAATTTCAGGCCAATATCCCTGATGAACATCAATGCAAAAATCCTCAATAAAATACTGGCAAAACGCATCCAGCAGCACATCAAAAAGGCTATCCACCACAATCAAGTCGGCTTCATCCATGGGATGCAAGGCAGGTTCAACATATGCAAATCAATAAACATAATCCATCACATAAACAGAAACAATAACGAAAACCACAAGATTATCTCAATAGATGCAGAAAAGGCCTTCAACAAAATTCAACACTCCTTCATGCTAAAAACTCTCAATAAACTAGGTATTGATGGAATGTATCTCAAAATAATAAGAGCTATTTATGACAAATCCACAGTCAATATATTGCATACTGAATGGGCGAGAGCTAGAAGCAGTCCGTTTGAAAACCGGCACAAGACAAGGATGTCGTTTCTCACCACTCCTATTCATCACAGTATTGGAAGTTCTGGCCAGGGCAATCAGGCAAGAGGAAGAAATAAAGGGTATTCAAATGGGAAGAGAGAAAGTCAAATTGTCTCTGTTTGCAGACGACATGATTGTATGTTTAGAAAACCCCATTGTATCAGCCCAAAATCTCCTTAAGCTGATAAGCAACTTCAGCAAAGTCTCAGGATACAAAATCAATGTGCAAAAATCACAAGCATTCCTATACACCAATAACAGACAAACAGAGAGCCAAACCAGGAATGAACTCCCATTCACAATTGCTATGAAGAGAATAAAATACCTAGGAATACAACTTAGAAGGGATGTGAATGACCTCTTCAAGGAGAACTACAAACCACTGCTCAAGGAAATAAGAAAGGACACACACAAATGGAAAAACATTCCATGCTCACGGATAGGAAGAATCAATATTGTGAAAATGGCCATACTGCCCAAAGTAATTTACAGATTCAATGCTATCCCCATCAAGCTACCATTGACTTTCTTCACAGAATTAGAAAAAACTACTTTAAATTTCATATGGAACCAAAGAAAGAGTCCGTATAGCCAAGACAATCCTAAGCAAAAAGAACAAAGCTGGAGGCATCATGCTACCTGACTTCAAACTATACTACAAGGCTACAGTAAGCAAAACAGCATGGTACGGGTACCAAAACAGATATATAGACCGATTGAACAGAACAGAGGCCTCAGAAATAATGCCACACATCTACAACCATCTGATCTTTGACAAAGCTGACAAAAACAAGCAATGGGGAAAAGATTCCCTATTTAATAAATGGTGTTAGGAAAACTGGCTAGCCATAGGCAGAAAACTGAAACTGGACTCCCTCCTTACACCTTATACAAAAATTAACTCAAGATGGATTAAACACTTAAATGTAAGACCTAAAACCATAAAAACCCTACAAGAAAACCTAGGCTATACCATTCAGGACATAGGCATGGGCAAAGACCTCACGACTAAAACACCAAAAGCAATGGCAACAAAAGCCAAAATTGACAAATGGAATCTAATTAAAGAGCTTCTGCACAGCAAAAGAAACTATCGTCAGAGTGAATAGGCAACCTACAGAATGGGAGAAAATTTTTGCAATCTATCCATCTAACAAAGAGTTAATATCCAGAATCTATAAGGAACTTAAACAAATTTACAAGAAAAAGAAACAACCCCATCCAAAAGTGGGCAAAGGATATGAACAGACACTTCTCAAAAGAAGACATGTATGCAGCCAACAAACATATCAAAAAAATCTCATCATCACTGGTCATTAGAGAAATGCAAATCAAAACCACAGTGAGAAATCATCTCATGCCAGTTAGAATGGCAATCATTAAAAAGTCAGAAAACAGATGCTGGAGAGGATGTGGAGAAACAGGAATGCTTTTACACTGTTGGTGGGAGTGTAAATTAGTTCAACCATTGTAGAAGACAATGTGGCGATTCCTCAAGGATCTAGAGCCAGGAATACCATTTGACCCAGCAATCCCATTACTGAGTATATAACCAAAGGATTATAAATCATTCTACTATAAAGATACATGCACACATATGTTTA
>NW_012115932.1:1358598-1366889 GCF_000951035.1 Colobus angolensis palliatus
AGACTTGGAACCAACCCAAATGCCCATCAGCGATAGACTGGATAAAGAAAATGTGGCACATATACACCATGGAATACTATGCAGCCATAAAATAGTATGAGTTTATGTTCTTTGCAAGGACATAGATGAAGCTGAAAACCATCATTCTCAGCAAACTAACACAAGAACAGAAAACCAAACATCGCATCTTCTCACTTGTAAGTGGGAGCTGAACAATGAGGATACATGGACACAGGGAAGGAAACATTACACATTGGGGCTTGTCAGGGGGTGGGGGCTAGCGGAGGGATAACATTAGAAGAAATACCTAATGTAGATGATGGGTTGATGGGTGCAGCGAACCACCATGGCACACATATACCTATGTAACAAAACTGCACGTTCTACACATAAATCCCAGAACTTAAAGTATCATTTAAAAAGCCAGTTTAATAGCCAGTAAATTAACAATGATAAGTTTCAGTTTTTCATTCTTTTAAGACCATTAAGATACAATGAAGAAAACTTTATTCAGCCAGTGCTTTCACTAAGGAGTTTGAACTACCCAATGCAGAAAACCATACGCAAAGTCAACAATTTTTAAACCAAAGCCACCAGCTATTATTGTTTTCTGAAGTTGCTCTGTGAGATGTTAGTAGGTGATATGTTAACACAAAAAGTTGGGGGGAGTTCACACTAAATAAGATTGGGAAATGCTGAAATAGAGTTTAATATGTTTCTTTACTGTAAGACTTTTGAGACATAACAATAATAATGGACACTGACACTCTTTAAGGTGGGGTGTGGCATGTTTTTTCCAAACTTATTTGACCAAATTTTGTCAGAATATCTAAAAGGCTTGGATCTCACTGACAAATGTAGAGAAATACTGCTCTTGTCCTCCTAAGTTTGGTAACTCAGCTCCTTGAAAGTTCAGACTAACTCTATTTTCAGTCAGTTTGCAGTGAAACTAGTTTTCATTTGCAAATAGCCAGAGCAGTTTTGCCCAAAGCATAGAACAGCTGAGTGACATTCTAAACATATTGAGATTTCAACATATTTTGAGACTACTCTTACAACAAATGTCATTACTTAACAAACAAGGCAATGAGACCTATTAAAAAGTACTTGTGGCTTTGAACTTGGAGAATTTCCCTTGATGACTTAGAAAGGCAGATGAATTACTGCCAGTGAGGCAGGGCTTTGGTCTATAGATCTCTAGTCGGTGGTTTGAAAAGATGTAAATGATCAGATATGGGCATTTGTAGTTGGGAATGCTTATCTGCAATTAGGTACTTTCTAAATGAAATACTTATATTTCCCAGCCCAAATCGTACTGTGGATCTAAACAATCTAAGCTCCTGGCTTCTGATCCCAGCACTGAGGAAGACGAGGAAGAGTAAAAGAATTGCCCAGCGTTAGCCATTAAAAGAAAAGTTTAAGGAAAGAATTGAAGAGGGGCAGGGCTACCCTACAGACAGGCAGTTAGGATATACTGACCTATGCTTTATCTCATTCACTGCTTTATACAGTGATTCCACCAACCAATTTGTCTATAATAAGGTCTATGGTAAAAATCCAGTTAGTCACAAAGGTGCTATTAAATGAGATGAGGTAAAATGGGTCAAATTGTTGCATACATTTCTCCTTAATGGTATAGATATCAAATGTGTAGACAATCAAATGTTACTTTAGTTCAGATGTGAGGTGACATAATGTTTGCTTTCTATCACCAAGAAATTCTAGTTTTGCTCTTTAATGACATCAAAATGGCATTGAGCATAGTAATAAAAAATAGAAAACCATGAAAACAAAATTTGTATTGGGAAAGGAAATGTCATGTACAATAAACGTAAGTCTGATGAAATGTATTACATTAAGAAATTTTGTTTAAGAAACAAATACAGGTTTAGTAAAGGAAGAACGTGGAAGCTTAACACAATTTCCACACTGTTTTAAGTAGCAGGATCTCAATTTGCATAAATTATATGGATAATTGAAGGAAAACTGTATTGGTTGGTGACTATTTCCATTTCCCATCATCAATTCACTTTGTACCTTAGAGATCTTTTACCATGATCTCAACTCTGGCAGTCCTGATACTGTTCTAAAAAGGCCTTCTCAATCCCTAACTGGGTACTTACCAGAAGGTTATGTCACAGGTTGGGGTTTTTTTGTTGATCGTGAATTAAATAAATTCCACATGCTCTTAAATAAACTTCACAGTTTTCAAGACAGCTGCTTGAGCCAAATCTGGAAGAGCTCTTCCATTCTGGGACGTGCTTAAGTCACATGTACATATGTGTAAAGAGTTTGGAAATGGCATCAGAATGTGTGCACATCTTTGTTGATACATGTTTAAGTCTCATGTGAGCTAACAGAATCTGCAATTCTGGAGACTATTAGGTAAAAATGAATATCCGTATATGGTATAGAAAATAATCTTCTATGAATAATATTCTGTTTGCTTATTTCTATCCCCTAAACAGAAAACATTCAACAAGAACAATTTTATCTTATTAATATTAAATATTATCTTATTTAATTACAACAAAGAACAATGTATGCCAAATGGAAAAAAATACTTTAAAATGATAAAATATTTAGAAACAGAAATGACTAAATTTAGCTGAAGGAATCACCCAGTTGCCATTAAAACACATTTGGAACTTATAATCTGTTATTAGTGTAAGTTAAATTTAGCAACCGAGTCCAAGTTCACTAAGAGTTGTCAAAATACTTTCAAAATGTTACATCAAAAATTGACAGCATCCATAAGTATTACATAAACAGCAAACAAAAAATAATTTAAAAAAATGTATCCTGAGATAAAATAAAAATCACACTATGCTAGATTTATACCCCTTTTCCCCTCACATACAATTGTGAGGCTTCAGTATTTTGCATGTCCCAGGATAAAGTAATAATAATATATAGATGCAAATTTCAGCCATTAAAAATAAACTACTTAATAACTTAAATATTCCTACAATGAAACATCCAGACTCTAGTTTCATTAATGAAAAGTTTATGAAGACATAAATTGTATTTGGTTTTAACTCCTCAAATCATGACTGAAAAAACTTTCAGCAAAGAATTCTAGGCTTTTTTTTTCTCATACCAACTGACCCAGAATGTATTTTAAGAAATGTTTATTTTCTGTGCATATTTGTTTTAAAATTATAAATCCCTGAGCACTTTTTCTTCTTCCTCCTCATCACTGTCAGTGACATTGACTTGCTGGAGGCTGGAAGGCGTTGATGTCGGGGCTGTGAAGACATTCTCCAAGGCTCCAATGTCCAGTTGAGGCACAGGGTTTAAGTATTCTTCCCCACTGTGGCTATGACTCTTACAGAAAGAAGTTCCATTCATGTTCTCACAACTCCGAGAATTTTCGCTGTGTGTGCGTTCACTTGAGTAGTCTCTGAAAGAATAGTCTCTATTTAAAGCTGAAAATATATCCTCATCATGTTTTTGGTACCTGTCTTCATAATAACTAAGGCATTCTGGCACTGAACCAGGAAAATTTCCATAGCCAAAGGGAGGCCGACTGTAAGGGCATGTACTGCAGCAGAAAAACACAAACAAGGAATTAGATCTTGCCCACATACTGCCTTGCATACAGACTAACAGAGCAAGTTAATGCATCCTCTTCGGGGCTTGGAAAGTTCCTTTCTGCAACCACTTCATGTATTCCTCTGCTCTTTTCCCACTGCCCAGTCCCCATCCACAAGAAACCAGCACTGTTATCTATCATTAGCCTCAGGCGTCTTAACCTTGTGATAACCATGATAACAAAATTGCTTATTCTGGTCTTTCTCTCATGATGCCTCATACCACATAAGGTTTTGGAAATGCAAATGTGTGTTGAGCTATGCTAAGAATTGACACTTAGTGGCTGGGCGTGGAGGCTCACGCCTGTAATCTCAACACTTTGGGAGGCGGAACATGAGGTCAAGAGATTGAGACCATCCTGGCCAACATAGTGAAACCCCATCTCTACTAAAAACACAAAAAATTAGCTGGGCATGGTGGTGCATGCCTATAGTCCCAGCTACTCAGGAGGCTGAGGCAGGAGGATTGCTTGAACCCAGGAGGCAGAGGTTGCAGTGAGCTGAGATTGCGCCACTGCACTCCAGCCTGGCGACAGTGAGACTCCTCTCAAAAACAAAAACAAAAACAAACAGAATTGACACTTAGTAAACAATGCAACGGTGCAATAGTTGTTTTTCCTGGTATTTGAAAGGAAGCTCATGGTTGGGGGGCGGGAAGGGAATGTATAACTAGATTGAAATCAAGAGATCCAGAATATTGAGGCACTGAAACAGAAGACAACTTAAATTTTTTTATTGACATTCAATAATAAAGTAAATTTAAAACACTGTTACTACTAGAAAGATTTAAAACTGATAGTAAACTATGGTCTTAAAGGTCTTTTCCAAAACATTTTTTGGAGAGCAGGAATGTGAAGAATCAAAAAGACATTTTGCAGTTTTACAAATTACGGTTTTTTGGCTGGGTGCAGTGGCTCACGCCTGTAATCCCAGCACTCTGGGAGGCTGAGGCGGGCGGATCACAGGGTCAGGAGATCGAGACCATCCTGGCTAACATGGTGAAACCCCATCTCTACTAAAAATAAAAAAATTAGCCGGGCGTATTGGCGGCGCCTGTAGTCCCAGCTACTCAGGAGGCTGAGGCAGGAGAATGGCGTGAACCCGGGAGGCAGAGGTTGCAGTGAGCGGAGATTGTGCCACTGCATTCAAGCTTGGGCGACAGAGCAAGACTTCGTCTAAAAAAAAAAAAAAAAAACGGAAAATCCAAAATTTCTGCCACTTGCTGGGCACAGTAGTGCATGCCTGTAGTCCCAGCTACTCAGGAGGCTGAGGCAGAGGATCACTTGAGCTCAGGAGTTTGAAGCCAGCCTGGGTAATATAGTGAGACTTCATCTAAAAAAATAATTTTTTAAAAAGATTACACCTCAAAACTTCTGCTACTCAGACCCATTTGTCAATTTTTTTAAAGTATTATTCTCTTTCAAAGGCATAGAATAGGAATTATAGGAAGAGGTAGAGTCCAACCATCTAGTGACAGATAACATAAACATAATGACCATACTCATCAGCAAAACCCATGGCAAGTTAAGTGTTTCATTTCTTGCCTTCACACACACACACACACCCTAACTTTGTTTCCGTACTTTTAAAAACCTAAGTATGACAGACTAGACTTTATCTCAAATTCTGAAACTATGCCCTACCCCCAAATCTTCAAGTACTAGGTACCTTGCTCATGTTAATTATAACAAATGAGGTAAAGTTTCTAAAATTTTTCAGGTTTCCATGCCTACTGCCACTCTTAGTTCAGGCATTTTAAATTTAATACACATGTCCTGAATATATTGTGCTTCTTTTTTTTTTTTTTTTTTTGAGACAGAGTCTCGCTCTGTCACCCAGGCTAGAGTGCAGTGGCATGAAATTGGCTCACTGCAATCTCCGCCTCCCAGGTTCAAGCAATTCTCCTGTCCCAGTCTCCCAAGTAGCTGGGATTACAGGTGCCCACCGCCATGCCCGGCTAATTTTTGTATTTTAGTAGAGATAGGGTTTCACGATGTTGGCCAGTCTGGTCTCGAACTCCTGACCTCAGGTGATCCATCTGCCTCGGCCTCCCAAAGTGCTGGGATTATGGGCGTGAGCCACCACACACGGCCAAATACACTGTGCTTCTGGCTAGCACAACTTTGCTCATATAGCAGGTCTCTCCATCCATTGAATTCCACAGATAATTCAAGGATGAAAAGAGGCTGACTAATGGGTACAAACATAGAATTAGAAGATACAAGTTCTAATGCCCAGTAGCACTGTAGGGTGACTGTAGTTAGCAATAATGTCTTGTGTATTTCAAAGTAGCTATAAGAGAGGACTAAAAATGTTCCCAATATAAAGAAATGATAAATAATGAAGGTGACAGATAACCCAAATACCCTGACTTGATCATTACACATTTTATACATATTTATGACATGTACTCCATAAATATGTAAAATGTTATGTATCAGTAAAACAAAAATCTCTCCCTTCCACAAAGCCTTCACTTCAGCTAGAAATAATTCACCCAATAACTATCTTTTTCAGGACTCAGTGTAGGCAAGATGCTATGTAAGGTTTGGTAGATAATTTTTAAAAAAACATAAAATCTAGGTATATATTAGACATGTGCTAAAGTTTATAATGCCAACATTATAGTGACTATTTTGGTTTGGTAAAGACGAGTTAGTGTTATGTTCAGAGAACAAAAAGATCAATTAAGACAAAGGCAATCCTAGAAGGTTACATGAGTGAAAGTAAAAAACTATAAAAGTATCATGGTGTAGGGAGAAAAACATTACTTAGAAGAGTCCAAATAATAATACTATCCAATAGGTAAGCATTTACTATTTTTTAGGCATTGGCCAAGGAGTGTATATGTTATTTCAATATAACACTGAACGACACTCAGAATGACCCTAAGGGATAGATACTATAAATATCTCCACTGTACAGATGAGGAAATGGAGCTTTAAAAAGGTTAAGTAACTTGCTCAAAATGATAGAATTAGTTAAGTGGTAGACAGAATCAGCCAATTTGACTGCAGAACTTGTTCTCCTAACTACCATGCCATCCTACACAGGCTCTAGTTCTAGCTATGCCACATAAGAACCTGGTAAACTTAAGTAAATCTTACTTTATCTGATCCTTGTATCCTTCTTATATAAAATAGGGATAGCAATGCCTGTTCTGTCAACCTAAAAGGTCTGTCATAAGGAACAGGAGAATATAAGTAATGGAAACTAGAAACACTATTTCAATGTATGATTGGTAAGTCTTAAAAGAAGTTATTGCTATCTTTAGCTTGAGGATTTGTATTTGGTTCTTTTTTTTATTTCTATCTCCGTATTGATGTGATATATTTGGTAAGACATTGTTCTCCCGGTTTCCTTTAGTTCTTTGTCCGTGGTTTTCTTTAGTTCCTTGAGCATATTTAAAACAGCTGATTTCAACTGTCTAGTAAATCCAATGTCTCACCTTCCTTGGGGAATAGTTACTACTACTATCTTTTACTTGTGAATGCCCTACTTTCTTGTTTCTTTGTATATCTTGTAACTTTTTGTTGAAAACTGGATGTTTTGAATATTATAATGTGATGCCACTAGAAATCAAATTATTTCCCTTATCCAAGGTTTGTTGTTGTTTGTTTGGGGTTGTAGTTGTTTATTTGGTTTTCTAGAGTATTTTTGTAAAGACTGTATTCTTTGTTATGTATGGTCATTGAAATCTCTGTTCAATTAGCTTAGCGATCACAAATTTGATAGAGATTTCCTTAAAAACCTAGAAACAAAAACAAAACAAAAAATATTATCCTGGTCTTTGCAGATTGGCTTTGAGTTGGGGCACTCCTTACATACTTAGCCAGGCTGTTTTCAGTTCTGCCTTAGTCTTTACTTGCTGCTTACACAGAGCCTACAGATCAGTCAGAGTTAAAAGCTCGGGGTCTTTTCGTGTGTTTTCTGAACATGGGTCTAGTTCCGGATATGTGTGTGGCCTTCTGGATTTCATATATATATATATAATATTATCATTACTTATATATATATATTATATATATAATTTAAGAGATGGGATTTTGCTCTGTCACCCACGCCGGAATGCAGTGGCATGATCATAGCTCACTGCAGTCTCAAATTCCTGGGCTCAAGCAATCTTCCTGCCTCAGCCTGCCAAGCAGCTGAGACTACAGGTACACCACCACACCCAGTAACTTCCAGAGACTTGAATGGTTGGTTTTTAAAAATAGTTTTCACCAGTTACACTTGTTTGCTAGAGACTAGGTCCATGGAGCTCCCTGTGCTGCCATCTCAAAAATGAACTGTATTCTCACTTACCTTTTTAATCATTTGATTCTATTTCTATTCTTAAGCTTTGCTCTTGGATACAGTTAAATAACTTAGAAACAAGTTGGTCCTTTCAGGCCTTGCTCTTAAGAGTTTTGAGCTGAGCATGGTGGCTCATGCCTGTAATCCCAGCACCTTCGAAGGCTGAGGTGGGTGGATCACCTGAGGTCAGGAGTTTGAGACCAGCCTGGTCAACATGGTGAAACCCCGTCTCTACTAAAAATACAAAAATTATCTGGGCATGGTGGTGCGGCCTGTAGTCCCAGGTATTTCGGAGGCTGAGGCAAGAGAATTGCTTGCTTGAACCTGGGAGGCTGAGGTTGCAGTGAGCCAAGATTGTGCCACCGCACTCCAGCCTGGGCGACTGAGTGAGAATCCGTCTCA
>NW_012115932.1:1367075-1372531 GCF_000951035.1 Colobus angolensis palliatus
ATCCCAGCTACTCGGGAGGCTGAGGCAGGAGAATCACTTGAACCCGGGGGGCGGAGCTTGCAGTGAGCTGAGATCCGGCCACTGTACTCCAGCAAGGGAGAAGGAGTGAAGCGGCCTCCCAAAAAAAAAAAAAAGAAATTTTTAGTTGTGACCATAGCAACATTTAGGCTAAGGCTATCTGAAGCAAGACCCTTCTGAGTACCAAATGTTCTGTGCCCCATAAAAGTTTTCCAGTCTAGTTGGTGGGACTATTCCCAGCACTGTGTTAGTGCATGATTGTCAGATACTGTTTTCTCTAATCCTTTCAGGTGGTTCTTTCGCCGCCTTGGGTTGTTTCTCCACAAGCATTCACCAATTAGTACTTCACTGAATATTCAAGAGGGACCCTACACAGTCATTTGGAGTTCCCTCTGTGTGTAGCTCTTTTCTCTGGTACTCTATTCTGAAAAGTCTAGCTAATTAGGTCTCACTGGACTTGCAGTAGAGACGGGTGAAACCCCGTCTCTACTAAAAATATAAAATTAGCTGGATGTGGTGGTGGGCACCTGTAATCCCAGCTACTCGGGAGGCTGAGGCAGGAGAATCACTTGAACCCAGGAGGCAGTGCAGTGAGCCAAGATCGTGGCATTACACTCCAGCCTGGGCAAAAAGAGCAAAACTCCATCTCAAAAGAAAAAGACATGTCTGCATCCAGTGGATAGGATGATTTTAGACTCTGAACCAATGTGTGAAACACCTTGGGAATTTTATTTCTAATGAAAGTCACATAGAGCCCTGGGTAAAAACAAGATTCTTCTGTGCTTTACCTAGATCAATGACAGAAACTTTCTATTCCTTTTATCAAGGTTAAAAAGTCCTTCCAGCCCGGTGTGGTGGCTCATGCCTGTACTCCCAACACTCTAGTAGGCCAAGGTGGGCAGATCACTTATGGCCAGGAGTTCAAGACCAGCCTGACTAACATGGCAAAACTCAGTCTCTACTAAAAATACAAAAATTAGCCAGGCACCAGTAGCATGTACTTGTAATCCTAGCTACTCCGGAGGCTGAGGAACAAGAATTGCTTGAACCCTGGAGGCAGAGGCTGCAGTGAGTTGAGATCACACCACTGCACTCCAGTCTGGCAGGCAGAGCAAGACTCTGTCAAAAAAAAAAAGAGAAAGAAAAAAATTCCTTCCAGGGTCTTGGCTTTATAGAGAGGTTTTAGTTTCAGTACCTATCACCACCTTGAACAGGGGAGCAGAGCAGGGTCAAGACCTCATCTCTATTCCCTTCGCAGACATTAAAACTCAAGTTTATGTTTTTTTCTGTTTTTGTTTTTGTTTTAGAGACAGGATCACAATTTGTTGCCAAGGCTGGCCTTGAACTCCACCTCACCCTCCCAAGTGGCTGGGACTACAGGCGCATGACAGCACATCTAGCTTAAAACCCAAGTTTATAGCCAATGTAACTATTTCTGAATCTGAAAATCATCTCCAGGAACATTATAACTAGTTTTCAACTTGTTGATTATTTTGGCACATAGTGAGTTCCTTGCTGGTGAGTTCACGTAGGTATTAAATTATTCATATTTAAATTCAACATTTCTAGTTAGTTACAACAGAAGGTATTCTATGTTAACGAAGTCTATCATGTTTTAGGACTGTAAATTTCCCTCCTCCATAAAACTTTAGGCAAAAGTTTGTATATGTATGTAGATATGCATTATTATGGAAGGAGTCTATAACTTCCATCAAATTCTCAAATGGGTCTCTGACCCAAACAAAGGTTAAAGAGAATTGCGTTTAATCTTTTATTCATTTGCCTAAAATTTTACAATTTCAACGCTATTTTACAAATCCAGGAATTCTTTAAACTTTCCCTACCATATATATGAGTGTATTTTCCATATATTTCAAGCTAGTAAATCCCCATTTGTCTTCATATCTTTTCTTTATCCCTAATTACAATAGATTTTAAACACATATTTTTTACTCAATGGCCAACAGAATGAAGATCCTATGTATTGCCCTTGAATATGAAAGCCCAATATACTGCAAGAAGAAGAAAGAGGAAGGGGTAGGGAGAAAAGAACTAGTCTGAAGAACTAATGCAGTACACAGAAAGAGAGCATTCTGATAAACATAGTATGATGATGATTAAGATCTGAAGGCAGGAATAAGATGTTAGCCCCAGAGATGGGGAGCAGCACCTCTGAGTGTCCATCTGTTTTGTAAAGTGACTCCTTGATTAAATCACCTAGCCTACTTGATTTTTACTCTACATACACAGGGCAAAATGAACTGTTTAGTAAAAAAAAACAATATTTTGGTTTTTTGAGACATGGTCTCACTCTGGTGCCCAGGATAGAGTGCAGTGGTGTGATCTTGATTCACTGCAACCTCTGCCTCCCGGGTTCAAGTGGTTCTCTGCCTCAACCTCCCAAGTAGCTGGGATTACAGGTGCCCCCCACCACACCTGGCTAATTTTTGTATTTTTAGGAGATGGGGTTTCATCATGTTCACCAGGCTGATCTAAAACACCTGAACTCAGGTCATCTGCCCGCCTCGGCCTCCCAAAGTGCTGAGATTACAGGCATGAGCCACTGCACCCACCCAGATATATTCTTTACAGGAGATTCCATTATCAATTAGGAGAAGAGAAAAATTGACAGAGAATCAATTAATTTTGGCATTTAGAGTTTACTGAAATATACTATCTAGACAGTCATAAATAATCTATTTCCTTGGAAAAATTATCATCAGACACATGCAGGTATAAGTCAGAAAAACAATTGAAAAATATTATAATTCATAAGGCTAGTGTACTTTTCTAAAAAACTATGCATAGCTTAATGTTTATAATTGACATACGGCTCTGACATTCTTAAATGAAATAAAATTCCATATAATAACTACTTAGTCACTTCATTTGGTTCTTCCAATAGCATTATTATTAATTAGCAATAATAATATTAACGAAAAAGGTAGTTTTTGTCTTCTAAGAACTTACTTTTGGGTGGGCATGGTGGCTCATGCCTGTAATCCTGGCACTTTGGGAGACCGAGGCGGGTGGATCACCTGAGGTCAGGAGTTCGAGACCAGCCTGACCAATATGGTAACACCCCATTTCTACTAAAAATACAAAAATTAGCCGTGCATGATGACAGGCACCTGTAGTCCCAGCTGCTCGGGAGGCTCAAATTAGAGAATTGCTTGAACCCAGAGGGCAGAGGTTGCAGTGAGCCAAGCTCACGCCACTGCACTCCAGCCTGGGTGACAGAGCAAGACTCTATCTCAAAAATAAATAAACCAACAAGCAAACAAAAACAAAGAACTTACTTTCAAGAGCTTCCTTTTAAAATGTTCCCTAAAGTGTCAGATAATTTATACATTAACAGCCAAATCTTACAAGCCTTGTCGTGAATGAGTAAGATAGACTTCTAGGATTTAATCTACGTAATATGTAAGGAAACATTACCTGCCCCAACATCCACTTGACTATGTGAGTTTTTTATTCAAAAGTATATTTTTTTCCATATGATTCTCTGCTAGCAACTAACAGCTGTCAATCAAGAGGAACCATCATAAAAGAAGTCTTACCGATATAGCAAAAAAGACAAATATGAAATTCAAAATCAAACCTGAATTTGACTATTGGCTCTGCCACTGTATAATCTTGATGAGGCTATTTATTAATCCATTTACTAATCCCATTAACTGAAAAAGTAGAGGAATATTATACCCAAGTCATAGGATTGTTATAAAAACAACATGTAAAAATTCTTAGCTCTTCAAAACACTAAAACGAAGAAAAATACAACAAAGAAAAAACTAGTAACAGCTAGAGTGAGATTGTGGTACACAGCCCATTGTAATTGACTCTTATTCGCCTATCCTGTGAGTAAATAGGGTCCAAGCATTTCCCATATTACAAAATTAATTATGTAACAAATACAATTTCCACAATTTTTGTTATAGGCCTCAAGGCTCTAACTAAGGCCAAGTGTTCCCGAATTTATTCATTTATTAAATTCAATCTACATCCTCCATATTATTCTTATACCTAGGAAAAATTTTGTAAAATTCTCCAAAATATCTGTAAAATCCTAGATCCTAGAAGATAGCAATGAAAACAGATTATCAACCCCCGGGCCTTAAATTAAAAGTCTCTTGAGGTTTGATCCCTTGAACTAAAATACTTAAGGCCACAAAAGATAAAAAGATTCTACATAAAACAAAACAAACCCTAGATAACAAAATTCTCCCTTTCTCCTGATCTAATCCTCTGGTTCCACTTTCTTCCAGTCCTGAGCTAAGGACCCAAAAGCAGGCAATCCCATTATAAATTGAAACGACATAATATATACCTCAAAAGTTGTTTCTATTGAGGTGTAGGTATACCCTAGTGGGAAGTAGATTTACTTGTTAAGTAAGAAACAAAAAAAGATTGGTGTTAGACACTTTAATACTCCCGTCTCAACAGAAACCATCTCTGTCTACACATTTAACAGTAATTGAAAAGTAAAGGCTAGGCCGGGCATGGTGGTTCACGCCTGTAATCCCAGCACTTTGGGAGGCTGAGGTGGGCGGATTATCTGAGGTCGGGAGTTCGAGATCTGCCTGACCAACATTGAGAAACCCCGTCTTTATTAAAAATACAAGAAAAAAAAAAAAAAAAAACATTAGCCAGGCGTGGTGACGCATGCCTGTAATCCCAGCTACTCGGGAGGCTGAGGCAGGAGAATCACTTGAACCCAGGAGGTGGAAGCTGCAGTGAGCCAAGATCACGCCACTGAACTCCAGCCTGGGCGACAGAGACAGACTTTTTTAAAAAAAAAAAAAAAAAAAGGAAGGTAGAGGCTAATACCACTCTATCAGAATACTTTGAAGGGAGTTAAATTTCTATCATTCCAAAATGAAGTTACACATTTGTTTTCCCTAGATACTTCCCTATGAAAATGAATTCCTTTATTGGTAATTTACATGGGAAATTTTCTAGTTTGGTAAAAGGGCACAAAGAGGTAGTATCACTTTGGTCTTGTCATTTAACCTAGGTAAATAAACAATTTTTCACTTAGACCAAATGCCCTCCTCTATATCCTTGCTATTCAAAGTGTGGTCCATAAACCAGTAGAATTGGCAATTACTTGGGAGCTTGCTAGAAATGCAAAATATCAGGCATATTATACCCCCATATAGGATACCACTATACCCCAGACCCAACGAATCAGGATCTGCATTTTAACAAAATACCACGATTTATATACACATTAAAGTTTGAGAAGCATACCCTCTATACAATAAGCACACCTCTATACATTTGAGTAAACAATCTTAAGGTCCCTTATAGTTGTTTTGCATGAAAAATTCTATCTGACAACATTAACGCCTATATTCTTTTTCTTTTTCTTTTTTTTTTTTTGAGATGGTCACCCAGGCTGGAGTACAGTGGTGTGATCTCAGCTCACCACAACCTCC
>NW_012115932.1:1372611-1402630 GCF_000951035.1 Colobus angolensis palliatus
ATATTTAGCTCCTAAGTTAAGTAGTTTTTTTGTTGTTTTTTGTTGTTGTTTTTTGGTTTTTGGTTTTTTTTTGAGATGGTCACCCAGGCTGGAGTACAGTGGTGTGATCTCAGCTCACCACAACCTCCGCCTCCCAGGTTCAAGTGATTCTCCTGCTTCAGCCTCCCAAGTAGCTGGGATCACAGGCACATGCCACCATGCCTGGCTAATTTTTGTATTTTTAGTAGAGACAGGGTCTCACCATGTTGGCCAGGCTGGTCTCAAACTCCTGACCTCAAGTTACCCACCCACCTTGGCCTCCCAAAGTGCTGGAATTACAGGCATGAGCCACTGCACCCAGCCTGAAGCCTATATTCTAACATAACAAGAGTCAGCTGGAGCTGAGTTAGAGCATGCACTCTCTCTAGCTCCCCCAGTCCTCACCTGGCCCTCTCCATCTATTTATGTTAACTGCTTGTCTCCTATTCAGCAGAAATGAAGAAGTCTCCTTTTAAGTATTTAAAAACAAACAAAAAATGTTATCACAGGTAAAAACTCATCGGTTGAATGTTTAGGTAAAAGGAAAAAGAGTGTTAATTTACCTTGATGGGAAGTAGTGAGGTCCGGGTAGGAAGTAAGGGTGATGAAAATAGAATCTTGGTGGTGTCCCGGACAGTGTGGCTGGATGGCCAAGAGGAGGGGGCTGGTAGACATGTGGGTGTGGAATGGGAGAAGCCTGGGGGATTGGAGCACTTCTGGGACAAGGGGAAATGCTGGAATACTCCTTAGGAGGTTGGATGGTCGAAATCGCAAATCTGGCATGGGCAGTACTTGCACTATTTGAAATCCTGTTGGTGCTCTCTAGAGAGACAGGGGTGAGTTGCTTCACAGTGTGAATGCCTTCAGAATACAGCTGATGAGTGTCTGTTTGGGAAGGCCCAGCAAAGCATTGGGGCGGGAGTGCTGGATAGAGCAGCAGACTTGGATCCTGGACAGCCACCTGAGCAGCACTGGAGACGCTGGGCTGGAAAAGTGTGACAGGGCTTGGGCGCTGGACTGCAGGTGTGGGCAGCTGGATGGCAGGTGAAGTTTCACCTTTAGAAATAAAAATAGCATAAATCAAGAATCAACTGAGTCATTCCATGTTTTTCTTCTTTCAGTGAAATTTAATAAATTGTATAAGCAGAGGCCTTCATCAACCACCTTACCTAACTGCATCATCACATCAAATCGCTCTGTTTCATTTGCAGCATTTTGAACAAACTGAAGTTATCTTATTTTCTTGTTTATTTACATTTTTTGTCTCTCTCTCCCAACTAGACTCTAAGTGCCATGAGAAGAGCAACCTTTTCTGTTTTGTTTGCTGCTGTATCCCCAGGGTGAAACATTCTGTCTGGCACAGAAGAGGCCCTCAACAAATATTTTTTAGATGAATAAACAAATGAATAAAATTATTGATAGATATACTAAAAGACTGAAAACACATAAATGCTGGTATGCATATACACATTTAAAAATAATAATAATATGAAGCTATTGACACTAGTTAACTTTAAGGAGCCATGATCTAAGACAGGGGACAGGGCAGTGGGGCAGGAGGAAAAGCTAGACTTTCATTTTATACCTACTGGTACTATTGGAATGTTCTGTTTATCTAAATATATTAATCTTATTTTTAATATTACTACGGGTTTCAGAGTAGCAGTATGGGTCATTTTTCTTTTCTTTTATAAACTTCTCTATATTAAACTAAATTACAAATGACACTTAATTTTTTTAGCCAAAAAAACTTAAACAACAAAATTATTTCATTCTATTGTATTCAATATGAATACGAAAGGAAATTTCCAAGTGAGAACAGGACTTGCCACATGTCAACCACTGGTGACAGATATAAAAGGAATACTATTGCAGTAGAGCATGAAAGATATGGCAGAATTTTTAAAGGTAGGTGAAACAATTATGTTTTAGCTTCCTGTTCCTGAAGAAGACAGGACTATTGATTGAGCTGCTAAGTGACCCAAATGACACACCTAGCCTAAATTTAATTCAACTTTCCTGATGAAAGACAGATGGATGCCACAGCAAGAGAGTCATGATCTAGTGTATTGCAATACAGTTCCGAATCCATTAACAAAGAAGATGCAGTTCAAGAAATTCTGTGCTTGGACATGTCTCTGTCAGAGACTGAAAGAAATGTGGATCTTTTTCCAGCCTCATCCAGGTGACTTCCCTCTCCTTCCTTTTCTCCAGATAAAGCAGATAATACCCCTCTTAAAGCAGGAAGTAGGGAATTAAAGGACATAGCCACCTGTTTGAAGATGGCCTCTGACCCAGTGAAGTAGAGAAACAGGATGTAATGATGCTGCCCTGATTCTCACCTGATGAGATTATATGGACTAGCCCTCCTATCTATGAGGCACAGGCCCTACTCAGGCCCTTCCTGATTTATCGAGCACATCTTAATTTCCCTTGTCCACGTTCCCTCCAAACTTCGTAAATCTATCACTTATCAGGAAATAGTGTAAATTTTTGTGATTATTTCCATGTCTGCCACCCCAACCATGATCACCAAACTGGCAGGAACTCTCAATTCCTATTTGTATCCCAGTATCTAGCCAGAACCTGGTTAATAAAAAATAGTTAAGAAAAGTATGGATGAATACAGCTTTTATAAAAGTTCCAAAGCCTTTAAATGAATAGGAATACTCATATAAAAGGAGGATGACGGCATAACTGGCATCAAAGACATGTAATCAAAGATCTGAAGAGAATTCCAGACTACCATGCTATAAGTGAGACAGGGTAGTGAGATGGGGGGGACTCATCTCATCTTCACTTACGTATTTTTTTCATACATGCCCACTGACCACCAGACCTTGCAGCACCACCCGCACTGACACCATTCCCATTGACCAGAGAGCTTGCAAGCTGTCTGAAAAAACTAAGATAAGCAGCATTCCACCATAAATCTCACTCAAGGGAGTTAACTCTATCGCCTGCATGTGAGAATGGCCTCCTGGCGAATTTCAGAATGACAATCTAGAATTAGAATGACAATCCTAACCCCTAGGATTGTAATAGTAAAATTTCTAGGATTGAAATACTAAAATCTCCACCCAGGGAGATTTTCTGATCGTGATCAACATATGAGTTAGCATGATTCCTTACTTGTCTGTACACCCTGCACTCCAGCCTGCATATGTAATGACACTCACCTGCCTCATGAATTACGCATATCACCCTCCACCACAGTGCACTCCCTTGGAGAGCCAGCCAGAGAACCCTTTCTCCTGCGCTGTCTCTCTTAATGCCCAATCTTTCCAGGCATAAGCCCTAACAACCCCCATCTAGGAAAAATTTGCCTGGTCTCTTGTTAATTTCTGTTACACTGACAGCCAAGAACCTTGTGCCAGTAACATAAGCACTTTCAGACACTAGAAACAGGTTGGGTGCCACGGCTCACATTTGTAATCCCAACACTTTGGAAGGCCAAGATGGGAGAATCACTTGAGTCCAGAGTTTGAGACTAGACTGGGCAACCTAGCAAGACCCCATCTTTACAGAAAAAAAAAGAACTAGAAAGAGAAGAGGAGCTTGGGAGATAGTACTAAATGTGAGTGACAGAGTAAACAATGCACCAGACACAAAAATAATACCAGACAAGGGTTGGGTGTGGTGGCTCATGCTTGTAATCCCAACAGATAGATGGAGGGAGGCCGAGGCAGGTAGATTGCCTGAGGTCAGAGGTTCAAGACCAGCCCGGCCAACATGGTAAAACCCCATCTCTACTAAAAATACAAAAATCAGCCGGGCATGGTGGCATGCACCTGTAATCCCAGCTACTCGGGAGGCTGAGGCAGGAGAATTGCTTAAACCTGGTAGGTGGAGGTAGCAGTGAGCTGAGATCATGCCACTGCACTCCCACCTGGGTAACAGAGCACAACTCTATCTCAAATAATAATAATAATAATGCCAGACAAGACAGATTCTATCAAAGAAATAGTAAAAGTAGTTATATCTATAATTGCTACGACTACCTTATTAACTCTTTGACAGCAGAGACTATAAAAAAACTTTATATATTGTTCCTAGCAGAGTTTGCCCCATAATAGGATTTAATAAACCTTAGTAGTGAAGGTGGCAGGTAAGCAGGCATACAAACGTGCCACTGGAATTCACTCAGAAGATATCTGAGATAAAACTCACTGTCACAGGGGAGAATACCAAATTAAACTGCCACAATTCACATATATTTACTGAATATCTTAATGGGATAAAAGTGTACTGGGAAGATCTAGCACAGGACAAGTGATTGATTAGAACAAAAAGGTTTGGTAGAATACCCAGTAAAATGAAATCAGCTTGAGGGCCGGGTGCAGTGGCTCATGCCTGTAATCCCTGCACTTTGGGAGGCTGAGATGGGCAAATTACTTGAGTCCAGGAGTTCGAGACCAACCTGGCCAATGTGGCGAAACCCCATCTCTACTAAAAATACAAAAATTAGCCAGGCGTGGTGGCACTCGCCTGTAGTCCCAGCTATTCAGGAGGCTGAGGCAGGAGAATCGCTTGAACCTGAGAGGCAGAGGTTGCAAGGAACAGAGATCATGCTACTGCACTCCAGCCTGAGAGACAGAGTAAGACTCCCTCTGAAAAAAAAAAAAAAAAAAAAAGAAGAAGAAGCTTGATTGAGAGCCAAATAATGGAGAAATATTACTAGAAAATCCATTAATTCAGTGTGTGAAATATTATGCAGTAGTAATCACAACATATTTAAATTTATGATCCTGGCTAAAGAGAAAGTCAAAAAAATCTACCCTGGGGTTATTCAATTTTTGGAATATTGATACTGGCTAGGGAAAAGGCTGATAGAGATTAAAATAAAAAGTTCATAGAAAAATGGAGATTATTTTACACAACAATGCTAAAAACACGGAAGAAAGAAATGTGCCTCAAAGTCAGAGTTACTATGGCTAACTGGCAAAAAATAAAAAATGATAACAAAAATAACAACAAAAACAACAAAAAACCTTCAAAAGCTTGTCCAAACGTACAAATAAGCCCAACTGCGGTGAGGCAAATGCAAAAACGTTAGGCAGTCCAAAGGAAAACAGAAGGAGCCACATCTGAGAGACCTCAAAGTCAATACTAATTGACTTCAAATATTTTTACAAAAAGGAAAGAATCAGTGGAATTATTTAGTCATTACGGTATAAACAGCAACTGAAAGAGAACAGATAGACTCAATAAATTCTTTCTACTAAAGAAGACCTTAAGAAGATTTCTGAACCCTAACTAATTTCAAAGTAAATAGGTTAAAAATATTAGATCAACTACCGTATTCAATTGACAAAAAGAATATAAATAGATCTTAGATGGCATTCACCTAAGACTTTTTTTTTTTTAAAGGAAGAAAAAGAAAAAGAAAAAAAAAAGACAAACCTCTGTCCAGGCATGGGGGCTCACAACCTGTAATCTCAGCACTTTGGGAGGCAGAGATGGGTAGATCACCTGAAGTCAGGAGTTTGAAAAACCAGCCTGGCTATCATGGTGAAACCCTACTAAAAATACAAAAATTAGCCGGGCATGGTGGTACATGCCTGTAATCCCAGCTACTAGGGAGGCTGAGGCAGGAAAATCACTTGAACCCAGGAGGCAGAGGTTGCAGTGAGCTGAGATTGCGCCACTGCACTCCAGCATGGGCAACAGAGTGAGACTTCGTCTCAAATATATATACAAATATAAATATTAAAAATTTTTTAAAAAACCTCAAGGTAGAACTGAGAAAATTTTAGACAAAGTAGGTACAAATGGCTTCTGCCAGAGATTTTTAGCAAGTTAATATGACTTCCAGCTATTGAAACTGATGACCTTGAGAACTCTAGCTTGGTGAGTCTATTATCTACACCTGAAATGGTGGTGAAATCTATACAGTATGATATAATGCGCAAAGCTTGCTACAGAAAAAGAGCAAATTGTTTCTATACGAGAAAAATCACATACCTCACTATCTTGGTATCTTTCTTCCATGGAAATAAAGCAAACATGCTTGAAAAACAAAATTATCATAACTTCATATTTAGAATATGAAATTACTTGAAACAAAAAAAGTATATAAACTAACATCTGCACAAGACATTAAAATTATGATTCCCCAAGATTATAGCACACAAGAGATGTGCTATAATGTTCTAAAAGCTTCACAAATGATTTAGAATATTAAATATACAGTGAAATTTCCAAATTTGCAAGTGATACTGACTTCTCTAAGTAATATAACGCCAAGTTGATGAGAACAATCTATAAGAATATATTTCAAAGCTATATGATTGGGGAATAAAATAGCAGATAAATTTCATGATTTATTATTAAGGTGTATATCTTAATAATTCCCAAATTATGCTTATAAAATAATGTTCTCTGTTTATCTTTTAAGATGCAAGAAATAATTTTGTTTGTTTTTAGAGACAGGGTCTTGCTATGTTGCCCAGGCTGGTCTCGAACTCCTAGGCTCCCAAAGCACCAGGATTAAAGGCATGAGTCACCACAGCTGGCCCAAGAAATGAATCTTTACTGACACTATATATCACCAGAAATAAGGGATACTGTGAAAAACAAAACAAAAAACTAAGCACAAACAAAAAAATAATTGTCTTAGATCTGATTACTGTTGTGCATAGCTCTGAAATGCTTCCTATAATTCTGCCTACCATACTTAAATACAACATCATGGAGAAAGAACCCTGCCAACATTCGAAAAAATTTTCCAGTTTCTACTCAACCTTTATCTTTGCCCAGAATGGCATAAAATTAATATATCAAATGTCAGCTGCTTCAAATAAGAACATTGTTAATTCTATTTCTGGGAAGAGAAAATATACAGCACTTAACAGTGGGTAGAAGCAGATGTAAGTGAGGTCTTGGAAAAAGGGATAAAAAGAAGAAACTTATATTATGAAAACAGAAATCATAACATAACACAGGCTGGGCATGGTGGTCACACCTGTAATCCCAGCACTTTGGGAAGCCGAAATGGGTGGATCACTTGAGGCCAGGATAACATGGTGAAACCCCATCTCTACTAAAAATGCAAAAATTAGATGGGCATGGTGGTGTGCACCTGTAGTCTCAGCTACTCAGGAGGCTGAGGTGAGAGAATTGCTTGAACCCAGGAGGCAGAGACTGCAGTGAGCCAAGATCGGGCCACTACACTCCATCTTGGGTAATGGAACAAGGCTCTGTCTCAAAAAATAAATAAATAATGTAACAGAAAAACAAGGTAAGCGAAAAAAGTCATAATTAAGCCTGGGTTGAAATACAAGATTAAAGAAGTCACTACCAAATAGTGAAGATTGAGAGTCCCTGACTGTGCTAGGAGAAAACAGGGCTATAGGATCAGCTTTCTGCATCTCTCTCTTGAGTCTAGACATCTGGAATATAACTTGTTGCTATCAATTGCTAAAATGATACATTAAAAACAACAACAACACTGAAAATGCCTAAAATTCTAATAAGTCAGTTTCCAAGGTATCTAAAACTCTCAGCTCATATGGGTGGCTTTATTATCAGAAGGATTTAAACAGGTTAAAAAAAAAAATAGAAAAAGCAGGTTTAAGCAGTCTTAGTAGTTTCAAGAATGTGGGCCAGGTGTGGTGGCTCACACTTATAATCCTGGCACTTTGAGAGGTCAAGGCTCAATCACTTGAGCCCAGGATTCGATACCAGCCTGGGCAACATGACAAAACCCCATCTCTAAAAAAATACAAAAATTAGCCGGGCATGGTAGTGTGCACCTGTAGTCCCAGCTACTAGGTAGCTTGAGGTGGGAGAATCGTTTGAGCCCAGGAGGACAAGGCTGCAGTGATCTGTGATCCTGCTACTGCACTGCAGCCTAGGCAACAGAGTGAGACCCTGTCTCAAAAAAAAAAAAAAAAAAGTGACAGCAAGTAGTGAATGTATAAAGCTCTCCTTTAAAAATGGTTAAAACATGTTCTGGGGGCCAGGTATGGTGGCTCATGCCTGTAATCCCAGCACTTCGGGAGGCCAGGGCGGACAAATCACCTGAGGTCAGGAGTTCCAGACCAGCCTGACCAACATGGAGAAACTCCATCTCCAGAAAAAATACAAAATTAGCCGGGTGTGGTGATACATGCCTATAATACCAGCTACTCAGGAGGCTGAGGCAGGAGAATTGCTTGAACCCGGGAGGCGGAGGTTGTGGTGAGCTGAGATTGCACCATTGCACTCCAGCCTGGTCAACAAGAGCGAAAACTCTGTCTCAAAAAAAGAAAAAAAAAAAATGTTCTGGAAAAACAAACCAATGATGGATAGCCCTATAACAAGTTATTAAGATATTAGCTTCTCAATTTTTGGTTCTTAAAATCAATAAAAGGAATGTAAAGAACTCAGAGGAGACATTTAGAAAGATTAATATAATGAACCAAACAAATATTTGGTAGAAAATAGATTACTTCCACTGCTTTTCTAGAGCAGTGAGAGAATGGTCTCAACAAATCAGTATCATTACTAAGTTCCAGGACAGGATGCCTCATACCCCATTATCAAGACATTCCTTTATGCTGTTAGTAAAAAGACTCTCCTTTTTCCTATTGAATTACCTCAGTCATTTCCTGCATTATCTGCCTAATCTATGGGCCCATCCTGATTTGCTTAAAAGGTCTGAGGTTTTACACATGGATTATTTGCTACTCTGGCAAACCAAGTGTTTTGATCTCTACTGAAATTTTTCCTTCTCCTATTTAATGTTCTCAGTTTCCTTCTTCTTTTTTTTCCTTAATATTGTTGTTCCAAATTCTTAAGACTAACAGAAAGAAAACTTCAAACTTGAGGTAAAATTTTCTTGCAGATATTTAAAAAATAGTAATCTACAATAAAACTAACTCACCAACTGGATGAGTGATGGGATTCTGTAGGCTGGGAATTACCACAGAGTCTGTAGGTGAGCAATAAGGATAAACTGTTGTAGGATTTGTAGAGATGATATTCTGTGTGGTACCAGAAAATACATTGGAAACACTTAGAGGGAATCGTTTTCGCTTCCCTGAACGAGGCTGATAAACCCAACCTATAGAAGACAAAATATGTTTAAATGTGTAGCCTCTATTTAGCCTTTAAATAATTCTTTTCATACTAAAATGCAAAGCACTTTAAAGTGTTTTAAAAACAAATTATTGTCTAAAGTATCTTTTCCAGTTCCGGGATATTATTTCAGTGAATGACTTCTCCACTGTGTATTTTAACATACATATCCAAATAGCTCCTGACTAGCGACCAATGTTATAACTCATAATTGAAAGAAAGAGGGTCAATTTTTTTTTTTTTTTTTGAGACGGAGTCTTGCACTGTTGCCTGGACTGGAGTGCAATGGCGCAATCTCGGCTCACTGCAACCTCTGCCTCCCAGGTTCACGTGATTCTCTTGCCTCAGCCTCCTGAGCAGCTGGGATTACAGGTGCACACCACCACATCTGACTAATTTTTTGTATTTTTAGTTGGCCAGACTGGTCTCGAACTCCTGACCTCGTGATCTGCCCGCCTCGGCCTCCCAAAGGGCTGGGATTACAGGCGTGAGCCACTGCGCCCGGCCAAGGGTCAAATGTTTTATAACCAATGACACAGAATGAATCTGTAGTACAGTCAACATCAAAACCGCTGCACTTGAATCCCAAAGCCTTTCCTCCACCTTATCAAACAATGCCTCACTATGACATTATTCATCTCCTCATTTCCTCACTTTCTGTAAGATACAATTGTCTATATCTTACAATGCAATAATCACTAATGATCAGTCACTATTTTTTTTTTTTTTTTTTTTGAGACAGTGTCTCGCTCTGTTGCCCAGACTGGAGTGCAGTGGCAAGATCTCAGCTCACTGCAAGCTCTGCCTCCTGGGTTCATGCCATTCTCCTGCCTCAGCCTCCCAAGTAGGTGGGACACAGATGCCCACCACCATGACTGGCTAATTTTTTTTTTTTTTTATGTATTTTTAGTAGAGATGGGGTTTCACTGTATTAGCCAGGATGGTCTCGATCTCCTGACCTCATGATCCATCCGCCTCGGCCTCCCAAAGTGCTGGGATTACAGGTGTGAGCCACGGCACCCGGCCGATCAGTCACTATTTTTATGCCTAGTTCAAGAAAAGTCACTCTCCTAAACTCAGCAATCTCCAAGTCCACAAATAACTCAATTTCTTCCAAAGTCAGACCAGTGGAACTATGGCATTTGCAGCCACTGTGTAATCAGAACAATCACTGGTTTCCTACAGCTGCTGCCTCTGACCTTCATTCCTAGAACCTCTCTCCCAATATTTCAGAAAATAGTAAGTTTTGTCCCACCTTGCACAGACATGCTGGCCATACTTGTATTTTCCCAAGCTTAATCCCTGTGTTCTCACTGCTAGGGAGAAATCGGATTTATTTCACACTATATCATGACAGGGCTAAATCTGTCAATCAGAAGGCAGGACTATGTTCTGACAATCATATGTTAAAATGGAATATGGTGACAATCCCTGCATTCTCATTAAGTGCAGACTGCATTTTTTTTCTGTTGCTATCATTTTAATACTTCTATAGTCTACTTGCAAAATTATAGCCTAAAGCTTTCGAGATGTACTTTCATTAAATTTATATCTATCTAAATCAAAATCACAATGAAACTGCGTGTCCTCTGATTTGTATGGGTTGGTGAATATGAAATCAGATATCCCTTTGCTTGGTTCCATTTAAGGAAACTCATGCCCAGTGTCATGTCAATTGCTGTTATATTAGTCATTATTCTCTTTTTTGTACATACCAGAAAAAAAATATACATTTTTGTGTTTCAAACTCAACCTACCCTAATCTTTAACTAAATAAATTCATTTAAAAGAAGTAAGAGGCATTATTTCATTTGATTACCAGGAAATTCCTCTCTGTGCTTTTCTTTAATCTTTTGTGCTTCATCGTAATAGGGTTTCTTTTGTTCTTCACTAAGTTTGTTCCACTCTAACCCAAGCTGGACACTGATTTCTGCATTGTTGGCTGCTGGGTTAGCTTTGGCTAGTGCTGGTCGGTGGATCCTTGCCCAAACCATAAATGCGTTCATGGGTCGCTTCACATGACCATTTCTGTCCTTACTGAAGGGAGTGTCTGGTATGCCTACATGACAAAAATTAAGAGGCTAAATTAATGTGCCACACACACACACAATTTTAAGGTAAAGTGCACCTCCGTCTATACTTATTTTTGAAATATGTGGAGGAAATACACACTTCAGTATAACCAAAAAAACCTGCCAGTATTCCACAATTCCTTACATCCCCTGAACTCGCCATTCTGAACTGTAGTTTAGAATGACTCCTTTTCCTCAAAGAGAATAATACTGTTGAAGATACTGTGGAAATAATCATGTTGAAGAGAGTAAATTGTTGGCTTATTACTTCTTTGATCTGTATTATTAGTACCTCTAACAATAATTAACATTTAGTTTATTTACCAATAAAAATATTCTATCATTAAGGGACAGGAACCACACATTACTTACTCATGACTATAATCTTAGCTAGGTAGAGGTTCTCTAAACATTCACAGGAACTCATCTACATGCTGCTCATGTGTCCTTTCAAGCAAAAATATTTATCAAATTATAATACTATATTAGTTGTATTTCACTATGAGGCTGAAGCTCCCACCAAGTGGAATCATCAACACTAGTCCTGTGTCCTGGGAGAAAAATGAGAGAAAACAATAAAAATAATTTTTTGGGTTGGGCAAGGTGGCTCACGCCTGTAATCCCAGCACTTTGGGAGGCCAAGGCAGGTGAATCACGTGAGGTCAGGAGTTTGAGACCAGCCTGGCCAATATGGTGAAATCCCATCTCTACTGAAAATACAAAAATTAGCTGGGTGTGGTGGCTCATGCCTGTAATCCCAGCTACCTGGGAGGCTGAGGCAGGAGAATCGCTTGAACCCAGGAGGTGGAGGTTGCAGCGAGCTGAGATCACACCACAGTACTCCAGACTGGGCAACGGAGTGAGACTCGGTCTCAAAAAAAGTTTTTTGGAAGTCACGGAAGGCAGGTGCAATGGCTCACATTTGCTTCTGACCTTCCGTTCCTAGAACCTCTCTGCCAATATTTCAGAAAAAAATGAGAGAAAATAATAAAAGTAATTTTTTTGAAAGTCAGAGAAGGCAGGCACAATGGCTCACATCTGTAATCCCATTACTTTGGGAGGCCGAGGCAGAGGATTGCTTCAGCTCAGGAATTTGAGACGAGCATCCCTTTTTCATAAAACAAAATTTAAAAGAAGAAAGTCACAGAGCCAGTTGAAATTTCAACAAAGGAAGCTATCAAATTCACATCTCTCATGTATTTTATCAAAAATAACTGTCCATAAATTTATATTTTAGGATTGCCTGATATATTAAAAATTTCTTAAAAACACTAAGGATGAAATAAGTAGTATAAAGAAAGCTTTCCCTTTCTTTCCTTTAGAAAACAAAAATCTAAAAAATACTAAAGAGAAAAGCAACAGAGTGGAGTGGAGAGGAAGAAACAACACAGAAAATTAAAAAATAAAATAAACAAACATAAAGAAAATATGAACCAAAGATTAATATGACTTTCCAAGATGTTCATTGGCAAAGTGTTCTGTGTGAACTAAATCGTAAAATAAGATTTTGCTAACTTTATATCTGGAAATACTGGATAGAAATAAAAACATCTATTTGTACTTGTTACCGCTGCGACTAGTCATTTCTTTAAAAACAGTATTTATGGCTTATTCTACCGTATTATTTTCAGTATTTCTATACGTCCTTACCTTTCAGAGGAATAAACACTAAAATATTACATCGAATCACGTACTGTTTTCTGCTAGAAGAATGTTTATTGCTCATTTTTAAAGATAGCCTCTATAATGGGTATAAGCTTTCCTATTTAATTATAATCACTTTTTTCATTAAACACCATAATTTCTTCTATATCTTGACACATATAAAAGTACTGAGCTATTATAATACAATATTTTTAATCTTGATTATTTGTAGCATATAAACTGAGGGCTCTGTGCTGTCTAGAAAATACCTCTATTTTTGTGTACAAAAATTAGTCCTATCTAAATACTGGGCCTTAAAATCGATTTTTTAAAAACTACTTGAGAATCCTGAAGGTATTCGTGTATTTTGCTGCTATATATACAAGTCGATCAGAAGTGATACCTGTGCAGACTCTGCCCTGAAAATAATCGGTTCCATGACTTTACTTTTGTAGTTGAGACTTGGGAACTGCTGACAAAACAGCTATGGGCAACACAGGTGCAGTTTTGAAAACCCCTCTCCCCTGCTGTTTAATACCTGCATCTGAGGGCAACACGGTGAGCGGGACATCTTTGGTTTCGATTTTTACAGAAGGCTCCAGTAGGGACTGCATTTTAATAGGCACTGGTGTAAGGGGGACTTTGGTCAATCTTATCAGCTCTGAAGGCGGAGCTCCCTGAAACTGGATGCGGGCCCCAGGGGGGACCGTGTGGAGAGTCAAAGGGATCCTGAGGTCTTGCTGGTGCGGCCCAAAGGCACCGGACGTTGGGGCCAAGATGACCTCCGCGCTGCCATGAACTAGGCCATGGGACGCGGGCTCTGCGCCGAGCCTGCAGTCCTCGAGGAGTCTCTCGGGTTCCTCCGTTTTGATCACACCTTCTCGGATGGCCACCGGGCTTTTGCCTTCCCCGCCTTTCATCGCGTCTCTCGTGTCCTCCTCGGCCTCCAGCTTGCCCTTCTCGTTCCCTCGGAAGTAGCCGAGGGCCGGTCCGGGGCCTTCCAACTTTACCACCCTGGAGGCTCTAGGACCGGTCTCGACGCCCCCACGAGGACCCAATGACGGGTCCAGGCCGGGCCCCAGCTCCTGCTTCTTAGCCTTGAAGTGCAGCGCCCGGGGCTGCACCGGGTGCAACTCCGGCCTGGAGGGGGCGCCCTCGGACGCTGACGGCGGCGGCAGGAGCCGAAGGTCGGGCCTGAACTGCAACAGGCGCGCCTGCGCGGGCAAGGCAGCGGCTTCCTCGTCCCGGGCCTGAGGCTGTGGTAGCAGTAACACTTGCTCTGGCTTCACCTGCAGCAGCCGCCGCACCGCGGGCTGTAAGCCGGACGCCATGGACTCCCCGCACGACGAGGCCAAGGTCGCACTGGCGGCCGCGCTTAGTGTGGGAGGCCACGGAGGGGGCTCCACAGCCCCTGCCCAAAAGGTGGTGCCCTCGACCGGCAGCGGGGGCGCAGCGGGATGCAACGGGCGCTGTTGCGGCGGCGGCTCCTGTCTGGCTCTCTCCATGGGGGAGGGGGACGCCCCGGCCTGGATTGTGAGCTCAGCCGTTTGTTGGCGACCTTCCCCCTCCCCCTTTCGGTTAAGACCTTTGCAAGGCCTTTGCTACCCAGAACCCTACGCGGTTCAAAACGCAGCTGTTTGGACCTCACCAATCACAAGCGACCGGTACCCCTGGACGGCCAATCACAGGCGGGTTTTCCGGCTCTTCCCGGTCCCTCCTCTCGCCTCGTGCTGAGTCCTCGAATCACCTGCCATGGCCGAAGCCGCCGCACTTGTTGCCCATTTTCTCTGACTCTCCCTCTCTTGTGGAGTTCCTTCCCGGCCGTTGTCTTTAGTTATCCCTACCCCGCCCGGAGCTGCGACAATGGTGTTGCCCAGGAAACGCTGCGCTTCCAGGCCACTGACGTCCAGGGAATAAAGTCTTGCGTCACAAGGCGAGCGACGCCTTGTGGGCCCGCTCTGTGCGGCATGAGTAATCTGTCGGCCCTGAGTATCACCAGGGCTTTTGAATCTTTGCTAAGGGAGAATGGTGAAGATTTTGCAACTTATCAATAACCCATTAGCTGATCTTGCTGGGGAGGCTCTTCGACTTTGTGTGATTATTGTGCAAAAGTTTCAGTTAATCACCAGGCCCTGTGGTCCTACTTCCAAAATATTATACATCCCAAATTCGTCCACTGTTTTGTGTTTCTACCTGCCATTATCCTGTTCCAGGCTCCCACCATCTTTCACTGGGATACCGCCTTAACCCTGTACATAGTCTCCCTGCTTGTCACTCTTGCCCCACTACACTCCAGCTGCCAGTGATCTTTCGAAAACGCAAATCTAAGGTTGCCACACTTTTCCTAAAGCTTTCCGTGGCTCCCCACTGATCATGTGATGAAAGTCTAAAATTCTTAGCAAAGCCTTAAAAATCCCCCAATGGCTTGGGATCTAACCTACTACTACTACTACTATTAGATTGGTGCAAAAGTAATTGTGGCTTTTGCTCTTAAATAGTTACTGAGTCTTTGGGTTTCAGCCACATTGGCCCCCTCATCATTCTCTTTCTACTGTGGGGTCTGTAAACATGCTCAGCCTGCTACTCTTTCCTTTGTGTCTCCTTAATTCCTCCTTCCCATTTTTCAAATTGCAGCTCAACTGGGACTTCTTCAAAGAAGCTTTTACTGACTCTGAAAATCAGATCAAATCTTGGTCTACTTATACCTCTATCACTTCGTTTGCTTACCACGATTTGTAATTAGAATTTTTATGTGATGATTCTACTGTCTCTCTCACTTGACTATAAAGTCCTTGAAGGCAGAACTGTTTGTGTTTTGCCCGTCACTGAATCCCCAATGCAGATCATTGAGCCTGGCATATAGTACTCAATAAATACTTGTTGAATAAATAACTGAATAGCAACTGTGATAGGGTAATAATAAAATAGTAATAATCACTACCTGTGTTAAGGGCTTACTCTTATGCTAGACACTGTTCCAAATCCTTCCCATGTTTATGCTTCTCCTTTTACTAGGATTGTGTTTATATCCATTACACATCACGAAGAAAAACAAAAAGAAATCCTGTATTAATATTTGTTGCATTTCTAAATGACATTCTGGCCAAAAGCTATAGTTTATCTTGACGTAGATGATTTTTGCAATCAAAACAAGTTATCACTCAAAACCACTCCAATTCATTGTCTAATCCTCTGGTAACAAATGTGGTCACTAGGAGTTCTTACACCTGGCAGATGGACAAGGACAATGGTTTTCAAACTTTTATCTCAAGAACTCATTATACCCATAAAAACTATTGAAGATCAAAAAAAAGATTTTGTTCATGTGGATTTTATCTATCAATATTTACCATGTTGTAAATAAAAACAAATGTTAAAGATCATTACCAACTCATTTAAAACATCAACAATAAAACTGTTAGGTGGTAACACGTTTTCATAGGAAAAAATATATTTTACCCACATTATGCTCACAAGAGAACGAAGTGAAAAGAGCAAATATTACATTAGGATTATTATGAAAATAGTTTTAACCTAGCCGACTTTGAAAGTGTCCGTCCCCATACCACATTTTGAGAACCACTGTACTAAAGTTTAAATGGGAGAGGCAACTGTATGCATGAGCAAAAGCTGATAAAAGAGGCAAATAAATTAAGTTGTCAGAGGTGTGTGAACCAGAGCAACTCCATCTTGAGTAAGTGCTGGGTAAAATGAGGCTGAAACATACTGGGTTGCATTCCCAGACAGTTAAGGCATTATAAGTCACAGGATGAGATAGGAGGCTGGCACAAAATACAGGTCATAAAGACCTTGCTGATAAAACGGGTTGCAGTAAAGAAGGTGGCTAAAACCCACAAAAACTAAGATGGTGATGAGAATGATCTCTTGCCGTCCTCACTGCTACACTCACACTGGCAGCATGACAGTTTACAGATGTCACTGCAATGTCAGGAAGTTACCCTATATGGTCTAAAAAGGGGAGGCATGAATAATCCACCCCTTATTTAGCTTATCATCAAGAAATAACCATAAAAATGGGCAACCAGCAGCCCTTGGGGTTGCTCAGTCTATGAAGTAGCCATTATTTTATTCCTTTACTTAATAAACTTGCTTTCACTTTATGGAGTCGCACTGAATTCTTCCTTGTGCGAGATCCAAGAACCCTCTCTTGGGGTCTGGATCTGGACCCCTTTTCTGTAACATTTTTCTGGTGACCCAGATGGGATTATACTGCGTAAGCCCCCAGTAAGTGGCAAGGTCCTATAACATCTTTCTGGCAACTATGGAATGGACTCTAGTATGGAAACCCTGACCCAAAGGCTAACTTTGGGTAAGTGTTGGGGTCCGGTAACGTCTTTCCGGTGAACCCTAAGGGGACAATACTGACGAGACTCCTGACTCAAAGGAAATAGATTACAGCACTGATTGGACAACTTTGGGTAAGTGGTGGGGTACCCAGATAAAGAATGGGATTGGGTTAGAGGCCCAACTTAAGAGGGTTAGAGTCCCTTCTAAGATTTAGGGGGCTAGAAGACCCTCTCGGTAAAGTCCCTTTTGGCTAAGAACAGATTCGGCATTACAGGATGTTAACTTCTATTCTCCTTTGAATAATTTGCCTTGTACTCTTTGCTGACAGATGTGGGTGACAGAGTTAGGCAGGTACAGTATCATGGGACATGAGGAGATTTTTCCTCCCATAAAGGGAAAACTTGAGCGCCGATGGGACTGCTGGAAAACATCCCTTCACTACTGAGAAGTGACCACCTGAACTCTTCACTGTCGCTGCAATGGGTGGGTCTTTGTATGGCTTCCCTGAACACCTGGCCTTCCCTACCTTGCCTCAGGCAATGCTATCGTCTCTCTCTGTGCAAACTGGTTGTAGGAATGGTAAAAATCACTATTTCTTACAAAGTTTTGATTAATGGAAGAAAGGATTTGTAAGGCTAGTCTTAAGCTGTAGCCAATCTGGTGTGTTTCCTGTGTCATTCTGTATTATTCTGTCATAAAGAGGGGTATCTTAGGATAGAACATGGGCTTAGGACATCTATAAGCCTGCTGTTCAAGATGGCCCAGCAAACTGGTCAGTTACAAACTTTTGTGCAGGTCCCCAAAAAAAACTGGATGAGGTTTCCTTCTTGTCTTGTATGTCCTTGGGAGCTTGACCTTGTAACCATGTGGCTGTGCTTTCTCTTTCACAGTGGTGGCCCGGATTCAGGGTTCAATTCCCATCCTAGGAGATGAGTCCTTTATCTTCTGTCGGTTTATGTATTTATGTGTATCATGGGTGTGGTGTTTGTATATAAAAGAGCTTTGATTAATTGATTAAAAATAATAAATGCTTAAGTCATATTTTTCTAAGAAAAACTAAATGTATAATGCCTTTTATTTAGTTCATGTGACTTAAGTAATCTTTGGGAAATGAAGACAGTTTTAAAGATTACTGGTAAAATGAAAATATCTTAAAAATGTAAACATTTGGTCTAAATTATGCAGGTCAGATATTAGGTTTGCTAAATGCTTTAAGGTCATAAGCTGCTGCTTTCACTTTTGAAAATTGTTCAATTTACCTACTTTGATGACATTAGAGTCTAGATAAGGCCTGGAGACATGTGATGTTAGCCATACCCCCAGCAATGGGAGAAAAAGTCAGACCTTATCTGCACTTCTGTCTGTGTCTTAGGCTCCACACCTAGTACATAATTAAAATGCTTACTAACCAGGATTTTCACCAAAAGTAAAAATCGCTGAGAGTTAACATTGTAACATGTAATTAAGACTACTGAAGAATAGTTCTATACATAAGGTGTGTAAGGAAAGTGAAATATGCTTTTGGTAAAAGCTTATTAGAAGTCATGGGAATGTAAATTTTCTTCCTTAAATTAAATGGTTAAATTATTGTTTTAAGTTAGGTAAAATGAAGGTGAAGTTTTAAGCAAGTTTTAGAAAGTTGTGAAAAATTAACTGTAAGACATTCTGTGTGTGAATATATTGGCTAAAGTTAAAGGAGTATTCAGTTTTTCTATAAATTAAGCGTTGGAATAAAAGCACAAGTTTTTTAGAGCAAAAACCTGCTATAATTTGCTCCTTAACAAAAATATGTGAAGGGTTATAAAAGGTTTGTGAAAATCTTACCTAAAAGTAAAACTCATTAAGATTGAATACATTTGTCTATAAGTTTTATAAAGAATTGGGTTTGTCATCAATAATGCACTAATGCAACAGTCACATTTGGCTTATTTGGTACAAAAATCATACAGGAAGCATTATCAAATGTAAAATGGTGTTTGGATTTTGGGGGGCTGTAATTGTATAAATGTATTGTTGGTATATATCCAAAATTATTTTTAAAAGTCTTATAATTCTGATATGACTTAGTGTATATTATGAATAATTATAATTGTTACATAAAATCATTGTATACCACAGAAGGAAGCAAATTTCCTTATCAATTGTGACTTTAATGGTGGCTGTCCTAAGATTTTTTGTCATCCACACACAATTGTTGTCTTGTTTTAATCCTCTTCAAAAGTTGGTTTATAATCAACTATAGAACTCTAACAAGTGTTCTTCAATGCAGGTTTCTGATAACTTTGGAAATTGTGATATTAAAATAAAGGAAAACACTTTCAGAATACTCATGGAGAGCTGAAATGTTCAGGCATATCAAGCAGAACAGAAGCTAACTGAATTGACTGAACCAATAGAAGACTAAAGTAATCATTTTAGCTTTGCTTAAAATGCTGCTGATCCTTTGTTTTGTTTTTCAGAGTCAAGGAAACTTATCTTTTGAGCTATTTGCAGCTCTTAGCAGTTGAGTAAAGTATATTGCTGTGAATAACATTTGAAGCATATTTGGTTCTCTCAACCTAATTTCTCCAGAATTTGGAAACTGTTTGTGAGTATTTTTATGTTATGGCAATATAGTTATTTGCATAACTGAAATAAGAACCTGTTTTCTTTTGCAACAGGACACAATTGGAAACACTGGTTATTTTACCAAGGCTTTGACTGGAATGGCATGTTTTCCTTTAAGGAATCAAACTTGACTTGTAAAGCCAATAAAAGCCCCTTGGGGAATTGGCCTCAGACCTTGTCTACAACAGCCACTGTACAGGGTTTCCGACCTGTGGTAAGTAAAGAATGTCACTTTCTAACAGGTCCAGGATCCCCAGGTTATCTTGGGACCCTAAGAGGAGGGGAATTTACTCACCTCATAGGTATTTGAGGGTACAAACCTATGGCAGGGATGGGCTCTAAAAACATCTTAGATTCCTTCTATGGAATAAAGTTCCATCAAAGCCAATTTAAAAAGAGTTTATGTAAAAAATAATTATTCTTATTGCACTTTATACAAATAATCAGGCCATGTATAATAAAGCAAATCAGACTTACCATAATTTGTCTTTAGTAAAAATGGGAAACTGGAGAGAAATTATGTTTCAAAAACGGTGGTACACTTGTTATTAAATTCTAGTCTCATCAGTTGTTTTTAAGTTTGTTTCTGCAATTTAGACTAACCCTGCTTATTCCTGTGAACCAACTAGTGACATCTGACTGTTGCTCAGAGGAAACAAGAGGGATGGGTAATGTAAAATCTAAATCAGCATTCTAATTCTGAACACATATTGGAATCAGATAACAACCCCATGTCAGCTTGGTTCCAACAGGTGCCCAGTTCATGGAAAGTCCTCTAACTTAGTTTACTTGGAATAATTTTATTTCTTTTGCTTTACTGTTGTGGAATATATTGCTGTTCTGCTATTTGTGTTAGGAATAAGGATAAGCTTACTCGTTTTCTTAAGTTAAACACTTATGAATCTTCCAGATATCACCTTTTGTCAAAACTCAGAGTCATGAATTGCCCTCACCATACTGATGCTTTCTGACTGAGCTCCTCTCTACCCTGAATACAAGAGACTCTCATAGTTAGGCAGGAATATCATTGCTCCTATTCATCATGAAGAAGTTACAGAAGATGGATTTTCAACTCTCTGCAACCCTTAGGATTAAAATTATACAAACCCTTAGGATTATAAAAGGGAGGGGGTAATGTCAGGCGTGTGAACCAGAGCAACTCCATTTTGAGTAGAAGCTGTGTAAAATGAGGCTGAAACCTACTAGCCTGCATTCCCAGATAGTTAAGGCATTCTAAGTCACAGGATGAGATAGGAGGCTGGCGTAAAATACAGATCATAAACAGCTTGCAGATAAAACAGGTTGCAGTAAAGAAACTGGCTAACACCCACCAAAACCTAGGTGGCAACGAAAGTGACTTCTTATCATCATCACTGTTACACTCCCACCAGTGCCATGATAGATTACAGATGCCATGGCAACATCAGAACATTACCCTATATGGTCTAAAAAGGGGATGCATGAATAATCATCCCTTGTTTAGCATATCATCAAGTACTAACCATAAAAATGGGCAACCAGCGCTCTGTCTATGGAGTAGTCATTCTTTTATTCCTTTACTTTCTTAAACTTGCTTTCACTTTACTCTATGGACTCACCCTGAATTCTTTCTTGTGTGAGACCCAAGAACCTTCTCGTGGGTTCTGAATCTGGACCCCTTTCCTATAACATCTTTCTGGCAACCCAGATGGGCCTATAGATATTCCCAGTAAGTACTAGGATCCTGTAACATCTTTCTGGTGACCATGGAATAGTCCCACTATACTGTGGAAACCCCCAACGCAAAGGCTAACTTTGGGTAAATGGTGGGGTCCAATAAGAAAGTTGGTGTTAATTTGTGCAAGATTTCAGTTCATATTCTGATTTCAATTATCAAAATGTAATTGACAGTAGATGCATGGGTTTCTTTCTGAACTCTCTGCTCTGTTCCTTCCATTCCTTCCATCTATGCACTGTAAACCAAAAGTATCTGAGACAAGCCTCAATCAATTTAGAAGTTTATTTTGCCAAGGTTAAGGACATGCCCATGACACAGCCTCAAGAAGTCCTGACAACATGTACCCAAGGTGGTTGCGCTACAGCTTGCTTTTATACATTTTAGGGAGACGTAGGACATCATTCAATACTGTAAAATGTATATAGCTTCAGTCCAGAGAGGCGTGACAGCTCAAATCAGGGCTTCCAGATCACAGGTGGATTCAAAGATTTTCTGATTGGCAGTTGGTTGAAAGATGTATCTAAAGACCTAGAATCAACAGAAGGGAGTGTCTGGATTAAGATATGGGGTTGTGGATACCAAGGTCCTTATTGTGCAGATAAAGCCTCCAGATAGCACGTTTCAGAGCATATCAGACCTAAAAAGTCTATTCTGTCAGTCTGAAGGTCACTGTTTCTATGTTAATGCTGGTCAACTGTGCCTGAATTGCAAAGGGAGGAAAGTTTAATGAGGCATGTCTGACCACCCATTCCCATGGTAGCCTGAGCTAGTGTTTTAGGTTTACTTTAAAATGCCCTAGCCCAGTGCAGTTGTTCATGCCTGTATTCCCAGCATTTTGGAAGGCTGAGGCAAAAGTATTGCTTGAGTCCAAGCGTTTTAGACCAGCCTGGACAACGTGGCAAACTCTCGTCTCTACAAAAAAATACAAAAATTAGCCAGGCGTGATGGCCTGTGCCTGTAGTCCTAGCTACTCGGGAGGCTGAGGCTGGAGAATTGCTTGAGTTCAGGAAGCAGAGGTTGCAGTGAACTGAGACTGCACCAGTGGACTCCAGCCTGGGTGACAGAGTGAGACCCTGTCTCAAAAAAATAAAATAAAATGCCCTTGGCCAAAAGGAGGGGTCCATTCCATTGGTTGGGGAACTTAGAATATTATTTTTGGTTTACAGTATCTATTTTTTTCTTTTGTTAAAAATGGGTCTTACTCTGTTACCCAGGCTGGATTATAGGCATGAGTCACCATGCCAAGCTATATACATATATGCCAAATATGTATACCACCATGCCAAAATACATATATGTATTTTTTTATTTTTTATTTTTTTGAGACAGAGTCTCGCTCTGTTGCCCAAGCTGGATTGCAGTGGCACGATCTCGGCTCACTGCAACCTTTGCAGTTGGTTGTATGTTGATTTTTATATTTTTGTTTTCTTACCTTATTGCCTTCCAGGTTCAAGCGATTCTCATGCTTCAGCCTCCCAAGTACCTGGGACTACAGGCACATGCCACCATGCCCAGATAATTTTTTGTATTTTTAGTAGAGACGGGTTTTCACCGTGTTAGCCAGGATGGTCTCAATCTCCTGACCTCGTGACCCACCCGCCTCTGCCTCCCAAAGCACTGGGATTACAGGCGTGAGCCACCACACCCAGCCTTATATATGTATTTTTATGCCAATACCACAGTCTTGATTACTCTAGCCTTATGGTAAATTTTGAAATTTTGAAATCATGTAAGTCCTTGAACTTTGTTCTTTCGTAAAATCATATTGGCTTATCTTGGTCCTTTGGATTTAAAAGACAAATATTAGGTTCATCTTATCAATGTCTTTTACAGCAAACCCTAATGGTATTTAGATAGAAATTGTATTGAATCTATGGATCAATTTTGAGAAAACTGACACCTTGACAATACTGTATTTTCCTATTTGCAAACATGGGACATATCTCCATTTGTTTCAGTCTTAATTTCTTTTGACAATGTTTTGTAATTTTCAGTGTACTGTCCTGTACTTCTTTCATTAACTTTATTTCTGAGTACTTTATTCTTTTTATGCTATTGTGAATGTAATTTTTTAAAATTTCCTTTGCAGTTGGTTGTATGTTGACTTTTGTATTTTTATTTTCTTACCTTATTGCACTGACTGGAACCTTCAGTGCAAGGTTAAATAGAAGTGGTGAGAGTGTACATCCTTTTGCCTTGTACCCAATCTTAGGAAGAAAGCATTCATTCACCTTTAAGCATGTTGTTAGTCATAGGTTTATGTAGCTGCCTTTTATTAAAGTAAGAAAGTTTCCTTCTATTCCTAGTTTATTGAGAATTCTACCATGAATAGTAGTTCAGTTTTATCAAATGCTTTGTCTGTGTCTCTTGAGATGATGATATGGCATTTTCCTTTAAGGGTCAGCAGAATTTTCCAGAAAAGGCTATATAGTAAATATTTTTGGTTTTGTGAGCCACATGAGCTCTGTTGCAACCAATCAACTCTGCTTTTGTAGCGGAAAGCAATCATAGACAATATGTAAATGAATGGGCTTGGCTTTGTTTCAGTAAACTTTATTTGCAAAAACAAATGTCATGCCAGATTTGGCCCAGGGGCTATAGTTTGCTGACCACTGATTTATTTTATTAATGTATGTATTACACAAATTGATATTCAGATGTTAAGCTAAAGAACATTCCTGTAATAAACCGACCACACTTGGTAATAGTATATAATCCTTTTTGTACATTACTGGATCTAATTTGTTGTTATTTAAACAATTTTAGCATTTACATTCATGAGGAGTGTTGTTCTATAGTTTTCTTGTGATATCTTTGTGGCTTTTAGTATCAGGGTTAAATGAGCTGTAAAGTGTCCCCTTTTCTTCTATTTTTGAAAAGATTTCCATTGGATTGGTATTATTAATTATTTAAATGTCAATAGAGTTCCCAGTAAAACCATTCAGGCCTGGACTTCCCTTTGAAGAAGATTTTAAAATAATTTAATTAAACACTTTAATATTTTTCACTGATATATATCTATGCAAATTTTATAATTTCTTTTTGAGTCTACTTTGATCACTTCTGTTAACGAATTTGCCCATTTCATCTAAGTTGACAAATTGTTGGCATAAGGTTGTTCAAAATATTCCTTTATAAGCCTTTTAATTTCCATAGGGTTCAGAATGCTTCCTCTTTTAATCCCAGTTTTGGTAATTTCTATCTTCTCTCTTTTTTTCTTGGTCATTTGACTAAAATGTTATCAATTTTGTAGATCTTTTCAAGGAATCAACTGTAAGTTCCACTAATTTTCTCTATTGTTTCTCTGTTTTATTTGTATTGATTTCTGCTGTGGTCTTGAATCGTTCATCCTACTTTGGCTCTTCTTTTTGTAGTTTCTTAAGGTGGAAGCTTAATTAATTTTTCTAGGTTATTAAAGTCTTCCTTTCTAATTTTTAAAGCTATAAATTTATCTCTAAATATTGCGTTACCTGCATTAATGTTGATATGTTCTGATCTTATATTCATTCAGTAGAAAATATTTTATAATTTTCCTGGAGATTTTTTCTTTGACGTGTAAACCAAAAATAAAATTCAAAAGCCTCCCCCACAAAAATCTGATTGGACTTTCTTCTCAGCCAGGGCACTCTAAAATTTAACCTGAAAGACTGGTTCAAGCCATGAAAGGAAGTAGGGGTTTGACATGCCTTATTATACTCCTCCAGCATTAACCAACACAAACCTTATATCTGATAATAAACATTTACAGTCTTCTCTCTACTGCCTGCTGGAGGCTTTGTCTGCATAATAAAACCTAGGTCTTCACAATCCTTTATCATAACCTAGACATTCCTTTCTACTGATAATAACTTTTTCTATCAATTGCCATCAGAATATGTTTAAAGAAATATTGACATACCCGCCAGGCATGGTGGCTCACACCTGTAATCCTAGCTCTTTGGGGGGCCGAGGAGGGTAGATCACGAGGTCAGGAGTTCAAGACCAGCCTGGCCAACATGGTGAAACCCCATCTCTACTAAAAATACAAAAATTAGATGGGCATGGTGGTGCGTACCTGTAATCCCAGGTACTCGGGAGGCTGAGGGAGGAGAATTGCTTGAACCAGGACCTGGGGGGTAGAGGTTGCAGTGAGCTGAGATCTCACCACTGCACTCCAGCCTGGGCGACAGAACAAGACTCCATCTCAAATAAAATAAAATAAAATAAAATAAAAACTGAAAAGAAATACTGACAAACCCAAATATAATTAGTGGATAGTGTTTCTTTTTTTTTATTCTTTCCAATTTTCCTCCACATATTTTGGGGCTCTATAGTTAGGTGCAATTATATTTATAATGCTGTGTCTTTTTGATTAATTAACCCTTTTTATCATTATGAAATGTTCTCCTCAGTCTCTAGGATAGTTCTTGTATTAAAATATATTTAAATATAATCTCTCCAGATCTCTTGTGGCTACTGTTTGCTTCATGTATCTTTTACCATTATATTACTTTCTTTCTATTGTATTTTAAATATAAAGTTTTTTTCTATGAAAAAAATATACTCTTAATCTTATATTACTACCTCTGCCTATGAGTGGAGTTTCTAGTCCAGTAAAATTTAATGTAAAAAATTACTGGTATACTTAGATTTATGTTTGTCATTTTAGAACTTTTCTACATGCTTGTTTGTTCCTATGGTTCTCTTATATCACGTTTCTTTGGTTATACAAATATGTTTTAGCTTACCATTTTAATTCCTGCGTTAGTTTTTTTAAGCAAGTTTTTGAGGTTTAGTGTGTGCAAGTGTATTTGCATGCATCCTTAACCCATCACAGTCCTCTCCAGGTTAATACTAACTTAATTCTGGTCCAATATAGCTACATTTCACCTGTAGGTCTCCATTTCCTCCTCCTCCCTGTATGCTATTATTGACATTGATATGGTGCCTATATATATTATAAACCAAGTAATACAGTAATACATTTATTGCTTTAAACAGATTGTTTAGAGAAATTGAGAGAAAAATTATACTATTTTTTAAATCTAGTGTTAACGAAAAGAGTCAAACTCTGTAAAATATTTGAAGAGATTTATTCTGAGCCAAATATGAGTGACAATGACCCATGACACAGCAGTCAGGAGGGCCTGCCATGACACAGCAGTCAGGAGGGCCTGAGAACATGTGCCCAAGGTGGTTGGGGCGCAGCTTGGTTTTATACATTTTAGGCAGGCATGAGACATCAACCAAATACATTTAAGAAATACATTGGTTTGGTCCGGAAAGGCAGGACAACTCAAAGTCAGGGCTCCAGGTTATAGGTAAATTTAAGCATTTTCTGGTTGACAATTTGTTGAGTTTATCTAAAGACCTGGGATCATAGAAAGGAAATGTTCAGGTTAAGATAAAAGACTGTGGAGATCAAGTTATTTTGAAGTCTTATAGTGGCTACCCTTAGAGACCATAGATGACAAGTGTTTCCTGTTCAGATCTTTAAAACGTGCGAGACTTTTAGTTAACCTCTTTAGGATTGGGAGGGCCTAGAAGAAAAAGATATAGCTATGTTACCAGAGATTCTTTACAGATGCAACTTTTCCCCCACAAAAGACAGCTTTGCAGGGCCATTTCAAGATATGGAAAGGAAACATGTTTTGGGGTAAAATATTTTGATTTTCTTCTTTGTCTTATAATGTTATGCCAGAGTCAGACTGGAAAGTAAGTCACAATATATAGGGTTAAATAAAACCCATCTGATGAGAATTTATGATTTGTAAGGCACGACTTCTCAGACCTCTCAGGAATTTGGGCAAGATTAAAAAATCAGAGTTTAGTCCTCATTAGCCACATATTTACCATTTCCCACATTGTTCTTTCCTTCATGCATATCCAAGTTTTGTCCACTGTCATTCCTTTAATATTTCTTGGAAGACAGTTCTCCTAGCAGCAAATTCTCTCAATTTTTGTTTACCTGCAAATATCTTTATTTACCTTCATTATTGAAAGGTTAGCTAACGATATGAAATTCATGGTTGGTTTGTTTTGCTTTTTTTTTTTTAATTATACTTTAAGTGCTAGGGTACATGTGCACAATGTGCAGGTTTGTTACATATGTATTCATGTGCCATGTTGGTGTGCTGCACCCATTAACTCATCATTTACATTAGGTATATCTCCTAATGCTATCCCTCCCCTCTACCCCGACCCCACAACAGACCACGGTGTGTGATGTTCCCCATCCTGTATCCAGGTGTTCTCATTGTTCAGTTCCCACCTATGAGTGAGAACATGCAGTGTTTGGGTTTCTGTCCTTGCAATAGTTTGCTCAGAATGATGGTTTCCAGCTTCATCCATTACCTACAAAGGACATGAACTCATTCTTTTTTATGGCTGCATAGTATTTCATGGTGTATATGTGCCACATTTGCTTAATCCAGTCTATTATAGATGGACATTTGGGTTGGTTCCAAGTCTTTGCTATTGTGAATAGTGCCTCCATAAACATGTGTGCATGTATCTTTATAGCAGCATGGTTTATAATCCTTTGGGTATATACCCAGTAATGGGATGGCTGGGTCAGATGGTATTTCTAGTTCTAGCTCCTTGAGGAATTGCCACACTGTCTTCCACAATGGTTGAACTAGTTTACAGCCCCAACAACAGTGTAAAAGTGTTCCTATTTCTCCACATCCTCTCCGGCATCTGTTGTTTCCTGACATTTTAATGATCGCCATTCTAACTGATGTGAGATGGTATCTCATTGTGGTTTGATTTGTATTTCTCTGATGGCCAGTGATGATGAGAATTTTTCATGTGTCTGTTGGCTGCACAAATGTCTTCTTTTGAGAAGTGTCTGTTCATACACTTTGCCCACTTTTTGATGAGGTTGTTTGATTTTTTCTTCTAAATTTGTTTAACCTCTTTGTAGATTCTAGATATTAGCCCTTTGTCAGATGGGTAGATTGCAAAAATTTTCTCACATTCTGTAGGTTGCCTGTTCACTCTGATGGTAGTTTCTTTTGCTGTGCAGAAGTTCTTTAGTTTAATTAGACCCATTTGTCAATTTTGGCTTTTGTTGCCATTGCTTTGGTGTTTTAGACATGCAGTCCTTGCCCATGCCTATGTCCTGAATGGTATTGCCTAAGTTTTCTTCTAGGGTTTTTATGGGTTTTGGTCTAACATTTAACTCTTTAATCCATCTTGAATTAAATTAATTTTTGTACAAGGTGTAAGGAAGGGATCCAGTTTCAGCTTTCTACATATGCCTAAACAGTTTCCCAGCACCATTTATTAAATAGGGAATCCTTTCCCCATTTCTTGTTTTTGGTCAGGTTTGTCAAAGATCAGATGGTTGTAGATGTGTGGTTTTATTTCTGAGGGCTCCATTCTGTTCCATTGGTCTATATGTCTGTTTTGGTACCAGTACCATGCTATTTTGGTTACTGTAGCCTTGTAGTGTAGTTTGAAGTCAGGTAGTGTGATGCCTCCAGCTTTGTTCTTTTGGCTTAGGATTGTCTTGACAATGCAGGCTCTTTTTTTTGTTCCATATGAACTTTAAAGTAGTTTTTTCCAGTTCTGTGAAGAAAGTCATTGGTAGCTTGATGGGGACTGCATTGAATCTATAAATTACCTTGAGCAGTATGGCCATTTTCATGATATTGATTCTTCCTATCCACAAGCATGGAATGTTCTTCCATTTGTTTGTGTCTTCTTTTATTTTGTTGAGCAGTGATTTGTAGTTCTCCTTGAAGAGGTCCTTCACATCCCTTGTAAATTGGATTCCTAGTTATCTTATTCTCTTTGAAGCTATTGTGAATGGGAGTTCACTCATGGTAGAATTTGTCAGGGAAACAAAGTCTCTGTCTGTTACTGGTGTATAAGAATGCTTGTGATTTTTGCACATTGATTTTGTATCCTGAGACTTTGCTGAAGTTGCTTATCAGCTTAAGGAGATTTTGGGCTAACACAATGGGGTTTTCTAAATATACAATCATGTCATCTGCAAACAGGAATAATTTGACTTCCTCTTTTCCTAATTGAATACCTTTTATTTCTTTCTCTTGCCTGATTGCCCTGGCCAGAACTTCTAACACTATGTTGAATAGGAGTGGTGAGAGAGGGCATCCCTGTCTTCTGCCAGTTTTCAAAGAGAATGCTTCCAGTTTTTGCCCATTCAGTATGATGTTGGCTGTGGGTTTGTCATAAATAGCTCTTATTATTTTGAGATATGTCCCATCAGTATCTAATTTATTGAGGGTTTTTAGCATGAAGGGCTGTTGAATTTTGTTGAAGGCCTTTTCTGCATCTATTGAAATAATCATGTGGTTTTTGTCTTTGATTCTGTTTATATGATGGATTATATTTATTAATTTGTGTATGTTGAACCAGCCTTGCATCCCAGGGATGAAGCCCACTTGATCATACTGGATAAGTTTTTTGATATGCTGCTGGATTCGGTTTGCCAGTATTTTATTGAGGATTTTTGCATGGATGTTCATCAGGGATATTGGTCTAAAATTCTCCTTTTTTGTTGTGTCTCTGCCAGGCTTTGGTATCAGGATGATGCTGGCCTCATAAAATGAGTTAGGGAGGATTCCCTTTTTTTCTATTGATTGGA